>NC_137913.1:30560535-30670535 GCF_963457725.1 Sprattus sprattus
GGTCGGCGTGTGCGTGTCGGAAATACAGATGCTGAGGGGCGCATGGTGATGGTGGACCTACTGTGTGAGATGAAGGAAAAGGTAACACACACACAAACACACACACACACACACACATGCAGATGTGCCCTCATTCAGAAGACACGTACATACTCATAACTGATAAATGATTACATTACAGATAACATACATTACATTACATTACTAGTCTACTCGTTACAGAGCTGATTGAGAGTCTGTTTTAAAATGCTACAGTAATACTAATGACAGTGCACTAGTTCAGTGTTACCAACCAAATAACAAGACTGCTTGCCAGGTTTACGTCAATTAGGAAGGCCTACAAGATTAGACAGCTGAGATGTGGCTTATACAAGTCAATTGTGTGAATATGAACCTCATGCTGCCAACTGTCTGACAAGCTCAGCCATGTTGCTATGGCAGACATTAGATGTTTGCAGAGCACTCCGCATTCTATCGATGGTTTGATCTGAAGGCTGCCTCTGCAGCTCACGACACCAGGTGTTGGCAGTGGGGTTAGAGTTGAACGTTGAGTTGATGTAGTTGTAGTTGTAATCCAACCAGTCGTTCAGCTTAAGGGTGTACGGAAGTCTTCGATCCTGATAAAAGGTTGTTGATATTTGAGCTCACCACCCAATCAAATATATCCATCAACCATGCTGGTTGGCTGAAATACTGTATACTTGATCCAAGCCACTTTGTTTGTTTCCCATTTACAGAGCCATGACTGCAAAAAACAGTGCAGTTATTTGAACACATACACTTGACAGAAAGAACTGGACAGACTAGAGGAAAGTGAGGAGAATTTCCCTGAATTTCATTTCAAAGTGTACTGGAATACAATCAAGGGCTCCACCTTTAAGCTGTAGTGCCAGTGTGGCTCTCTGCTAAGGCTATTTGGCCCATTCTCCTCTGTGTGCTGCGGCACTCGGTTAAATACCATTCCTTCTACAGCCGTTATGGCACTTCTTAAAGTGAAACCTCAGCCAGAAAAGCGTTGGCCGTGATCACTGATGAAGATAAGAGTTAGCATACCAGCATACTACTGCAGTGTGATGAGAACCGCTCTGAAAAAGTGATGGCTTCAGTGTTCTTGCAGTCCTCCAGATCCAATTCACCCCAATTCCCTACTTACTCTATGTTCTAAGTGTTGGTCATTTTCCCAGGGCTTTGAGGGGCTTTTGTGGTCAGGGTGGGCAGTGTGACGTCCAGCTCCCCTTAAAGCTCTCCTCCAGAAAGCTGCCTTCACACTATTCTCATCTCTCTTGTCTTTCAAAGTTCTTTTGTTTTGTTTTTGATGGCCAACATCCCAGCAAATTCTGCTGTTCTTTGTCTCAGTCAATTTCCCTGATCCGTTCCCTGATGTGTGTGTGTGTGTGTGTGTGTGTGTGTGTGTGTGTGTGTGTGTACGTGTCTTTGTGTGTGTGTTTCTGTAAAGGCCCTTACAGTTTCCTTTGAATATAAATAGTCCTTTTGTCTATGTTTCCCTTCTGATCTACCACTTCAGTTTTATACATTCCCTTCCTCTATCTCGTTTGTCTTGATTCTGCACCTCTTCTAACGAATTAAACGCATAGCAAAGAGGACCTTTTTCCCTCTTCTGTGGTGATATTTGTATTTGTCCAATTGTATGTTCTATACCATGGGCATTTTTTTATATTCTGACCATTGTTTGTTACAAAGACTTAACCCTCTGTGTGTGTTTGTTTATTTGCAGGCTGGGAAGGAGGTGAATCCTCAGTTGTTCACCATTGCCACCCTGACTGGACATGCCATTCGTGCCATGGGGCCCAACTACTCTGTAAGTAACACACACACACACACACAATCCCACCAAAAGCATACAAAACCCTATTGTTCGTAGCTGTTGTGAACAAACAGCTGGCTTCTTCCAGCAGCTCCTCCTGTGTGTGTGGGTCTGTCTGTCTGTGCTCAGAGGGCAACCGGTCAGTTTGAGCATTGTGTCACTTCTCTACTCTGTCTGGCTTGTTTTTTCTCATCTTCTCTCTTCTCTTGCTCTCTTCCCAAGATCATCATGGACAATGGCGCCGCCCATCGTGCTGAAACCGCCCAGCAAATGCAGAAAGGTGAACTCAACCTCTCCAGCTACACACACACACACTTGACACCAGTGACGTGCCGTGAGGTTCGTAGCTGGTGAGGCACAGAAACCGGAAGTGATTGCGTCATTTTGAGCTCTAGTTGTTTAAAAAAATATATAATGTGTATATATATATGTCTATTGTTTTAAAATTGTCATCTGATCAGAACTGAAAAAACTTTACGTTTTATTGTCTAATACCATTTTTTTTAAACAATCGTTTTTTTTATTGTATTATGAGTTATTAATAAGATAGTACAATAGTTACAAGCTAGAGTATGTAGCCCTCCACCAATGATATGATATGGCTCATTTCATTTTGTCTGGAGAAAATATAACTACGGTGGTGAGATGCTAATTTAAATTACCATTTACCCAACTCGGACACAGTTTTGAAAAAACAATTACATATTTATTTTCACAACATATTAACAAGCAAACCGTTAAACACCGCATACATTGCACACAATACCAACATGTTCTACTGGCCAGTATAATTTATAGTTGGTGCACTTTCGTTGGAGCTCGTAAATAAAAACAAAAGTAATCCACTCACGACTTCCCTGTTCAGTGGAAATAGGTTGTCCTCTTCTCCCACGATCATCCTTGAGCGAATGCAGTCAGTGGCTAGTTTAGCTCACCTAGTCTGCTCACAACTTCAAGCCAACTGTCCTGTAGAAGCAGCCTTTAGCGTGGTTCGTGTTGCGCATGTAGTCCCGTTGGGAAACGTGAAACACTCCAATGCAAATGTCAATACATTCTGTCCCGTCGTTTGAAGCAAAACTTTTAGCTCCGGCATTGGTCTCCCATTATTTATCATTTCACATTTTATTTCAGGTTTGGATTGAAAGTCCATTTTTGAGATCTGCTTCAGCTTAGCAATACGATGTTCCATTTTCGCCGTCAAGTAGAAGTGTAGAAGAAGGACAACCGACGTCAGAACCTATACCCGTCAAGTGCGCTCTCGCTCGCCTCCTTACCTGAGGCAGTGGTACTGCCTGCCTCATCTAAGGGATTTTTCAATGCGTTTTGAACTCAAAGGTTCTACGCTTGCGCACGCATGCGTAAAACCCAGTTTGGAGTGATTGCGCAATCCCAGGGCACTGCCTCCCCTGCCTCCTCTGACCGCACGTCCCTGCTTGACACCCCCACCACTCAAGCTTTGGGTTTGGGTGTAGCAAGATGTCTAGTATACTCCATCACCAGCTGCAGCCTCACCCTACTTGGACTTATCTAATCTAAAAGGATTGTGTGCATGAGACCGCTAGTATTTAAGGCTGACTACAGCTGATAAATAATACCCGTGAAAAGTAAGCATGTATTTATAAACCTGAATGACAAGCTTGGGTATAATACGCCTTGTAGCTAACAGAACGACACAAGCTTTGTCAGATGTTCCAGTGTGCAGATGAGCAAAGGTTCATTAGTGAGCATCTGGAACGCCCCATTCCAAAGATGTTTGACAGGAGTGAGAGGGTGGTGACCTCTTATGAAACTTACAATTAGATGGTTCATTACCATTGGATACTGTAGGAAAATGTGATATTTAAGCAATAAGGTTCGAGAGGCAGTACGGTATCGTCAATAATGTACTTGTTCGAGGGAGTTGTTAGGCCCGACGCGCCAGACTATGCAACAGACAAATAGCATTGGGAATTTAACGTCTGTTAGACCTAGCACAAAAGCTACGTGTGTTTCAAATGGGTTTTTGGTCTAAGCGCTAAAAGTCAACTACAAATTATATTCGAGACTTTCAGTAAAGACTTTCAATACTCTGCAACATTCGCGTAGCACAGAAACAACAAACCGAGTCAATTTAGACATAAAAAGTCGTGTAGATAGCTTAATTCACATGAAACATTCCCCACTACATTAGCCACAACACGCCGCCATCTTGGATAGATATTTCCTTTTGAGTGCGTACTGATATGGAACGCTCAGGTAGATGAAAACAGGTCGTACAGTTACTATACCGTAGAATATAGCACACCCCGGAACTAACTCTCAGAATGGTGGATTCCATCTACCCGTGTTATAATTCCATCTACCCGTGTTATAAGTTGAAAATAAATCATATATATTTTAAAATCACATTATAATATACATAATAACATAATGCTGAGGCAATATTCCAGCTGGTATGGTTCCGATGGTGACTGACTGCTCTTTCACTTCTGACTCTTGACTCTTACGGCTTACAGCGGGTGATGTGTTGGGCGACGTGTTTGAGGTGTCCCGCATCCGCCGTGAGGACTACGAGTTCCACCACGGCAAGTCTGAGTACGAGGAGATCCTGCAGGCCAACAACCTGCCGTCCACTCTCACGCCCCGAGGCCACCAGACCCCGTCCGCCTTCCTCATCATGGCCTCTGGACTCGACAAGGTCCAACACTCTTTCTCTCTCTCGCACACACACACAAACACACACACATCCTACCATGAATGCAAATTCGGACTCTACTGCTTATGTTATTAACACGTCTCTTTGCGTCCCACAGCATGGTGTGGACTCGGAGAAGCCGCTGCCTTACTCGCACATAGACATCGCCGGCTCATCCGGACCCTTCCCAGGGGTCCCCACTGGGTCACCCATCCTGGCCATGGCTAGCAGCTACATCCTGGGACAGGACTGAACGGCTGTGGCCCGGCCAGTACCATCCTGACCAGAGGCCATCCCACACGCACTTCTTCACCCCCTCGTCCATGTGTCCACAGTCACTGCTGTTCATTTCGTCCCCCATTTGCAGTCTGTTAACTTTTAGATCTCCTTTCCTAAACACTCCCTCCGTCCATGCATTAAGCTATCTGTGGGTCCCTCCAACCAAGCTAACTTAGCTGCAGATTATTCCATCCATTAAGTCCACTCGCTATCCATGTCTTTGGTCAGCTGGTGGCAGCCCACCAGTTCAGGCTCCGTCCAAGCCTTTAAGATGTTGACTCTGGGAATAAGATTGAACCAAGCTTTGATTTTGTATGCATTCTTTTTATACGCTCCACATGGGTTGTGAGTGTGTGTGTGTGTGTGTGTGTGTCTGTCCAGTGTTGTCCAAAACTTGGGCACTTTGAAATAAAAGAAATTGATTTGCACATCTTCATTTGTTTCATATATGCAATGGATGAAATAATTTAGCTAAATCGCATGATTGCAAGCTTGTTTGATACATGTGTAATTAAGCCTTAATTCCAAGCCATTATTTTCCTGCAGCAAAAAATGAAGGTCTCGCCTATGGAGCTGAGTAGTTCTGGCAGACATGACAACCACCAGTCATCTCTGATGTTAAGCAAGTTATTCACTGGCGAGCAATCAATTGTAATCAACAAGAATCAAGATCAAGATGATCAACAGTCATTTAAAGTGTGGTTATTTTTTCCACTCAAACAACACAGCTCTAAGTCTCAATATGCTGCTTCTTCAGAATTGTCAGGGTGAATCCAGAAGCATTTTAAGAAAATGTGACAACGGAGAAACTATGAAGAATACCTTTTAACTTAATGCAAGGTTACACCACTGGCAATGACCGCATAAGTACACCACTACATCAGTATGTAGGCAAGGGTTAATGCCAAAATACATGTTAAACTTTGAAAATAAACCTAAGCAATTGATGCAATTTCAACCACTGATGATTGTTTGGACCATACCACACTCAAACTGATCTATAGTCTAATCAAAAACTTAATTTTAGTAAAATAGAAGTAAAGGACATTGGACAACATAAAACGTCTCGGTTACTTGCATAACCTCGGTTCCTTAAGCACGAAACAAGATATAACAACGGGACTTGACCTAGTGTCATGGACTGTTCGAAGAACTTATTCATTCACGCCGCTAGGCAGGGAGAAGTGCGCTGCGCTCTGGCCCCGCCCCCACCTGAGCCTATAAATACCGTGGCGCTCATCTCCATCTTCCTTGGATCAAAATCTGAGCGTTGAAACACCCACCCAAAAGAAGAAAAAACACTGTATTACACAACTATTGTTATATCTTGTTCTGTGCTTAAGGAACCGAGGTTACATAAGTAACCGAGACGTTCCTTATCGCAGGAAGCTGCGATATAACAACGGGGCGGTTTCCATTAGTGCATGTAAATACAGTGATTGCCATATCACCCCAACTTTATTCTGCATCCTTCAGATCTATCGAGACGAACCAATCGTTTGGCTGTATGCACTGAATGAGCTTTCGTGGAGTCAGCATTCTGAACTTCAACCTTTTTAATGCTTTGTTCAATGTGCGTAGATCTAGTATGGGTCGATAATTCCCATCCTTCTCGGAGGGGGGCGGGCGAATTGTAGTGCGTAGCCCTCTGTTATCGTTCTCAGCACCCATGGTGGTGCTGCGCATGCGCGCCGACCGTCCGCACAGTCTGCTAGGCTGGGCTTCAGTTTGAATTTGTCTGTTTCTAAACCGCTCATTGCCAATCTTTCTAAACCTAAACCTGTCCCCGTTCCGCATAAGGAGGGGGGTGAGGTTGGGGGCTGCCCCCACATGGTTTGAATAAAAAAATAGTTTTGCAAACGCTGGGGCTGCGTTGCGGGGGGAGTTACACAAGCATGCCTTATGACTGGCCCCGAAGGGGCAGGGTGATTGACATGAACTTGTTGGGATACTTTTACCGTGCTTGTCATGATCTGTGCATGAGAACGACTCAAAGTTTTCCTCGGTGGCCAGGGATCCACCACTCTCCCCTCCGTGGACAAGGACCATCTCTCAGGACGAAGGATTCTTGTTGTAGCCCCTGCCACGGCCACGCCGTCCCTGGTGGGTAGCGCCCTGTGCAGAGCGCGGTGGCTGTGCTTGCGCTTGCGGCTGCGCCGCGGGGCGGAACTGATGTCTGTTCCACCCTCGAGCTCCGGCTTGTATCTTTGCCGGAGGAGCGGGGGACTTAAACCCGCTCCTCTTCTGCCCAGCACCCGATGCAAACTGGGTGTCTGAGCTCCCTGAGCGAGGCATCCTCACCTGGAACGCCTCCTTCCTCTTCTGCTGTTCTACGAACTTAGCAGACATAGTCGCTACAGCCTCACCAAACGCGCCCTGGACGCAGACTGGTGCGTCGAGAAGGGGCACCTTCTCCCTGTCTGTCATCTTGGACAGAGTCAGCCACAACGACCGGTTGGTTGCCACGCTCGCTCCCATGACTCTCCCCAGAGCCGGGGAATTGCACCGCGTCAGGCGCAGCGTGAGATCCGTAGTTTGCCGGAGCTCTACTACGGTCTCTGATGCCCCCAGCGATGCTGCAAGCTCTGCCAGGAGCTTAGCCTGATAGCGCTGTAACAGCGCTGCCGTGTTCGTAGAACACGCCGCCTGCCCAGCCGCTAAATAGGCTTCCTCCGCCAGCGCCGCCTGATGCCTGGCCACCCCAGTAGGCAACTGGGGTCCATGACCCGGGGCGCATCGTGGGGGCCCTGGCTACGGTCATTGTAGCACAAACATTGCACCCGGAGTCGGCGCCACCCACCGGTGGCGGTCGCCCTTTTCCTTGGCATGGCCACATCCGGGGTAACTCTGACGCAACATTTCTGTAAGAAAAGAGAAATATTAAGCACACAGAGAAATATTAAGCACACTATCACCAACACGAGGTTAGCAAACCCCGCTAGCAGGCTAGTCAGAGACTAGCTAGTCTAACACGTTGCTGAAAGTGAACTTGACTTTCTAAAAGCAAGTCGTACTTGTAGCACTCTTGAGGTAGGGAAGGTTAAAATAACCCGAAACTCACCAGCTCGTAATGAGTATTAATCTGTTGGAAAATAGAAACAAGTAGTATAGGACCAGTAATAGCATAGAGAAAATTCTTGGAGTCCAAATCTTACGCGAAGATTTTGAAAAGGAAGATGGAGGAGCGCGCCGTGGTTTTTATAGGCTCCGGTGGGGGCGGGGCCAGAGCACTTCTCCCTGCCTAGCGCACTTCTCCCTGCCTAGCGGCGTGAATGAATAAGTTCTTCGAACCAGTCCATGACACTAGGTCAAGTCCCGTTATTATATCGCAGCTTCCTGCGATAAGGAACAGCATTTGGACAGCGTGGCGTGTCACATCCACAATCCACATCTGATGCCATTTTGAGAAGCTTTGCTGTTGCTGAGTCAAACACTTTACCGCTGGGTGGGCAGCCAAACAGTTGAAGACGTGCTGATGTGACACCCATGATAAAGTAAATGGACACCTGGAGAGATGTTTTTACTTTTAAAAGATCAGAATTACAAGATAATGAGTGTAGGCACAAATACCAGAACAGTGCTATGGTACTCAGGATGATTTATTTTAACCTGTTTGTGTGATAGAGATACAGTTACAGTTGGAGAGAAAGATCCTTTTGTATGTTCAGCCACACAAGCTGAACTTGAAGCCCTGACAATCAGCTCATAGTGAAGTTCCTGTATTTTAGATACAACCTGTCCAGGAAGTCACTTAACAGGATATGCTGAATGGATATGTGGACACATACAGTGGGGAAAATAAGTATTTGAACCCCTGCCGACTTCGCAAGTTTGGCCACTTGCAAAGAAATGTGTGATCTAGAATTGTAATGGTAGGTGTATTTTAACAGTGAGAAACAGAATATCAACAAAAAAATCCAGAAAACTGCATTTTATAAGATTTATGACTTTATTTGCATTTGATGCAAAAAATAAGTATTTGAACCCCCAAGCAAACAGCAATAATCCTGGCTCCCAATGGCCAGTTATGTGCCCAAAAAGCACACAGATTAGTCCTCATTAGGTCTAACAAGGTATACCTGATCTCAACTGATGACGTTTATAAAAGAAACCTGTCCAAAGAATCATACTTCACACCTTCAACCTCACCACCATATGGGCAAGACCAAAGAGCTGTCCAAGGACGTCAGAGATAAGATTGTAGACCTGCACAAGGCTGGAATGGGCTAAAAAACCACCGGCAAGCAGCTTGGTGAGAAGCAGATAACTATTGGTGCGATTATTCATAAATGGAAGAAACACCAAACAACTGTCACCCGCTCTAGGTCTGGGGCTCCATGCAAGATATCCCCTCGTGCGGAATCAGTGATCATTCGGAAGGTGCAGAATAACCCCAGAACTACACAGGGGGAGCTTGTGAATGATCTCAAGGCAGCTGGGACCAGAGTCACCAAGAAAACCATTGGCAACACACCACGCCGTCATTTTTTGAAGTACTGCAGCACTCGCAAGGTCCCCCTGCTCAAGGAAGCACATGTACAGGGCCATCTGAAGTTTATCATTGCACACTTGAATGATTCTAGGGAGGATTGGGAGACAGAATGTGGTCAGATGATACCAAAATCAAGCTCTTTGGCATCAACTCGACTTGCCGTGTTTGACAGGGGGGGGAATGCTGAATATGACCCCAAGGTACATCATACCCACCATCAAGCATGGCGGTGGAAACATTATGCTTTGGGGCTGTTTCTCTGCCAAGGGTACAGGACGACTCCACCGCATCAAGGGGACTATGGATGGGGCCATGTAACGTGGAATATTGGGCTTGAACCTCATTCCCTCATTCCCTCCCATTGAAAACACAACCTTAAAGATTTGGAGAGGATCTGGAAAGAGGAGTGGACCAAAATCCCTCCTGAGATGTTTGTAAACCTGGTGACCAACTACAAGAAACGTCTGACGTCTGTGCTTGCCAATAAGGGTTATTCCACCAAGTACTAAGTAATTTTTGTCAGTCAGTTTTGGGGGTTCAAATACTTATTTTTTGCATCAAATGCAAATAAAGTCATAAATGTTATAAAATGCATTTTTCTGGATTTTTTTGTTGATATTCTGTTTCTCACTGTTAATATACACCTACCATTACAATTATAGATCACACATTTCTTTGCAAGTGGCCAAACTTGTGAAATCGCAAGGGGTTCAAATACTTATTTTCCCCACTGTATACAGCATACTGTGGCTCTGATACTTTCTGTGACACATCAGTACACAGAAAAATTGCATGCAATGCCTGGCAAACACTATGCGTCGTCGGGCCTAACAACACCCTCGAACAGTACATTATTGACGATACAGTACTGCCTCTCGTACCTTATTGCTTAAATGAAACATATTGTTCGTGTTCATTGTCTTTACAGCTATTACTCTAGTTATTCTTTGATGTATTTATTTTTTAATGAGTATTGTCATACACACCCTTAGGAGGGGCACGTGGACAAGTCTGGGTGGGTCTTATTAAGTCAGATGTCAAGTGGTGCCCATTTGCACCTTCATCACAGGCTTGATCTTAAAATTGAAATCTAAAATTGGGCTGAGGTCAGGTCAAAAAGGTCACACGGACAGATTGGTAAAAGTGGTGGGATTAGTGGAACACAGTTGAAGACGGAGAAAAATGTGATTCCATTATACCCTCATGTTTAAAGATTAGAGTGTGGATCTTACCTTGTGTCTGTTATTAAACCATTTTAGAACACAGTATGTTACAATAATGTTGTAAGGTTAAATAAATAAACTACAGACCCTTTTGTATTTTTCATTGCATAGAGTTTTGCAACCATCTACTGGTAGTCATGGTGAACTATGAATTCTATTTAGCAGTACCCTGCAGTATTTAGCAGTACCCTTTGGTGTTGTATGCAGGCTGAGAACAGTGAATTTGCCAACCAGCGCATCGGGAGTGGTTGGGGGTTCAGTGTGGAGGAGTCGGGATCGAACTAGCAACCTACCTTCTGATTGCTAAACGACTCCTCTACCTCCTGAACCATTGTCACACACTAACACATAGTTAACACACATTACCTTCTCTCTTGCCTGGGCATCTCAAATCACCCTCCTCATCAATAAAATAATCTTGCAGGAATATGTAGCCCAGTTTCAATGGCTGTGAGCTTCCAAAGTATCTTTTCTTGTATCTGGCTCTGGTAGAGTGGTACACACACTGGACGGGTGCCATGCTACTTGCTGGGAGGAATGCATGCTGGCTCTTTTAGAAAGTCCAGATTAAGTCATTGGTTGACAGTGAAAAAAAATAAATAATAATATTTCCGTGTTTGTCAGTGCAAGGCACTGCATGAAATGTGGGATTTACGACAGTCTTCGACCCTGTGTATTGCCGTAGAAGCCCACATTGGTGTGAAAGCCCCCCCACCCCTTCCCCTTGGCCAGGCCTAGGTTTTGTTATGTTAATTGAATTTACCTGGATTGAAAACAACTCCCCCCCCCCCCCCTCCCCGCCAGGGGAGGCACCCCGTCACTGCTTCACTGATTTAAAAAACCTGAAAGTCACAGGTTCGATCCCCACTAGTGGCAACCATGTCCCAAGTTGCTTAACGACTGTTAACGACTCTTAATGACTGTTATCAGAGTAAGCCTGACTCTGTATAATTACATGCCAGAAACGAATCTCAAGAACATTAAGGTGAAATAATAATAAGTTAGGAACATTACACATAGCCTAAGTTAAAACTTTTAAACACATACCACCATAAACATGTGAGATAATTCGACAAGAGACATTGAAAGACAGCTAACTCACTGCTTCGTCAAATAAGAGAGATCAACTATATATATATCTGGAAACCACTTACAGATTCCGATTAGCTAAATTTGCGTCTGGATGGAAAGGTGTTATCTTTCCCCATCCCACCCATGCTAAGCCATTTCTAGCATACATGCGATCTACCGTGGAAAACAGAAGGCAGGCGATTTTTTTATCAGTTCTCACCACACAACGACGTCTCATCTTTGCTCCTTGAATGTCCAGTGGTGTAGTCCAGTGTATAGGCTACGCAGGTATACGGAGTATACCCACTTATTTTTCAGTCAGCATTGGGTATACCCACTTCTCAAAACAGGGTGTTTATCCTGTGCTGTATGAATAAATAAAGAGTATACCCACTTCTCCAGGGACCACTACACCACTGTGAATGTCGATATGTAATGGTGTGGTGTTATTGAAACTTACTACGTGTAAAAAAGACTAGAAATTGAACGTTTATTATTCGAGTCTAATGTTTCTAATGTTGCCTCGGGCGCCTTTACGTGAACATAATTAAAACGTCACATAAGTCCACTAAACAATTCCCAATTCGCACGCTCCAGTAACAGAAGAGAAATATCCCAGAGGAGGGAGGAATGAGGTACTTGGTCGCACCGACGAGCTAGTTCCTCACCAGCAAAGGTGGCTAAGCGGTAAATAAAAATAAAAGGTATATATATATATATATATATATACACTCATATTTGAGCTTGAGGGAGCTTTTTATCTTCTGGGGCCAAAAGCAGCAATACAGTCAATGGCTATTGAGAAGCCTGAACACGTTCTTCTCGGGGTAGTGTTGGCTTAACACACCTACTGTACATAGAATTGGTTGTTTTATTAAAGAAGTCCATTTGGCTCATCTATATGCAATGTTAAATCTAGTTATAGCGCGCTTTGCATATAAATTATTGGCATTTTAATTAAACTAGGTGCCTACTTAACATGTCAGTGAATACAAAAAAGAAATAATAATAACAGCACCTAGGTACACAGTACCACTAACCTGAAGAGCGCAGGTTCGGATCTCACGAAGCCCGTGTAAGATTTCAAAATCTACCTGAAAAGACACAGGTTAGATATTTACGAGTGGCAAACATGTCCCAAGTTGCGAAATGACTATCTCAATATCAGAGTAAGCCCGACTCTGTATAATTACACGCCAGAAGTGAATCTCAAGAACATTACAGAGAAGAAGCTCCGGAATATGAGTGGAACAGCCTCGAAAGTAGCTACATTGCAACCCTCGAACTCTGAAAATGGAAGGCAAAGCAAGAATTGTGATATCCCCGAAATCAAAACCCTAAAGACAGAACTCTGAAAACGGAAGGTGAATCAAGAAATGTGATAACCCCGGAGCAAAACCCTAAAGACAGAATATTAATTAAATTATTATCGTGTACATTTTAATTTCGTTTTTATGGGGCAATAGCTGTAAATGGGAGGGGATACGTTTTGTCAGTTGAAAGCTGACCTATAGACAGAATCTCATTCCGTCTCATCACAAGACGTTTTAATTCAATTCCTTGTCGTTTTCAACCAATGGCTGCAGCAGGGTGTGTTTGGCTAGACGGCTGACAGTCAATATGCTAATAAGAGCATTTCGCACCTCTGTCAGCGGGAGGTGAGAATGCTAAACACATCGGCCCCCCTCCCCTCGCAGGTTCCTTTCCGGGAAATTCTGCTCGTATGCGGCAGACGGATATTTCGGGGGAATGTCCACGATCAGCCAGGAATGGTGATCATTCGCGGCTGTATCACAGCGTATACGGGCCCGATAATCTTGCTTTTCGTGCAGTGAGGGGACATATAAGGTGTTTATTTTGATCAATTCCTAACTCCGACATAACTCATCAATCATGCGTTGCAGACACGGTCCTTCTGATTTCAGGTCAGAACAGGTCTGTGAACAAGAAGTCAGGAGGTCCCCACTGTGTCAGGATACGTTGAGTATAAACTATAAACCTGTTCTAGGTTTTTTAAGGAGTCTATTTCAAATCCAGTACCCACTGATGAAAAAATTAAGGGATGTTGCATTCCCTACAGAGAACTGATCTAGAATATTTTTTCTCAAAAGAATTTGAGGAATAGCATTGAAATGAACTCTGTGTATCTTTAGTGTTTATTAAAGGGTGTGTGGTGTAGATCTGTGTGTAGATCCAAGTATGTTGAAGAGGTCAACTACCACATTTCATCAACTGAATCCTCAATCAACCTAAATATAAGGATGTCAGAAACTGATTTCTGTGAGATGATCTTGTGATGGTTAGACGTACAATGAGAACCAGTGCTGACAGCATGTCTGAGGGCTGATACAGTCTTTTAAGAGAACACAATACTCAAACACAAGTTCATTGATGTTCTTTTCTTTATTCACGCTTTTACCTAGCCTGACGATGTCATACTCATAATTCTAGTCAGAATATGAGTCTGATGCTGAGCCATTGGGCTGTGATTATGGGGCGTGTTTCAACGAACCAGGGAAAAAAATGCCTCTTCGCTCAATTGGATACCTACAACTAATCAGAGCAACATAGTATGACCATCTGATACATTAAAACTTTTACCGGATCCCGTAAGAAGGACGGCAAAAACATATTTTCGATCGACAAATGCCTTGATCACGTTTCTCTGTTCCTCTTTCAAAATGAATGCGCTGTCAATATCTGTGAGATATGCCTGCTCACGTATTTATTAGCAGCAAGGCTATAGCTAGCTACTATTTGTTTCAATGGGTTTTTTGTCTAATCGTTAGCAATAACCTATCAATAATGGTCTAGAGCGCTTCAGTTAAGACCTACAATCCTCGGCAACATTCGTGTTGCACATAGACAACTAACCGAGTCAATGTAGACATAAAAAAGTCGTGTAGATAGCTTAAATCATAAAATATGTCCCACTAAGATCCCGAGACGGCGCCATCTTTGTTCGATGTATAATCTATCTATCTAATCAACTCAAGCGTTGGTTGGTCATTTGTCCATCAACCTTGGGAACTGTTAGATCAGTGCTTACTCAGACTTCCACTCCAGAGTTGGTATCCATGGAAGAAACTGAATTCAATTTTCACTTCAGTCATAATGTCTGATTGGCAATGATGGCACATGTAAAGGAAGCACCGGAGGATGAGAAGGAACATGAATTATGCCGTCAATGGGTAGGGGTTGATCTTTGAGGAGCCCAGATCCAGATCCACCCTGTGCATGAAAACATATATTTAGAAACACAGTAGACTGTTTCTTTCTCATTATTTCTACTTTGGTTCATCTTGTGGTTGTTTTGAGTTAGTCTAGGATGTGTTTATAATGAAACACTGTAATGTACTCATAGATTTTTCATATTACAGTAAGTAACGCTAAAGTAATCCAATGTGTCATGTTTGTTCTAACTCTCTACTGCTAACCTCTTGATGTCTTCCTGTAGTAGAGCAGTCCAGCAGCACAGACCACCAGTCCCAGCAGCAGGCCAGCAGCCCCAATGGCAATCTTATTCCTCTCAGCCTTGGGCATGGAGGAGTCTGTCAGTATAGAGGGTACACACACAGTTGTAATGCTGAAGAGAAGGATTTTAAATACAGCTTGAACATTAGATGATAAGAAATCGAACACCACATATTTTGACATCCTCCTCGTCTTTGGTTAACTTAGTTTTCTGTAATTTGCTAATCTCATGCACAGAGAAGTAGTCAGCACGATTTAAGTGTGTATCGATTATGATACAACTGGCAATTCTATTACTTTTTTTTCAAAACTTAACACAGAAATGACAAAACAGCATGTACAAAACTAAGCAGAGCTGCGTGAGGAAGCAGCTGAAACAGACATAACTGCAAGCCAGTCCTCACCCCAGACAAACTCCCTGGGCTCCTTGAGGCTGGCGTGCTCCACCACACAGGAGATCTTCTCTCCAGCTTTGGGGGTGAACTCCAGGTGGGAGTGGATCTGGTAGTACCAGTCTCCATCCGCCAGCTCCACAGTGGCTGAGACATCACTGGTCACCTTCTGGCCGTCTCTGTACCAGGTCACACGGATCACTACACATCAGCATGGCGAGATGATGGCTACTGAATGGCCTCACAAAATTCAGATTCACGCTGGGCTCAACTGTAAAAGTGACCTGGTACAGAGACGGCCAGAAGGTGACCAGTGATGTCTCAGCCACTCTGAGAGAGGGCCCGTGTTTCTCTCTGAACTGCTGGGACGTGGGTGAGCCAAACAAGCTTGTTGTTGTTGTTTAATACATTTACTCTGGAGTCCTGCGGTAACTTGAGTGAATTTTCACCTAACAATGATTTTCTATAATTTCCTGCATTGGAAGATCAGTGTTTTATGATCAATTTACATCAATCAGCAAAGTTTTTCAAAATGTGGCGAGGCGAGAGCTGAACCCTCTGTGCCTCAGAACAAGCATGAACACATGTGCAGAGACAAAGACTCAAAGGCGACCATCAAGTTAAGGGAAGTTTACTGAAGGACTGGTCTGGCAAGCAAAGCAGGCGGGAAGAAAAAAAACATCCCAATATAGCGTAAATGGTCATACTAATATATATGTATTATTTATTGATGTATTTATTAACTATACTAACAATAAAAATAAAATCTCAAATCTCAAAACAAACAACCCACTTAGTCGAGAAACTAACATCTTACATCTCAAGACTGAGCAGAGAACAAGGTCAGAGAGGTTGCTTAAGGTGCTATGCACACAAAGTCTAGGGCCTCCGAATCGGATTTACTTTTCACACCAATCGAATCTTTTAATTTCGTAAATACGGAGGCTGGCAACGAGAGATTTGCGTAAACACGGAGGCAGCAGATTGTGGTGTAGTACATAACTAACCAACTGTAGTACATACCCCACGCCTGTGGGTGGCGCTTTAGTGCTTTATTTACACAACTGAAAAAAACGTGAAAAACCTAGAAGAAGAGACTCAAAAGCACAAGGTAAAGGAAGCAGCAAACGGATAAACACATTACACAAGACATTCAAGCTCCAATTAGCAACATTACATTATGGTGGTTAATAAAATCAGTGGTCAGACTAAAGGATATGCGAAAATGAATTATATTTTCTATTGATAATAAAGAGTTTGGAACAGTGCAACATGACATGTCTGTCATCCCATTTCCCATGAGCCTTTGCTCCGGCCATTTTACATACATTTATGAATAAAAAAGCAATTCAATCGCTGGCCAATTTATATTTGTGGTCATGAAAGTTATGTTACGTCTGAATAAGAAGAATTAGATCAAGATAGGAGGCTAATCAAAAATCAGTAGGCTGGGTTAATGAGAGTGAATTCGAGGCCCACCACGAGTGAGATTTTGAGGGAGGACAAGGGATATAAATAGTGGTTGGAGATCGCAACTTGATCACGTGGGGCAATGACATCATCAGGTTGCGTGTAGCCGTGCAGACGAACACCAGCCCCCGTACCAAATCTACTCACTTTCTACCCCAGACTGCGATCGTTGCGGAAACTGTGTGCGGATAGAGAGTGTTCGTATTTATGATAGGGCTATCGGTATTCTGCGCGTTGCGGAGGCAGACGAACTAGACTTCGTGTGCACATAGCCTCAATTGGATACAACTTCCAAAGGCTCAGGTGAAAAAAATCAAAGGTAAAACAAGTCCTGAGGACCTGTTGTGGCCCAAAAGGGTTAAACATCCTCTACAATCGCATGTTCAAAGCTCTACACACACAAGATGCAAAACACTTCAACCAGGCACGTGCACAGATAGACCCCTAGTGGTGCTCAAGCACCTGCACGTTTGCCCTGGATGAGAAAAGTGCCCCTTCTGCTGGAGCCAAATTTTTTTCTTCATTCATCAATTTTTAAGAATAAATATTGCTCTCTGTGTCATCAATTCCCCCAAAATGTGTTTTGATATCTGACGGGACATTTATTTTAGTTCTTGTGAGAATTTCGCCCCGACATGCTCTGCAGCGCTCACAAGCCCCCGCCGCGCCCCTCCCTCCTCCTTTTCCACTTAATGCTTATGCATTGCTGAGCGCCAGGCCAAACGGCTGCAGCCTACTTCTTATCTGACCCGCAGCATCAGACAAACAGGTAATGACGGTGTTTGTGCTATCCCCTGACGTTGGTTGGTGATAATTTAACTACAACATTAGTGACGCTGAAAACATTACGTTGGAACTGGTCCGACGTTTCATTAAATCCGTGATTTCAAAGCCTTGTCCAGCTGTTTGCTGACGTTTGTCACGTTTAATAATGAGAGAGGGAGAGATATGCAGGCAGGCAGGCATGCAGGCAGCCAGAGAATTACAAGGTAATTACTGAAATAAAAGGTAGGTCTTCAGTTGAGCTACATGACATATTGTGGTATATTATTAGTGTAATACTGCTTATGCTTCAACTCTTTCAGAAAACATCTCGGTTATGGACATAACCTCGGTTCCCTGAGTTAGGGACCAGATGTGATTGACGGGAAATTACCTGTTCATTGACCAATCGAAGTACTTTATATTCACGCCGGAAGGCCGAATTGCGGCAAATCACCACCCTGAGCCCGCCCCCTCAGGTGTCTATATATTGAAGGTGAATATGCCGCCCTGCCTCTGAAGACTCTGAGCCTTTGAGCCTCCAGAATAACACACGCACTGTGCACGCAACCATATCACATCTGGTCCCTAACTCAGGTAACCGAGGTTGTATCCATAACCGAGATGTTCCCTATCGCAGTCGGGACTGCGATGTGATTGATGGGACCGTGTCTAATCCCGCGTTCAACAGTGTCGGCCAATATATGTATACACACGCCAACTCAGTCGCCTCGCCCTCATAGAGGTTCATGTGGCGGCGGCAGTGTGCTTATAACGGGGAAGGATTCAAAATAAGAGAAAACGGGACCACTGATCCGTTTTTTTGCAGAATGTGCAAGTTGAAGTCATGAAGAAGCCACTCCATGTTTCAGATAACAGTATTGGTTACCTTAAAAGTATACATTTTGTCGTTGAAGTTGGTACAGTTTGGTTAAATTCAACTTCGCTCTCGTCGCGCTTGGGGGGCTGTTAACTAATTTCCATATGAACTGCTGAATCGCGTTTGTTATTTTTTTCAACCAATCAGCTGCACATAACAAGCGATACACATGGCTACTTATACAGCATCATACTCCACTACTCTTATCCGAAGTTAAAAACATGTAATCTACTTCGGCAGCGGAGCATTTTACTCCCCTGCAATCTCTATGTTCAGAGACAGACAGCAGGAAAGGTTAACAAATGGAATGAAATAGCTACACATTACACACGTTATGCTTTAATAAAACTCACGTTTTATGAGACACCAACAGAGGCTCAACAGACAAGTCTTACCATTGAAGATCTTTTTGCACGCAGACGTTCGTTCTGAAAACTATCTACATCCAACCAGCGAGGTTTATCCATGTTGTTGTGGAGAACGAGAGTTGCATCATCAGAGTTGCATCATATTTCATTAAAACTTCACACCTCTTACATTGGACATATCCACCAGCCTAATTACAATCTGCATTGTCTACTTAGCAAAAATATCTCCATACAGTAGATTTCCCTTCGTTTAGTATCATTTTAAACTTTCCAGATGACTGTATTGCCCCTGCTCGTCAAGTGAAACGTGTCCAGAAACAAGGCTCCTTTGTCTGGATAGCCAGAGCTAGCATAACTGCCATTCAAAATCCAATGTTAATGCTACCTAACTAGGTTTGCTAACTGTCGGTATCCATCGTTAACTCGTTATTCGTTAACCATCATGTCACTGGCTTTAATTTGAGAAAGGCATGTTAGTAGTACATTTAGTAGTACATTTAATATCAGTACACTTGATTCATTACTGCTGATGTGTTACTTATATGTTACTTATTAGCAGCTAGCTACCTAGCCACTATGTGTTCCAATGTGTTTTCAGTTAGTGTTAGCGGCAAGCTAGCTGTATAGTTGAGTTGAGCTTCAGTTAAGACGCTGCGTAGGCTACTGTACTTCATTATCACATTCGATTATTTATACAAACAAAAACAACTGCTTCACATGAGACACTCAACACTTGACATATATATATCTCATGTGAGGGGGTGGGGGGGGGTGTTATGGCATATATGCTTAATAAGAATATATGAAATACAGAATAACACTACATAATTAACAACACTAAAATTCTTGAGTCTTCAGTGACACCTGTAGGGGGAAGGGCTACAGATACCAGATGTCAGTGTGACATCTGTAGAGGAGGGCTAATCTCACTGAGATGCAAATGAGCACAACTGTCAATTGGTGGCAATTTGGAAAAATTAGAGGTCCTTTTTCTCAGCAAAGGCTTTTCTGAGGGGTATACATTCAAATGATCACAACTTATACAAATATTATCAGATCTACATGAGTGAGACATCATTGGATTGCTTTAAACCTACACTTTCAGAATCTGTGAATAACTCAAAATGTCTCCGGGGAGACTTGTGGCTGGTTTAGCCATGCCTGGTCACATATGATCACAGATCACTCGCCTGCAACACGCTCCGCAGGAAACCAGGCTCCGCCACATCCAACATGTAGTAATTAATAAAGGTGTGGCGAGAGCTCCAGCTTGCAGCTTTGCAAATGTCATCCACTGACATACCCTTAAACAGGGCCCAGGATGACGAAACCCCACGAGTAGAATGCGCACGAAGCTTCTCCGGGGGTTCCAATGACAAACTTGTATAGGACAAAGTGATAGCCTCCACCAGCCACCGGGAGAGGCTCGACTTTGCCAGGGGTTTGCCTTTGGCGCTTGCACCAAAGCATACGAATAATTGATCCGATTGCCTGAATAAACCAGTGCGCTCTACATAAATGCGTAGAGCGCGCACTGGGCAGAATTTGTGCAAGCGCTCCTCCTCCGCTGATGCGAAAGGAGGGGGCGAGAATACGGCCAACTCAATGACCTGGTTACGAAACGGAGTTGTCACAACTTTGGGTGTGTATGCTGCGTTAGGCCGCAATACTACCCTGTCCCCGGCAATCGAAAACTGAATGCACGACGGGCTGACAGACAGAGCTTGCATGTCACCGTCGCGCTTCGCTGACACCAGTGCCAAGAGCAGCGCAGTCTTCCAAGAAGCTAACTTCAAGTCCACCGTTTCTAGAGGCTCGAACGGAGGACCTGTGAGCGCTCGGAACACCACTAGCAAATCCCAAGAAGGCAATACGTGCCTGACAGGCACTCTAAGGCGCCTTATTCCAGCCATAAAGCGCAATGCCAATGGATGATTACCCGGAGATTTGCCGTTAATGCCGATATGGCAGGCGGAAATAGCTGCTAAATACACTTTGATAGTAGAAGCAGCTTTTCCTTCATCAAACAATTGTTACAAGAATTCCAAGATGATGCCCAAGGCGCAATCAATAGGGTCGTGCTGACGCGCAGCGCACCATCACTCGAACATGCGCCACATGAGCGTATACAGAGATCGGGTAGACGACGCCCGAGCGCTCTGTATAGTATTCACCACAGAATCCGACAGGCCTGACGCTAAGAGCCTGTTCCTCTCAGGAGCCAGGCCCTGAGCTGCCACAGCTCCGGCCTGGGGTGCCAAACCATCCCGTGAGCCTGTGAGAGGAGATCCCTGCGCAGAGGGAGCTCCCACGGAGGCTGCACCGACAGTCTGATTAGATCCGCCAACCATGGCCGATTGAGCCAATGGGGCGCCACTAATATCAACTCCAAGCCCTCCTCTTCCACGCAGATTACTTGATGTAGCAGAGGAATCGGAGGGAATGCGTAAAGACGCATGTTGGGCCATTGCTGGCTCAGCGCGTCTACGCCTAACGGAGGTTTGTCGCCCCCCAGCGAAAACCACAGAGGGCAGCAGGCGTTTTCTCTGCCACCTGTGCCCTGTAAAACCGAAGCCAAATCTGGTCGATCACCTGACGGTGAAGGCACCAGTCTGCCGCTTGAGGGTTGCCCCTCGACAGAAGGTCGGCTCCGTAATTGAGACGGCCTGGTATATGCACTGCCATGAGAGAGCGAATGCGCTTCGCTGCCCACAGGAGCAGTCGGCTCGCCCAATGATGAAGCGCAGGGGAGCGCACCCCTCCTTGGCGATTTATGTAGGCCATGGTGGACATGTTGTCTGTTTTGACGAGAACGTTACGCCTGCCCAGAATGTGGGAATGAAGTGTCGAAGCGCTAGGAACACCGTTGATGACCAGGGCCCGTTCACAGAATATCCTTCGCATATAGCACCCCAGCCTGTAGTGGAGGCGTCTGTGGTGACGATAACGCAGCTCACTACTGCATCGAGCGGAGCCACTTCCGAAATGTGGGGATCGCCATACGGCCAAGGCCTGCCAGCATCTGCGATCCACCGTGATCAAGCGAAACTTGTCTCTGGCGGAGTGAACATTTTGAACTTCAGCGGCATGAGAGACTTGTTCAGTTCAGTTCTAATTCTGTTCAGCTATAATTGTTCAGATCTAATATAGGGCGATAATTCCCGTCCTTTTTGGGGACGAGGAAATATTTGCTGTAATGTCCCGAGTTTGCATTCTCTGGCGACACTACGCTTATAGCCCTTTTCACAAGTAACGCATCTATCTCCTGTTGAAGGAAATGTGCGCAATCTCGCGGCACCCGTGATTGAATTACAATCGTGAACCTGGGCGGAGGCCTGGCGAACTGAAGAGTGTAACCCTTTGAAATAGTTTTCAGCACCCAGGGCGAGACTGCGCAAGCACGCCAGCTCAAAACGCAGTCTGCCAGCCTCGGGCTTATATTGAATTTGTCGGCTACTAAGCCGCTCATCACCAATCTGTCTAAACCTTGATCTGACCCCACTCCTAGAGAGGAGGGTGAGATCTGGGGTTTCCCCCTCTTGGTTTGAATAAAAAATTGGTTTTGCGAATGCAACGGGTGCATCGCGGGAGGGGAAAAGCAAGCTTGTCTTGTGTCTGCGCCTAACGGGACAGTGTTGAGAACATGGGAATGTAGTGCTTGTGGGGGGGGAAGACCAAGCCGGCTCGCAGCCCTCACCGCTACCTCGTGTAGCTGGTGACCCAGGTTCCGGGAGAGTGCCGTGGGCTTCGTAGCCCTCGGCGCGTCACCCATCACCATGTCTGTTTCCTCGTCCGAGTCGACCTCGAACGAATCATCTAACAGACTCTCTCCACCAGCGTCGACGTCCAACTCGTCGAGCTGGACGTCGAGCTCAGACAGCGGCTCGGCGGCCTCCGCAGTCACCGCGACTGGGGCCACTGAGCGCGCTGGAGAAGAGCAGGAGGACCCAGCGGCTACCCGAAGGAAACCACCAGGTCCACTGCTGCTTCCAGGGCGAGGGACACCACCCCAGACGGCGCAGGCTTCGCCCCCGGATGCAGGTCCTCTCTCTACCATAGAGAGAGGCGCTTCGTGACTCGTCCGGAGGGATATCTCCGGACAACGCCGCCTCAGCGTGCCCCCTGCCGAGGCACAGCGTACAGCGGCGATGCCGGTCACCCTTCTCCTTGGCATGACCACAGTCAGGATAGACTCTGGACATCTTGAATCTGCAAAAGAGACACAATTAGCAAGAGCTAGTCAACGTAGCACGTTTTAAGCAACAGTGAACTAGCAAGTCGAAGACGAGCGTGGACACCAGCTGGACCGCAACTTGCTTAAGCGTAAAATATCCTTGCAGCACTCAGAGCTAGTAAGGAAAAATCCAACTCACCAACTCCAAAGAGTAATAACTAGACGTAACGCAAAGCGTTACAAAATATGACCGACCGAACTGTTCAGTAGGTTTTAACACAGAATGAGTCATGGTTGACAGTGTGTTTTTATGTGTTTTGTGTGTGTACATTGGTTTGTGTTTCATTTTTATGTATTAAAGGAATTATTTGTGATAGATTTTGATGATTTGGTAATGTAATGTTTTGTGTACTACTTTTTTGTGGATTGTTTTGGTATATCTTTCTTTTGCAATGTAGTTTGTTAAAACAGGTCACATAAAGAGGTGTGGAAACAAAGTGAAGTTTCCAACCACCAACAGGTGGCGTTATAGGTGATATCAGTCAGGCATATGTACGGGTTCGGGCCAGCATCCACCCTAAGACATTTTCTCTGGATCAAACAATGTTCGCAAGAGTTATAAGAGACTTTGTGTTTTGTGGCAAGCACTGGCAAGTTGGCAAAGTTTGAGGGTCTGCCACACCCACACCTTCCGACTAATGAGAAAATCCAATATAACTTTTAGTCGCCCATGGCTGAAGAGTAACCTGACCACATTTCAAGGCGTTACAATTAAATTTGTCGGAGGAGTTCGATCAGATGCGAGGTGTGCAAACGCCGTCAAAACGCATCTTCCACTCAAAATGGCCAATTTCCTGTGGACCTGCCACCATGGCGTCGAGAGACTTTTTGATGCGTCCAAGCATGATGAAGCGGTGGGCGAATTACGTCAAGCTACGCCAAAATAACCCCAATGCACAGGGTTTTTTGCAATGTTCTAGGGGGCGCTACAGAGCCATTTTGCTCCATCCATGGACAAAAACTCTACCGAAGATGGACGGTTACAGGCTTGATGTCCCTGGCAAATTTGGTAATTTTTCAAGCACTTTGACATATATGCGATTGAGTTATAAGAGACTTTGTGTTTTGTGGCAAGCACTAACAAGTTGGCAAAGTTTGAGGGTCTGCCACGCCCACACCTTCCGACTAATGAGAAAATCCAATATAACTTTTAGTCGCCCATGGCTGAAGAGTAGCCGGACCACACTTCAAGGCGTTACCATTAAAGCTGTCGGAGGAGTTCGATCAGATGCGAGGTGTGCAAACGCCGTCAAAACGCATCTTCCACTCAAAATGGCCGACTTCCTGTAGACCTGCCACCATGGCTCAAGAGACTTTTTGGTGCGTCCAAGCATCATCAGGGCGTGTACCGAATTCCGTCAAGCTAAGCCAAAATAACCCCAATGCGCAGGGGTTTTTGCAATGTTCTAGGGGGCGCTACAGAGCCATTTTGCTTCATCCATGGACAAAAACTCTACCGAAGATGAACGGTTACATGCTTGATGTCCCTGGCAAATTTGGTAATTTTCCGAGCACTTTGACATATATTCGATTAAAACACCTCATTTTTGCTTTTAAATTTTAATCTAGGTGGCGCTATACATGTAATGACTGGTTATGGTATGGGTTGACATTGCCCCTTGACACAAACATACAAGAACAATTTGGCCCTACGGTTCTCGGGATATTCGAAGAAAACTGTGTCACGCCACCTACAGGCCAGTTGGTGTATAATCATATAAATCAATTTATTGCATGCCCCCCCGTGAACGGAATTCCACGAAACTTAACGTGCAGTCAGAAGGTGTGATAATGATCCCACACCTCCGATTTCGTGCAGTTTTGACCTTGTCAACTTACAATTAAAATGTTTTACAACACTCCATTTTTGCTTTTTCATTTGTAACTAGGTGGCGCTATACATGAAATAAGTGGTAGTGGAATGGTTGACGTGGCCTCTTAAGATCGCTAAAGGTATGCTAGCAGCTAAAACTAACGAAATCTCTTGAAATGTGCTGACTTTGACATTATGACAAACTAGTGACTCAACGACTGTCCTAACACAGTCAACAACATCAAGCAAGTGCAACACAAGACTAAGCAAGACGGCAAATAAGCTACTTACTAGATCGGCAGAAGGTAAGCAAGTCAGGTCGGCGGGCTGCGGCAGGCAAAACTACATAACGCAGTTATATGCCAATCGACCCTGCTATGCCAATGGCACTGACGCGATTCTCCATATTAAATGTCATTGTAGCGCCCCAATTTTTTTTAAGCTGTTATTTTAAGGTTAAACTGCTTATCCTAACCCTAATCCTGAAGCATAATTGTTGCATATTGTACCTTTAATATTAGGATATTATGAATAGCTTAAAATGTCCAAAGTTGAGACTGTCTGTTAACTGCATAACTCCTCTTTAATGACTCTTTCTTTCTGTTACTGTATTACATGTACAAGTTTTTCACCTACCTACTCCAAGGAGAAGATATACTAACGCCAGGACAAAAGCACAAATCAGTGTTGACCTGGACATGGTCTCCCTCAGTGAGGAGAAAGCAGTGTGTGAAGGTCGTTATCACTCAGTGCAACAGACCAATCAAGAAAATAAGAAGATACAGTGTCATATATTTCCAGGCAAACTGCTATATCAAATAAGTTAAACGGCAGAGCAATGTACCAATCACAAGCGCTGTCTGTTGATGAACAAAGATAAGGCAGCACTAGAAAACACAGTGTCTTTACAAGTTCATGACATCAAATAAAATTCATGAAATATACTCAAATCCAACCTGATGTCCCTAGATATGCCTCTGGATCTTACCCAGATACTAATGACTGTTGATGAACCTGGCCTTCCTATTGGATATTTCTGTTCAGCCATAATTGAAAGAGGTGGAAAACATTTCTGCACTGCAGTTGGTTTTCCTGTAGTCCGAGTACATGGGTCAGCATACATTGGTATATCAATCAGCGCATTTGAAATATGAAGATTGCTGTCATCTGTTTTTGGATAACATGTGTCAAGTGCACAGGAATTCAATGTAAGTAGTGACACCCTTAAAACATTACCCTAAACGTTATTGTTGACATAATAAGGCAATGTAGTCCGGCAGTCATTATAAAAATACAAAAAAATGTAAATGCCACAAACATTCATTGGAACATTCTGAGGAGCCATATAATAAACACAATTATTATATATGTTCCAAAAAAATGTCCGGACTTTACATTATCCCTTACATAGTTGTCACATCAAAACATTGTCTGTAGTTCGCGTGCAATGAGGATCTGAAGAGAGAAGTTGTTTTTCATTCTGTTTGATAGTTTTTGATAAACCATTATTCTGGGTAATTCTGGTCAAATCTGAACTATCCACCAAAATGGGTTCTTATAGAGGTCCAGCAGATGTATTGACCATTAAATTATAATTCAGCAATAAACAGTTTTTACAATAGCCTGTTCCCACAATCATGGAATGAGTTTAAAGGCTCAGTATATTACCATTAGTTGTTATTAAACCACATAATATTTTTGATGATTAAATTAAAGTGAACAAAAGGCAGAAAAGAATACAACATGAAATCCTTTAAGAATATGACGTGGTTTTACACATTCTGAGATGTAGAAATAGTGACGGAGTAGGCCATTTGAACTGAGGCCTAAGGAGGCCTATTGTATTTCGATGTGCAAATACTTAAACCTAAAACCGGCATTTAAAGGTAATGCCATGGCCTATACTGTAGCTCTATAGCCCACATGCACACAGATAATGTATACATTGTGTTTTTCTTTTGTGCTCCAGTTGTGTATCAAGATGCTGTCAACGACATATACTGTGACAAAAACCAGGAATACTTTTCAGCAGATCTGGATGGGAATCAGGTATTGTATGTGGACTTTGAGAACAAGACAGTTGTCATCACAATACCAAGTGTTGTAGACCCCATATCCTGGGATAAATTATATGGACTGATATATTCATACGCTTACAATGAAATGAAGGAATTTCAGGATGCCATGGAATATATTGCAGGACAACTTGGTTATCCTCCTGGGTCTCGTTTCCCGATAACGACGTATCTTAACGTTCTACATGGATTTTGGCGACATAGTAGACTCAGTAATACTTTCTATTTACGAGCGTTTCAAACATCATCTTAAAGTCAGGTGCACGAGCGCCACGTGCACGAGTTCTTAAGTATCTCTTAGGGTGGAGGTCGCCTGTTCATCGATGTCAGACGAGTCGATTTTCTCACTTGTGTATACATGGGTTTCTCGGCTACGTCATGGTTGCGTGCGCAATCTCGCGGTGGAGGAAGGCAACATGACAGGGAGTTGTTGTGTGGTGAACTGCTCTAACAGAGTTGGTAAGATGTTCAGTATACCTAGGAGGAAGCATCCGTTTGCCAGGAAAAATAAAATATCAAATCAAATCAAATATAGAAAAAGGCTCAACAATGTACAAGGTTACGTTTGGGAATATGTTGAGGATGTGTGCAAGCATTCATGGCAACAGAATAGGGAACGGTAGGCTAAATAAGTAATAAACAATACATTTAAACTGGGCTTTCTGTATTCATTTGTATTAGGGTAGATGGCTTTCTGCCGCGGATTTGCGCGCGCAGCCTTCAATGTTTGTATACAAGAAACCCATGTATAGGCTCATGAATGAAGTTCCAATATAACAAGTGTCGACATAAGAACAATACCTCAATAAATATATATAGGCTGGCGGGTGCCACCCGCTTGATTGATTTCCAGCCCGGCTCAATGACATGTCAATTTCCTAATATTGCAGCCTAACTACACAGTCAGAAAAGCCATCTCCTTAGTTCAATAACATATTATTTTGTATAATCTTTATTTTCAAATACTTAATATTCTTTATTTCTATTTTGATGGGAATAGGCAGGTGAAACAATGACATTCTCATGATGTGCTATACACAGAAACATCCTTTGGATTTCTTCTATAATAGGCCGAACGACGCCCCTGGTGGATTGCATCGCTAAGTGTGAAGTTACTACTGGATTGCATCGCTAAGTGTGAAGTTACTACTGGTCCTGAGCACACGTAGAATTCTTCTCAACGAAAGATAAACTTAAGCTAAGTGCCGCGTCGGGAAACCGCTCTGCAACGTAGAATCCCTCTTACGACCGATTTCAAGTCCTTTTTAAGGCTAAGTGCACGTTCGGGAAACGAGGCCCAGAGGCCAAAGGTAAAATGCAGCTTTTTAAAAATAAGTTTTACTTTGAATTGAAAAGTTTGTACTCTTAACACTGCAGTGAGTATTGTTAACTTTTGACATGTTTCTAATGCCGATTGATATTGTTTTTTTTTATTCTTTTTTTAACAAGGCCAAAGTGAATGCTAAATTGTGTTCTTTTTTAAGAATAAAGTGAAATAATTGTTTAATTGCAGAACCCCCGGTATGTGTCATGTATGTCCGTGATGAGGTGCGTTTGGGTTCTGAGAACACCCTCATTTGCTACGTCACTGGGTTCTACCCTCCTCGACTCACGGTGAAGTGGACCAGGAACAACAACAACGTGACACAGGAAGTGAGCTCAAGCCAAATCCACATAAACAACGATGTCACATTCAACCAGTTCTCCACCCTGAAGTTCACCCCTCAGGAGGGGGACATCTACACCTGCACTGTGGAGCACTCGGCACTGGAGGGGCCCTTGACAAGATACTGGGGTGAGACGCTACAGCAAATAAACTGTGTGACTCATTCCCCATTAACCTGGATATATTATATACAACAAAAGGCTTTGCAATCAGTTATGAGCCTCTCAACAATTAATCTTGGACAAGTAATGAAGGTCTTCAAATCTGCAACACCGGTGTAACCATCATACACATATCGTGGCATCATGTAACATGCGTGTGTGTGTGTGTGTGTGTGTGTGTGTGTGTGTATGTGTGTATGTGTTTGTGTGTGTGTGTAACGGAGGTAAAGTTCCCCTCGCTGTTTCACTCTCTGCGTTGTGTTTAAAGAAGGACGCATCCACCGACCTGATATGCAAACTTTTATTGCGGCTTCCTGATAAATGAAATGAAGAAAATAAAAGCATTCAGATAGAAGCTAGCCAGTCGCTCAGCTCCTGTACATCAGGCAAACCACGTAAATTACTATGTACAAAACTAGCTCAATCATATTGCCACATGTAGGCTAATAACCTCGTTAGCCTGTGTTTTTAGACGTCAACCTACCTCTGTCATATACTTCCAGGAAAAGATATAGAGGAAAGGAAGAACACAGGGATATCTATTTCATCACACCCACTTCAAAACATTGTTTCCAAACAAACTTAGGAACCAATAATCTGCTTCTTGAATGTGCCACAAAATTAACCCATGAAGGGAGGTAAATTCAGGGAAGCATAATTGACCCTGTTACACTCACTCCCACTGACTTCACTGAATTGACATCAATCCAACCAAATAAAAACTAAAAAAAAAAAAAAATGCAGAGAAAGTGTAACCCATAATAAGGACCGAAGGTCAACCAGCATCAGAGTGCTGTCCGTTAACGGACTAGAAGAGGAAGGGAGCCAGCTAGAGGGGTTAACTAGGCCCTAACTCATCTTAAGAAAAGGTGCCATATACACCTTGCTAATGAGGGGTACAACTACCTACAACCATAGCCTAATATAAAAAGGCAGAATATAACAATCTCTCCCCACAAGGGGTGATACACAGGATCAAGAAAGAGAAACAAAATTACATTTTTAAAAGAAACTTATCAAACATACATCAATATCAATAAACCTGTACTTTTCTACACAGCTCCTCTTAGGAGATTCCGCACCCACTGAAGAGCCATAGTCTGTATAAGCCTCTTCACAGGCCTAACAAGTCTACCCTGCCTAGTGTATAACCCACCCCTGTAATGACCAGGTGAAGCACGTGTGTGGGCAGTAGACTTAATTGTTGAGGGGGGCTCCACGGACAAAGACACCTCAGCACTATCACTTTGTACAGCACAGGCAGGGTTGCTGTTGTCCAAAGACAGCACAGTGCTTACTGATTCCAAATGAACTGTATCCGGAGCCACTTGAATCCCCTGCGAATCCCCTGTGTCGCTACTGTGAGAAGTGGAAGCACCAGGAAGCCCAGCCACCCACGAAGCTGTGCGGTCGACAGATGCATTGTCCCCACTGGACCCTGAGACACAAGCCTCACTTAGACTACCCCCAGAAAATGAGAGATTCTCCTCATCATCCACATCGGTCAGTGGCAGGAAGTTAACTGGCATGATGAGGTTCCTATGTACAGTTTTCACAGTACCTGATGGGCTCCTGATGTGGTATGTGTGTGTTCTAGTATTCACAGTGACGACAGTGTAAATAGTCCCCTCCCACCTATCTGCCAGTTTCTTCTTGCCCCGCTCACCCTTGTTAGCCAGTAAGACTCTGTCACCCACATTAACCAGGTGTCCCTTAGCCTTTCTATTATACAGCTCCGTCTGGCAAAGCTGTTGTTTCTCTGCGTTGGTCTGTGCCAGAGTCATAGCCTCCCGCAAATCCCTCCCTAAGGATGCCACATACGTGTCGATGTCAACTGTCTCCCCGTCCAGCAAAACAATTTCGAACATCAGGTCTACAGGCAACCTAGGAGTGCGGCCATACATCAAATAGAAAGGGGGGTACCCTGTGGTCTCATGAACTGTGCAGTTTTATGCAAAAGCGAGGCCATTCAACATTTGAGGCCACTTAGCCTTTGACCTAGGTGGTAGAGCCCTGATCATATTCCCTAGAGTGCGATTCATTCTCATTCCTGACCATTCCCCATGGGGTGGTACGGGGTGGTGTGAGACTTTTCCACCCCAGCCAGTTGGAGCATCTCCGCAATTAAAGAGCTCTCAAAATTAGCCCCCTGGTCAGAATGAATACAAGCTGGAAACCCATAGACACAAAAGTACTTGTTCCATAGGACCCAAGCCACAGATTTCGCCGACTGACTAGGGCATGGGAAGGCACATGCCAGCTTAGTGAAGTGGTCAGTCACTACTAAAACATCAACAGACTTATTATTGGAGTCTTCTGCAGACCAAAAATCTATGCATACTAACTCAAGAGGTGCTGAGGAAGTAATGGAAACGAGAGGAGCCCTGGCCTCAGGTTCCGGAGCCTTGCTCACTACACATCTCTTGCACCTCTGGACGTAAGCCCGGACATCTCTCTCAAGTGTTTCCCAATAAAACCTCTGTCTGGCCAACCACAGAGTACGCTGCTGACCCTGATGACCAGCCTCATCATGTACGCCTTCTAGAACCATGAGCCTTAGTGCCTCAGGTACCACATACTGGAAAGCATTCTTTTTGGACACCTGGTTCTTAGACACCCTATACAGCACACCCAACCTGGTGGTGAGTTTACTCCATTGCCTCAGGGTTCTAAGGGTCTCCTGGGACTCGTGTACCCACTCCCGCCTGGACGGACGACGCCCCCTGTCAACAAAGAACCTGACCCTGGAAATGGTAGCATCTTGACACTGCTTGTCATATAGTTCGTCATGGCTGAGAACTGGCAAAGGATTTTGGCTAGACATGGACATAGCCTTCAACTGCTGAGCATGAGAGACGGCCCTAAGCCTAGCACCGTCCCCCCAATGGTGAGAGGACTGTAATACAGCAGACACTTCTTCACGCAAGACTCTACCACCCACCTCAAACCGTAAAGCATGTGCAGCCCCGACACACACATCGTCGGGCCCAGAAACCACCCGCCGTTCCCTCGATTCAGAAAGCTCAGTGGACAAGCGAAACATGTCCTGGACTGCATCCACTTGCAAGTTCTCTGCCTCTTGGAGCAGATCAGCATATGGCGTTCTGGTCAAGCGGTGCATAACTCTAGGCCCCACAAAAGGCTCCCTGCTAAGAGCATCTGCCACCACATTCTTGGGACCTGGAATATACAAAATATCAAAATCATACGGTGCTAGCTTAGCCACCCAACGCTGCTCGCATGCATCCAGTTTCGGCTTTGTCAAAATATACTTAAGTGGGTTATTATCAGTCCACACTGTGACCCTGTAGCCAGTGACTAAATGTATCACAAATAGCCCACCTCATGGCGAAGAACTCGAGCCGATGAGCAGGATATTTAGACTGGGCATGATTCAATGACTTGCTTGCAAAAGCAATGGGCCGTGCTTTGTCTAGATTAGGTTGCACCTGGGACAGTACAGCCCCAAGACCACTAGTGGACGCATCGACAGACAGAAGAAAAGGCTTAGTAAAATCTGGATGAGCTAGAGGCACACTATTCACCAGTGCAGATTTAAGGCGAGACACGGCAGGTGAAATATCGATTTTTTTCATGCCCTGGTCAAATTTGAGATTTTGGGCTAGTTTGCCTCTTTAACTTGTTATCTTTCATACTACCATAAAAAAACGTCAAAATTACACATTTATGTGTCTGTTTCACTGCATTTAGTTCAGCCGCGGCATCCATTTTCTCCTAAATTAACCAAGAATTCTCCCTTGAACCGCGTTCAGCGTTTCGTCTTTTTACACAACATCTTTCATGTCTGCTATGATTTTAAAGCTCTGAGCCTCGATAAGAAGGCTGTGTAATCCAAATATGGGCATTTCCTTTCTTTTCAGCAACCAATCCTGACTTTCTGAAGGGATTCATTGGCTGACGGCGCTTTCCTGCTAACGTGATTCGCTCAGTGCGTCACGTGTTGTCTTTAAATGCGGTTTTCTCAAAATGAGGGTTTTTTCATTTTAAGGTACACATTTCTCAGCCTATGGTACACCACACTTCCCAGTTTCACACATAGCATTGTTATGAAGACATCTACAGACGGATTTATTTATAAATTGTTCCTGGCCAGATTTATGGGTCATTTTACCTGGAAATCATGGCGAAAATAGGGTTTTTAACACTTCCAACCCCAAGGGCTTTTTTTGACTCTGTTAGGTAGTTTGCCATGCCTGATATTTTTGTATATTCCATCTAACTAAAAACCATGAGGCAAAAGTGGCATTTATTACTATATTCTAGAACAATTCAGCAATAATACAATGAGACTAAAAGGAATGTAGTAAAACAAAGTTTTGTATTAAAATGAAATATAAAGACACTAAAATGATATCTAGTTTTAGAGGTTCTCAGACTTTGTACAAAAACACATTGTAAACATTTTGGAAGTTTTCCTTCTTACTCTGAACCTTGTAAACATAGGTGTTTGCTCCACACAGGTGAGTTTAGCATTCAGAAAGTGTATATGGTTTCTATAGTAATTATAAGTTATATAGAAAGTGACACTTTTCTTCACTTAGACCACTATGCATATTGATAAGAAAGGTGTGAACATTCTGGGACACCTTGGTCAAAGACAATGGCCATGACGTAATGGCCCTGGAATGTCTTTGTGGCCCTCTCCCCCCTACAGGTTTTCTTGACACATCATAAACCAATGGTGATCACTGAATTATCATTCCCTTATCATATGAATAGTTGCCATTTGCTAATAGGAGGGTCAAAACCTCACTCAGAGGCTGAAATGTGCAAAGGATAAGTTACATTCTCCTTACAAAGTGATTATTTATACTTTAGTTTCAAACTGTATATATTTAAAAAGTAAATGGTTCAATGTTGCTGTTGGTGTTAGTTTTATGTTTGTAGGACAAAAAGTCACGGAGATTTTTAATTCTATTAATAAAAATACCACCAAGTGCCCCACGGGGCACCTTAGTGTTGGAAGGGTTAAGGCCATGGATAGTATATTTTGATTTCCCAGGTCATAAAAGCAGATATCCTAAAAATCCATCTGAGGATTTTTTGTCATTTGATATAAACAAAATAAAAAAAGAATTTTGGTCCTGGCTTTATCACAGTTTAAGATTCATGTACCGGAAATATATGCAAAAACATGCATATTTAATGAGATCCGGCCTAATTAGCATAATTAAATATGCAACATTCAAAAACTTGTAATACATTTTTTTCTTATAATGATGTATGTAATCAACTGGTAAAGTTTCATGGTGATCCCTTGTATTTAAAAATGTTACCCTATTCACCTGCCATGTCTCGCCTTAAGGGCCTGAAAAGCCTCTGAACACTCAGGGGACCAGTCTTGAGGGCATAGCTTTCTCCTTTGCACTGGCCTACTCACCCCCTTATTCCTACGTGGCCTTTTTGACCCACCTGTAAGTACAAACAGTGGCCTAGCAAGCACAGAACAGTTCTCAATGAAATGCTGATAGTAAACCACCATACCAAGGAAGGAGCGGATCTTACTAGCTGACGGTGTGGCACCATCAGCCTCCATCAAATCTGACTACGAGACATTCACAATAGCCTCAACCTTGTCTGGATCACTTGCAACTCCCTCCTGAGAAACTGTATGACCAAGAAATTTCACAGGCTTCCTAAGAAATTTACACTTTGCAGGCGACAACTTTAGGTTGTGTTCCCTCAACCGCTCAAAAATCATGCGCAATCGCTGCAAACTCTCTTCTTCAGATCTCCCAAAACATAACAGATCATCCAAATAACAGAGAAGGCTTACAAAATTTTGATCCCCAAATATGGAGAGCATCATTCGCATGAAAGAGGCGGGGCTATTACACAAACCCTGCGGGAGCCTGTTATATTCATGCAATCCTAATGGAGATGAAAAGGCGGTATACTTCTTATCATCCTCATGCAAAGGCATGTTGTAATAGCCTGAGGTTAGATCCATAGTGGAAAAGAACACATTACCACCTAGAGCAGCAAGGACATCCGCTTGGTGAGGAAGTGGGTGAGCATCCTTAACCGTGCGCGCGTTAAGCCACCTAAAGTCAGTGCATAATCGCAGGTCCCCGTTCTTCTTCCACACCAGCACTAATGGAGAAGCGTACTCACTACTAGATTTTCTAATTATCTCCTTTTCCTCCATTTCATCCAAAGTCTCTTTCAACTTCTGATAATGTGCTGGGGACAACCTGCGATATGGCAACCTGAAAGGACGGTCATCTGTTAACCTGATCCTATGGCAAAACTTGCGCGCCTCACCACAGTCAAGCTTATGCCGAGAAAAGATAGACTCGTAATCCGCGTAGTGCTGGGCTCCACAACAACCGTGCTGCCATGCTGATATGCGTTTTCGGCGGCAACCTGGCCCACACCAGATGCTCAGTCATAGGTTGGAGTGTGACTGCACTCTTCAGCCTCAGTGTACCCACTTTATCTGGAATGGACTCACCTCTCCATCTCTCCAAATTCGATAAAAGGCGTAAAAACTGGCTGCTATCACCCTGACCTGCTCCATCAGGCTGACTCACAACCCGCCAGAAGGCATCACTGGACTTTGCCTGATAAGAGGCTTCAACACATTAGTGCCAACAATCAATGGATCCACCTGTCCCTTGATAATCAACACAGGAACATCAAACTTGAATCCATACATCTCAATGACCATGTCAAGCACACCAAGAGGACTAGTCTGTTTACCCCCGCAACCAACCAGGACAATATCCACAGGAGTTGGAGACTCACCAAGCAACACACCTGCTTCCCTCAGACGTGGCACAACGTCTGCACTAAGCGTGGTCGCCATGGACCCAGTATCCAACATCCCCTGTACTTCAACCTTGCCCTGCACTAAAACCGATGCATAAAACAAACTGTCACTCTGTGTCACTCTCATGGTGTTCTGCATGACTACTCTGCTTGACTTTGGTAAGGTTTCACACAAATACGAATACACAGACTCAATGTCATCATTCAAACTGGAGGGTAAACTAAGCTGCCTGCCACTGCCCTCCCCTGAATGGAGGCTCACCAGTTTCCCTGAAACAGCTTCCGCATCTGTGCCGGCTCCACCACCACAGGCATAACATCCCGACTCCTACCTAGAGACCTACTCTGACATTGAAGTCGTGTGTGGCCAGGGCTGAAACACAAAAAGCACAAATTATGCAATCTACAATGTGACTGAGTAGTGTGGTCGGAACTCTGGCACACTCCGCATCTGAGGTTGCGCGTCACACTTTGCCTAGGCTGGCCAGCAACTTGCGCATTACACACAACCATCTTTTCTACCAAGTCAAGTAACCTGTCAAGTTTGGTATCCTCTACAGCTGCACTAGCTGGCTTGCCCACCCCCACTGCAGACTCACCAGTCGGCAAACTGCTGACCACTGCCCCACTTACAGGTGTGGCTGTCAAAGTGGTGTGCTGAGATACACGGCCTACCTTTCCCGCACGGCTCCTCAAAAACTCATCCAACTGTGCTTGGACTTCACAGGCCGTCCACATAGTCTGTGGCTTACTCATGAACATCAGGGACAGGTCTTTGTCAGGGCAATGCCTAATAAACATGGCCGCAACCTCTACCATTTGCGGATGTAACGCCTCATCGCCTTTTCCCATAGACTGCTCAACTACCTCAGCTGCCTTGTTCAGCCTGATCCAGTAGTCCAATGGCTGCTCACTGGCATACGGCAAAGTGGCATAAAAATCCGCCAGCGGCATACCTGAACGCACCACTGAATCAAAGTGCTGCCGGAGCACCCCAAAAACAGTCTCCACATCACCAGAGTCAAACACATGACTATTGCTGCGCAGCCAAATGCGGACTACCTCTCTAGCCCTGCCCACCGGTCTGCCCACCAACTCATCCACACATTCCCGCCCGGTGTAGCCACTTCTACTTAAATATGCTCTCAATATACCCTCCCATTCAGACAGAGAGAACTTATCACTGCTATCACCTCTGAAGAACGGCAGCTCTTTCATCTGTGATTTAGGGACCAGATTTAACTGTGAGCCATCTATAAAGGAACCACCCCCCGGTGAATGGCCAGTAGATAGAGATGGAGAACCAGAATGCATTGTATGCAAAATATTTGCACTGACTGCCTGACTAATGTTAGAACTGATATCCCTAACTTGTTCACTGGTCAGCACCGTAGGGGTATCAGACCTAGTAGACACAGGTGCACAGGTGTAGAAAATAAGATCCTATTCCTAACACTGTCGTCACCCACCAACCCAGGACTACCTGAAGGCAGTGGTGGTCCGTCAGGGCCTTCAAGGCCTTCTCTGCTGGCCTAAACATCATCAGAAAATAAATGTAATAAAATAAATGTAATTTTAATATTTTCTTTTCATAAATATGTATTAAATTATTCCCCATAGTCCATTATCTTCATTTCATAGCTTCCAGCGTTGTTAATTTATGTTAGAGCTTTCATCCAATCATATTTCAGCTATCATGTGTTGCCACGCTCCTTTCAATCTTCCCCGAGAACAGAAATCTTCCCTGAGGCCTTCAGAATTCACATTGAAGGCCCGTGTATATCTGATTGGTTATCACAACTGGCTGTTTCAGTTCATTTAAGTTGAATGAACTGAAACAGACTAGCCTGGATACCAGCCTGAACTCCGCCCACAAAATTTTTGGGCTGGGAGATTCAGTCTGGAATCGAGTTAGTTGGGAGAGATTTAACGTTTCAAAAAGGTTGAAACGCAATCTAAACCAATCAAATTGTAAGGGCGGGCTTTATACGTTGATGGACAGATATAGATAGAATATACCGGAATATACATCGAACAAAGATGGCGCCGTCTCGGGAGCTTAGTGGGACATATTTTATATGATTTAAGCTATCTACACGACTTTTTTATGTCTACATTGACTCGGTTAGTTGTGTATACGCAAAACGAGTGTTGCCGAGGATTTTAGGTCCTAACTAAAGCACTCTAGACCATTATTGATCGGTTATGCTAACGCGTTGGCCAAAATAATCGTTGAAACTAATGGTAGATTCTAGCCTTGAGTGCTAATTAAGTAACGTGAGCAGGCATATCTCAGCAGATATTGACAGCGCATTCATTTTGAAAGAGGAACAGAGAAACGCGATCAAGGCATTTGTCGATTGAAAAGATGTTTTTGCCGTCCTTCCTACGGGAGCAGGTAAAAGTTTAATCTGTCAGATGGTAATAGCTACTACGTTGCGCTGATTGGTTCTAGGTATCCAATTCAGCGAAGAGGAATTTTCTTTCCTGGTTCGTTGAAACACGCCCCATAATCACGGCCCAGTTGTCCGATCTCAGACTCATATTCTGACTAGAATTATGAGTATGACATCGTCAGGCTAGAAACAGACAGTTGTGACAACCAATCAGATTTCGAGTTGGCGACACTGGGCCTTCTAGAAGGCCCGGAAGAGTTCTTCCCTCGCGTTGAACGTGATACGTAAACGTCCTTTGATTGGATACTGAGGCAGACCGGTGCAGTGCTTCAGTGCTCAGTTTAGCTGGCTAATGCAAAAACGACGTACATCGCTTTCAATGCTTATTATGCTAGTTGTTTCAATTGGTAAGACTAAATATAATAACATTAACCAACTCAAATAAACTAGTTTACACCAACTTGATAATTCCAGTTTTTGATACAATTACAACGCCATTTTCAAGACGGAACTTTCAAGAAAAACTGGATATCGTGAGGATGGCAAGATTAATGAAACTGCTTTGCAGGTGGGACAATGCGATGTTTAGTGGACAAACTTGTTAAAGCTCACAAAAACTTTGTAGACTAATCCCTGAAAATCGCCTTTTGTTTTTAAGTTGTGACGGTAATATCCAAGCGATAATATAACTGAGAGTTTACTACTCTTAATGTATTGTTAATACGGGTGTATTGATTTTAAATGCTCCGGAAATATTAATAAAGTCTGTTGTACTCGACTATGTTAAGGTGATGCAATGCTCACTTATACTGCCTTTCTGTATAAATATAATGGTTTGAGAGCCATGGCGTCATAATGATGGTATTAGGAGGTGGATTCACTCAGTTTAAAATCGTGTAGGACATCCCTGAAGGCCTAGTCGTGAAATGCACGGACCGCCACTGCCTGAAGGACTATATGTAGGAAAGCCCCTCCCCCTCCCAACACTGAAATAGTAACCACCAGTAGGCTCCATAATAATACGTTATAAAAAAAAAAATCGAGAAAGAGAAAAAAGAAAAATAATTCGAGAAAGAGAAATAAAAAAAAAAATCCAAAATGATATTAAACAGTGTTTCTATTCAAACATATTCATTGTTCATTTGCACCGCCTCACTGACAGAGACAACGGACGCAATCACCCTTGCAATGCACTCAGTACAGTTCAAAAGATACACGGTGATGTATGCACGCGCATCCAGCCTCGACCATGCAGCAAGGTCAATAGCAGCGCAAGTCGGCGATGGTCCCAGGTCGGCGTTGCTGTCGTAGCTAGCCCAGTGTTCGGCGTTCAGCTGAACAGAAATCCGGGTCGTCGGCACCACTGTAACGGAGGTAAAGTTCCCCTCGCTGTTTCACTCTCTGCGTTGTGTTTAAAGAAGGACGCATCCACCGACCTGATATGCAAACTTTTATTGCGGCTTCCTGATAAATGAAATGAAGAAAATAAAAGCATTCAGATAAAGGCTAGCCAGTCGCTCAGCTCCTCTGTCATATACTTCCAGGAAAAGAGAGCTTGCGCACAAAACACGTGCATAAAATACATAAATGTCTAACGTGACCCACCTGATAAATGAAATGAAGAAAATAAAAGCATTCAGATAGAAGCTAGCCAGTCGCTCAGCTCCTGTCAACATACATCAGGCAAACCACGTAAATTACTATGTACAAAACTAGCTCAATCATATTGCCACATGTAGGCTAATAACCTCGTTAGCCTGTGTTTTTAGACGTCAACCTACCTCTGTCATATACTTCCAGGAAAAGATATAGAGGAAAGGAAGAACACAGGGATATCTATTTCATCACGCCCACTTCAAAACATTGGGCCTCATTCTCGACCTTTTTCTGTAATTCTTCAGAAATGTTTCTTACACGACTTCGCAAAAACAACGTAAGAGAAACGCTTCCGCTGCATTCCCGCACGCTTGAAAATGTGTTCATAAGCAGCCGAAGTCTATGGAGACAGATTTGTCTCAAAATTATTCGTGCGCGCACACACCTTATTCGTACACGCACACACCGTAATCCACACGTATGTAGGGCCAATAGTTTTCCGCGAAAACGGAAAACGGACGGAATACGCGGAATGGACCATCTGAAACGGAATGGACCACTGAAAACGGAATTGCAACTTTTCAAACGGAAATATCTTTTTGTGCATCAAAATCGCCCAAAACCCCCTGTATTTCACCCTGTAAGACTGAATTTCTTTCAAATAAACACAACAAAGATCGCAACAATGAACAAACATTAAAGGGATAGTTCGGTTTTTAAGACATGAATCTGAATAGCTTCCCCGTCACCAGTGTCATGCAATCATGAATCACTTACCCCCGACAGCGTCCTGTGAGCAGAGTTCTCGTCCAGTTTTGGTCAAACCGAAAGTAGTCCGGCAGGTTTGCTAGACCCAGCAAAATAAAAAGTTTCTCTTCCCAAAACATTATGTGTTCAAAAGAGTGATATATTTGCATCCCAAAAACATTGTAGTGGAAAAAGTCACACCTCGTTATCACTTGGCCCTATTTTCAATACGCTCGATACTGCAGAGTCTACGGCAGATACTACTAGAGTCTACCGAGTTTTGATTCGCGAAAGTTGATTCGCGAAAGTTTGATTTGCCAAAGTTGCCTGAGAGAAACGTCCATCACAGGAAAACGATGAAAACTGAGACAACATTTGATAAAATTGACATAAAGCATCGTTTTTCTGTGATAGACGTTTCTCTCAGGCAACTTTGGTGAAGAGCAGATGAGGGCCAAAACATCGTAAGAAAGCCTGTCTGGTGGCGTAATGGCAAAAGCAAAGTATTTGACATGTAGTAGACACGTCTCCGAAGCACCAGCACCTGCGGCACAAACAGCACCAGAAGCCGCATCTGCGGCAGCAGCACCAAGATACTTGGTGCGTGAGAATCACCTGTTGCGATAAACCCGTATTTTATGACTCCTGCACAGTAAATTTCAAAGTGTAAAAGAGAGTCGATTTTTACTCTATTTTAGATATTATATGGTCCCATTTCAAAATAGAGTATTTTTTACACTAACACCAGTGTTGATTTCCAAGTGTAAATTTTACACTACTACGTGTCAAAAACAACACTATTTTGAGTAATTTTGTTCACTCATAAGTGTTATATAGATTTTACTCTACTGGTTAGTCAACACTGTTAAGTGTCAATTCCACTCTCTGCTTAACTCTATTTTAGTGTTAACATAAAATTGCTCCCATCAGTATTACCTGCTGGTTTACTCTAGTCAGTGTTGTTTTTACTTTTAATTTAGATTTTTTTTTTACTCTTACTTAAGGGAATGAAATAGTAATAACAAAACATTAAAACTCATTATCAAAGATTTATTTGCAATATGCACAAAGTAACAACAATGCACAAGTATAAAACACACAATTGACAGTAACAAAATATCAGCCTGGATAAAGCCAGACCTCACAATTCAAATTGAGTGGGTCTGGGGTTACGGATTTGTCTAATACACACTATTGTAACATTAGATTACTGAATTAAGACACAATATGGTACAACATACAAATAAGAGTCGTTTGTACCATAGGTCATTTGTAAATTACTTGAAACAGAGCTTGTAGCTAAATCACTAGCTAAATCACTAGTACACAATTTGTCATCATGAATTAAAGAACCTGTACTGGTATGAGAACTGGTGTGATGCTAAACTGAACTTTGTCCATTATGGACTCTGTTTAGATGTTTTCTAAAGCCTGAAAATGAACCAAACACTAGAAAAACAACCACTCTGCCCACATTTGAGATGCAGAGTTCTACCAGGCAACAAACCATGAACAGACTTCAGGTGTCGAATAAGAGCATTTGTCCCATCAAAAAGCTTGCTACAAAGAAAACACAACATATTTGACGACACTTACAGTTCAGTATACCTTAACACCTCTTTTAGTGCAGAAATCTAGCTCTGAGCTCTGCGACCCATGGAGTCTCTCTTACTTTGCCCATGTCTATTCCATAAATGGTTGTCTGTATGAATGTGTACATCTTGTACAGAATGGTGTTGTAAGAGATGCCGAAAACAAAGTGAGTCTTAAAGAGTTCATCAAAGGCAGCGACCGCACTCACAGCCTGGCAGGGTATTGCTTGCTTGTCCAAGATAATGTAGTAAGCATGGATGTGGCTCTTCTTGCTACCAGTGGCGAGAAGGTAAGGCTGTCTAATGATTTCATGACCTTTTTCAATAATAAAATCCTTAAAATAAGAGAACAAATCCAAAGCTTTCTCCCCCTCTGTGACCCTACACCCCTTCCAACATGCGCCAAGGTAACACCACTTCAACCGGGTGCTATCCTTGAATTCTTCGCACCCACCGACCTCCCTGAATTAAACTCCCTGATCCTCTCATCTAAATCATCAACGTGCCTACTAGATCCTATCCCCACAAAATTACTTAAACATGCACTTCCCTTACTAAGTGAGACATTGCTCAATGTAATGAATAACTCACTTATCTCAGGCTACGTCCCACAATCTTTCAAAATAGCAGTGATAAAACCATCTCTTAAAAAACCTAACCTTGATCCCGATAATCTCGCTAACTATAGACCCATATCTAACCTTCCTTTTTTGTCAAAAATACTTGAAAAACTAGTTGCTAAGCGACTTACTTCTTTTCTACATCAAAATAAAATTGAAGAAACCCTCCAATCCGGTTTTAGGGCCCACCACAGTACTGAAACGGCCTTAGTCAAAGTCTTAAATGACCTACTAATCGCATCTGATCATGGGTGCACCTCAATATTAGTTCTCCTAGACCTTAGTGCTGCTTTCGACACTATAGATCATTTGATCCTGTTACAGAGACTTGAACATCACGTTGGCATCAAAGGTTGTGCCCTATCTTGGTTTAGATCTTACCTCTCTGATCGCCATCAATTTGTTCATGTCCATGAGAAGTCGTCAAATCACACCAGAGTAAGCTACGGTGTCCCACAAGGCTCTGTCCTTGGACCACTGCTTTTTTCCCTCTATATGCTACCCTTAGGTGCTGTCATAAGGAAACATGGCATTAACTTCCATTGCTATGCTGACGACACCCAACTCTACCTATCAATGAAACCTGATGAAATTGTACATCTACCCAAGATAGAAGCTTGCCTCCATGATGTAAAATCTTGGATGACTAGCAACTTCCTGCTCCTCAACTCTGATAAAACTGAGGTTATGCTTGTAGGCCCCGATCAACTGAGAACTACACTATCTACCCATTTACCCACACTCAATGGCTTCCCAACACCCAACACTAACATCAAAAACCTTGGTGTAACTATCAACCAAGACCTCCTACTTGACTCACACATAAAACAGATCTCAAAGACATCATTTTTTCATTTACGCAATATTGCCAAAATTAGAAAGGTCCTATCCCTCCAAGATGCAGAAAAACTAATCCACGCATTTATTACTTCCCGCCTCGATTATTGTAATGCTCTCCTGTCCGGATGCAGCATCAACACAATAAAGAGCCTCCAACTTATACAGAACGCTGCTGCTCGTACACTCACCAGAACTAAAAAATATGAACACATCTCACCGGTACTCGCTTCTTTGCACTGGCTCCCCGTTAAAAGTAGAATCGACTTCAAAGTACTCCTGCTAACATATAAAGCCCTAAACGATCTGGCTCCAAACTACCTCAAGGAATTAGTCGTCCCCTATTGCCCTCCAAGGCTGCTCCGTTCCCAGAGTGCAGGCCTCCTGGTAATTCCAAGAATATCAAAGACCACAATAGGAGGGAGAGCATTTAGTTACCAAGCCCCTCTCCTCTGGAACAATCTCCCTGCCTCCATCAGAGCTGCAGACACCGTGCCCATATTCAAATCAAGACTTAAGACATTCCTCTTTAGTGCATCATATAGCCTAAAGTAACCGCGCCAACAAACCAATCACCTGCTGTACCAGCCACCCAGACCTATCCGAACACAAATTCAAATATTACTTGCATTTAGTACCGCAACATCAATTGTGTTTCCTGTTTGCCGAGTGGATGCATGTACGGCCCCGGCAAACAGATCACAACAAAAAACAAATTAAATTACTACTTGTAATTTAGTACCGCAACATCAAATGTGTTTCCTGTTTGCCGAGTGGATGCATGTACGGCCCCGGCAAACAGATCACAACAAAAAACAAATAAAATTCCTACTTGTAATTTAGTACCGCAACATCAAATGTGTTTCCTGTTTGCCGAGTGGATGCATGTACGGCCCCGGCAAACAGATCACAACAAAAAACAAAATGTTCAATGCCAGAAAAACTAAACATATCTAAGTATTGCAATATGCAACAGGCAAACCGACACACAGATGACATGTCCCTGGTTGGTGAAATGATTCATCTGTGTGTTTGTTCGTGCTGATTCCCGACTAACAGACCTGCAGACTAATTCGTCATTTCCTGTTTGTTAGATGGATCAGGAGGAGCCTCCTGGGCCTGATCACTCCCCTCCTCAGCCCGCCCCGAAACGCCCCTGCAGACCGGCTCCAGAGCAACACCAGCATCGCCCACGCCGCCCTGCTCCCCATCCTGGGCACTCAACTCAGTCATCATCCCCTTGACGACTTCTCCCGCTGGATGTGACGACCCCCACCCTGGTCATCGGCAGCTCCATGGTCCGAGATGTCCACACCCCCCCCTTCAACAAGCGGCCCCTGCAAGGTCCACTGCCTCCCCGGAGCCAGGCGTGTTCCAATCGCTGATGGATGTGGAACTTTCCCTCCCCACCCCCACCACTCTGCACGTAGTCTCTCTACCTGGTCTACCTAGAGAAACCCTCGGCCAACCGCACCCACTGCCACTGCATTGCCGTACACCTACTCTACCCAATACCCTATGCTAGCATTTATGTACAATATACATTATTGCCTCCACCGAAATGTTTCTCTGTCCCTACATCCCCTACCCCTGTAACAGTAACCCTATTGCCACAGTAATCTGGTCTTGTCTGTATCATGTATTTACCACCAGATGTATGTACACATATGTCCAGTGACCAAATGCTGGCTGTGTATTGCCCCTGTTGCTTCATTTCCCCTTCTGCCACACTACCCTTCCCCTTCCCCCCTTCCCCCCGTCCCACCTTCCTGTCTCCACCCGGCCGACCTCAAGCAGATGGGTCCCCCCTTATGTGCCGTGGTTCTGCTCAAGGTTTCTTCCTGCCTAACAGGGAGTTTTTTCTTGCCCCTGTTGCCGTTGTGCATGCACTAAGGGGGTTCAGGCTTTGGGCTCTGTTAAGCGCCGAGAGGCAATTGTATTGTTATGGCGCTATACAAATAAAATTGAATTGAATTGAATTGAATTGAATTGAATCTTATCTCCTCTATTGTGTCCAGATGATGCTGTATGCTAGTTCCTGTCTGTGGGTGACACACAGACAACACAGTATACTTCTCATTATACTGAGGGATATGACTTAAATTTACAATTGAAAAATGCATAATTACTAGACAAACCTTTTGGAAGACAACAAGGTGCCTTTCAGCATGGCCAGCAGACATCCTGCCAGGTTTTTTTCGGCCCTGGGCTGAAGGCGGAATCAAATGGAGGAGGAGAAGGATTGCCGACATGTCTCTATCGCATCCTGGAAAACAACAAAACAAAAAAGTGAATCGTCATCAAAAGGAACACCAGGTCAGGCAGAATTATGAACTAAAGAAGTCCTGGAAAAGGCCTTATTCTAACATTAACCATAAATTTAGGCCCGAGTTGAATAAATGCATCAACTATATTTATTGTATAAATATCCTTACCCATGTCGTCTTGTACATCAACACTGCCACCTTCCAGAAATTCTGCGGCATCAATTAGGTCCTGAAGGCCAGGGGTACGATGAAGACCCTTACTTTGTGCGATAACCTTCTCTCTGAAGGCAATAGGCCATCTCTCCTTGAACTTGTTGGAGGTACTCTCCCCGAACAACATCACAAAGTCCTGCTCAATCTTCATAGATAACAAAAAGAAACCATAAAAAAAGGCTTTTAAAGGACTACTGACAGCACTCCAGACTAACTGCTCCAGTATTTACTGAAAACTACAGTGCACCAATATTTTTGAAGACATTTTTCTGGTCAGAAAATTGCAAGGTGAAGAGTCTAATATGAAATATATGTAGATTAAACCAAACAAATATTACTTTTATAGGCCACGCATAGCTTTCATTACAATAGAGAAACAAGTACTTACAAGGCCCTTAACATCTTTAAAACGTGGGAATCCTGAAAGGATATCGCTGTCAGGATCCTCCACCATCCGCCTTCGATACTGGAAGGTGCTTTTCATTTTCTGCTTGACCACTTCCTCATCTGCACTGTGCTTCATCAGAGAGATCGCAGCAACACACTCTTCCTCAGACAATTGGGAGCTGGTTGAAGGTCTGGATGGAGCTTCCCTTTGTGCTATAGGCCCTCCATCAAAAGACTTGACACCTGATGACTTTCTATCAGAGCTGTTCCTCTGGATAGTTTGAATCCTCCAACTTAAGTAACCCTGGCCACTCAAAGGATCATAATAATGTTCCTGTTGTAAAATGATAACAATTAGACAGGACTAAAGGTGGAGTCTAGTCAGCTAGAAGTGGCTAAATAATTGCCGCTTCTTCAGAACATCTGACCACTGATTCAAAGTCTAACTACAAGAAAATGACATTAGAATATCACAAAACATAACTTACATAACCATGCCTGGTGAAGGGATCCTTCAGGTAGGGGAAGAGGTCAATGATTCCCTGTGCGTACATTTCCTCTAAAATTGCGTGGTGGTGATGTTCTGGGTAAACAAGCGAACACATATTTCATCATAATCTTCACCACAAAAGTAAAACTATTCTATGTTGTGTCTACAATGCAGGTGCTTGAGACTGAGCCTATAGGGTTATATAATAGCAATTTAAACTAAAGCCAAATGACTGAACAATAGTATTACAATCCCTAGGTCATACACTTACGGTAAATTCATTTTCTAGAACAATTACTAGTATCAAGCTATTTCTCCGTTTCATCTTTAGTCGCAAACAATCAGTCAAATCCCTCAATTAACTTACCCATGCCTCTCAATCATTTCTGCTACGAGAATGTTGACCATCTTTCGTCTTGTGCTGTCTGATAACATTTTCGTTCTGTTGTACTCTCGAATTACAAGGTCACCACCAGGTTTCCTCTTAAGTATGTCTTCAACCAACTACAACATTATAAAATGGAATTTAGTGTTTGATGGAAGGCTGTTGATCTCTTCACTGGGCTCAAACTATTCTGACCCTAAAGTGAAATTCACACATAATGTGTAAGGCCTTCAACAACATGATTAATTGGACCAAGATTTGATCAAGTTGAAATTACAATAAATACATAATGAGCAGGAAGAAAAATACAGAATCCGAATCACAGCATAGGACTGAATTCTCACTGCTCAATGTGGATGGTGCCTCTGATGCAAAACCTGCTGAAGAAACCATACAGAAATATTTTCCTGTTGTGGCCACTCCATTAGATGTGCTTGAATAAAAATGCCACCAAAACTACCGCTATTACAGAAAAGAATAACATACCTTCAGATGCCCTGCCGAAAGTTAGTTCATAAATGCCGGAATTGGACTTCACCACCTTTTCAAATACGTCTTCATCAAGTTCTGTTTTAGAGTCGTCAAACAATTTGGCATCACCCAAGTGGCTCCCCGGGATTTCAAACTTAAGGAAAGCTTTGAAATTAAAAATGGAAGTTAAACCCTGAAAATGAGGATCTTCCTTGCACGTTATTAAGGCTTGCCTACTCTAACAAACATAGGCCTATACTGTACATAAGCATACCAGAGTGGGGAGACATCAAACACATAGCAGTGGTGTTTCAACATAAGGATGAAGCAACACAATATATTAAATATAGGCTAGGCCATTTCTAAATATAGAAAAGAGAACTTTAAACTTACCTTCAGTCAATAGCTCACTCAGCTTAGGTTCAGAAATTTTGACAAATTTCTGAACCCCTTGAAATTTCACTTTGACCAACATTCTCATTCCTGCAAACGTACAAACAAATGGATTCAAGGAATTACAAATAAGTAGGCTTAAACAACCCAAATAACAAACTAGAGCTTAAACAGCAAACCATTTAACAGTTCTTTTTAATACAGACTTACATATTACCAAGGATATTATAACAGATTAAGGATAACGAAAGTGCAGTTGGCTATTGTATTTTCACGACATTAGCCATCTAGAATGGAGAATATGCCAAATCCAAGGTATATTAATTTATTATGGTGGCTCACATGCATTAAGCATGGTAAAATATGCACATCGTATGCAATTGTTAAGATTCCTAGGCAGGTTATGTGAAATTACCCTTTACACCGAGTGACATACTAAAGATTAACGTTAGCTTGAAGTGAGTGGTGAGCTGAGAAGATGCCAATCAATTGTGGTGAGCTGAGCACGTGCTAGGTTCAGACGTTAATGCCACGCCATAGCAAGTTCACACGCTAGATGAACGGAGTGAACATTCACGGCGAAGTTGTCTTAATGGCTTTCGATTACCTGTATGTCTTTTTAAACGACTGCACACGACAACAACTGCATAGTTAACCTAAGCCGCCATTTACGTGAATTTTCTCTTTCTAACGGGGCTTAAACCTGACCATTCTCATTTAGCCTCGACAGAGTTTGAAACCTGAAATGAGCTACCATTCACTTGTCAGTTTACTAGCATGTCGTTAGCTTAGCTAGTTAGACAACTGGTTAACTGTTAACAAGAAAAACAAAGTTTGAACTTGGGCACTGATCTTCACTTTTATCGACAGTTCATGTTCAAAATACACCATAAAAGACGGTTAACTGCATGTTACAAACCAAATGTATACATGATTTGATTAACTTCGTCACTCACCTCATTCATACAGTCTTCTCCAAATGGCGCTTGTCCAAAATGAGGGCGAGATGTTGGTAAAGAGGGCGGAGTTAATCTCAACGTCAAAATCCATGATTATTGAAAGCAGTAGCCATAGAAAACAGAGTTGCGACACGCTTGGATGTCGCCGCTACGGCTGTCACGTGGTTCAGGCAAGCCTCAATAGTTCCTAAGAAACCGCAAACTGTCATTGACTTGTATGGTACAGTGAGCTATTGCATGGTAAATATCATATCGTAAGCACACGTATGCTCTATGTAACGTATTTTAGTGTGTTATGCTTTTGAGCTGTGGTTAAACATGGGAAGTACTGCATGTATTACTTTTGAATAATAATAATAATACACGTTTGGAGGGAAAAGTTCGTGTTAGCTTGGCTAGGTTACTTACGTGAGTGGTGCTATCCTTACGTTCTGCATTTGCACTTCGATAAACAAGTTACCATCTAACTTGTACTGTTATTGGACTCTCAGCACTTTTGTTAAATATCAGCTTTTCCAAAGTATTTTGTATCTTTATTACCAAGTTAAGTTATTTTGAAAGGACATGTAGGAGACTAAAGGATATTAAATTACATTACATTTTAGTTATTTTTGTAGGACATGCATCAGAACCATGGCGATTTTAATATGGATCCATGTATCAGATCTATCAAACAGCCACTCATTATGACTGAATATATCAATACAGTCAATAGAACCAAATCTAACTCTACAAGCAACTATTCACAGTTGCAATTTATGTCAGAGCTGATGAGCTGGAATAATAATATGGACTGGAATAGACCAATACACAAGCAAACAAGATCTTTTATTAAAGTTCCATTCACACCCTTCTCATGCTTTTCATCTGTATTGATATAAGCCTTGCTCAGAGCTGGGAACAGAGAAGGGAAGGTCACACGCAGAGTAGCTATGTATGTATAAGATTTATTAAATGAATCAAACTGAACAGAAGTCAGTATTGGAGTTGGAAAATAAAAGTGTAAGCAATCAGTATAATGCGGTGCAGTGAATAAGCAAACAAAATCCAAAATTGGTGAGGGAGAGACAGAGCAGCGGCGGACCCCCTCCCGTCTGGTCTGAAGCGCTTTTAAAGGCCCAGACCCCAGATTAGCGCGACTCCAAGCACCTGCGCCCAGCTCACCTATAAGAATCAGATGCAGCACACAGACAGGAGGAGGAGCCAGGCAAAGCCGTAAAAAAGTAAACAGGGTCAGGGAAAATGGTTAAATAACACAGCAGTTAGAGCCTAATCTTTACTTGATATAACACATTGCCAGCATCATATCAATGGGTGAGATAGACTGCTAGATAATGGCATGGGCTTGGGTCGACCAGCGCCAGGAGGAGACCTGCTATTGGTGGACTGCCTGTGTGCACTGAGGAGGAGGAGGAGGAGAGAAAGAGGAGTAAGGAGAGGAGGAGGGGGAGAGGATGAAGAGGAGGGGGAGAGCAGGATCGAAGAACAAGAAGAGACAGAGGATGAAGAGGTGATGGAGAGAGAGCAGGGGTAGAAGAGTGGAGAGGAGGAGACAGAGAGGGAGAAAGAAGAGAATGAAGATGAAGAGAAGGAAGAGAGGGAGACAAGAGGAGGAAGAACAGGTTTTTAGCTTTGGCTCTCTCTAGTAAACCCACTGATCAAAACACAGGCTTGCTTCAGAAGAGCCACACTCTCTATACACTCTCATTACACACACACACACACACACACATGTAACACTGAACACGTGTCTGTCTAACACTGGGATACCCTCTTCAGACACACATTGAAAGCACACCAGCTTGGCAACACTATTACAGCACTTATATTATTGTATGTGTGTGTGTGTGTGCAGACTAGCCTGGTGACACCAGCCTACGTATTTCCGCCTGAATTGATTTCAAGCTCATACTCAGTCTGGCCCAACCCCATTGACAATCGTCTCCAGAACTCAAAATTTTGCAGGACCAATCAGCGAACAGTTCAGAGCTGTGACGCAAAACTCGCCTTGGAGGAAAAGACACTAAAAGCTATCTGAAAAGTTGTCTCAACTCTCGAGAACATCAGAAAATAAAAAGGAGAACAAGAGTATTTTCTTGTAAGTTTTATGATTGGAAAGGACGTCGTAGCTCTTCTCCCAACTGGCTTTGGGAAGAGTTTAATCTACCGAATGCTTACTAAACGTTGCTGATTGGTTAAGGTAACTCCAATGATTTTAAACCTCAAGATAAGCACCCGCCCATCTCGGAAACCAAAATGCATTGGGTTGGCCCAGACTGAAAGACGGAATGAAATGGAGTCACAGGCTGGTAACGGCCAGGCTATGTGCAGACCAGCCTGGCAACACTATATTACTGCACTAATAGTATAAGCAGCAGTGGTATTATTTTGGTAATGTTTTAAAACCTAACAATCAAAACAACTTTACATAATAATGTCACCTGACAACAAAAAGTCTTATCACGGACTTATCACGTTAATTACCTCACGAAATGATCACGTTAATTACCTCACATTAGCCTCCGTTACCAAGCTTTCAGTTAGGTCCAAACATCCATTACGTTTAACATCGACATTTCATGCAAACCAAATGTAAAAAAAATATCGATGTCTAAGAGTATACTACTGATAGCTAATGCTTAAAAATGTGAAATCCGTTTTAAAATGCTGTTATTTCATCAACTTACCAGTAATTGTTCTTGACGCGCCGTTGAAATAAACGGGGCTCCGTTGGAACTTGGGAACTTTTGGCGTCTCCATAACCATAGACATGTATAGGTAGACGCCGCCTCCACTGCTTCTCGGCGAAACGCGTCGCCGCCATTTTGGGAAAGGAGCTCTCTGACGTCAGAGGTCTGTCAGACGTGTCAAACAAGCGCAAGTTGCCACGAGCTGCGGTTTATCTGGATAAAAATCACGATAACCTTTTACATTTCGCAACCAATTTCATGGAGTATTCAAGGGTTTATGCTCTACGTGAAGTGTGTGAAAAAGATTTGCCTCTACGTTACTTTGAATCTCGCTAGTTAATCGCCAGTCATACATGTGCATGGGTCTATGATAAACGCTCACTTTTCTTGCAAAGCTCGTGCATTTTGAAAATACTGAGAAGATCTATAAACTATCGAAATAGTGCTTCTTTAGTTACTACGTATTGACCATCATTAAGAGAAAGAGCATACATCAAATAGTGAGAAACTGGCAGTAAGTGTGTTTTTCATAGTTTAATAGTTCCTTTTGGTGGTTTCTACGTTTTATAAATGAGGCCCATTGACTGATGGCAACAGCATTAGTGATGAGGTAACAGACCAATAGAGGCATGTTGAACAAGGTCCACATAAGGCTATTTTATGTTGATAAAGAAGAAAGGACAAAAATGCAAACAGCATTTGCATAGTAAGAGAGAGAAACAGCATGTTTAATTATTTGGAAAATCTTAGCCCTCTTTGCAACACATGAGCTCAGTGCATACTCAGAAAATGGGTACAACTCATTCGTCGCAGTAGTTTTAAATTAATAATTCGTGTTAGCATTGACATATTTAAAAACCACACCATATGCCAATGATCTGACAGTCCTTTGTGCGCAACTGGACTCTCAAACTGGGCATAACACATTTAAGATTACTGAATATCAGCTCATTAACAGACAACACAAAATTATTTCAATTAAAGTTCCATAGACTTACCACTCTCAAACAGTTCACTCAGCTTAGCTTCAGAAATGCCTATACATTTCTGGTCGCCTCTGAACTTGACCTTGACCAACATGATGCTTTTTTTTTTTTACTGGAAGGAGGGATTACAGACAAAGCAAACGTTAGGGAAAAAACTAAACTTGATTTCCAGGATAGCACTAGAACCACACTATTCCATGCATAACTGTCTCATGACTTTGCAATGCATTTGCGCTGAGCAGATAACCTCCTGAACACGTGGCGGTTAGTTACCTCAGTTTAATACAAGCTCTTCAGCAATAAAGTCAACCGTTTTCCACAATGCACAACTACACGACTCTGGGGCCACGACTCTGGAACAAGCTCCCGGAGAACATTAGGGCTTTGGACTCCATCACTACTTTTAAATCCCACCTCAAAACCCATCTTTTTATATCTGCCTTCTCCTAAAGTCCTGGTTTCTGTTTTTAAATTTTGTATTTATTTATTTATTTATTTTTCTGTATTGTTTTTGAATGCACTGTTTTAATTTGTTATTGTGACCCTGTTAAGCACCTTGAGACATCTTTGTTTGTGAAAGTGTGCTATACAAATAAAATGCATTATTATTATTATTATTATTACACAAAGTAGCCCTTTTCACCCCAAAAAAAGTATGCATGGGAAAATAAACTTCAAATGTCCACAATGGGTCCTCACTAAATAAGCATAAAACTGGCAAATAACGACCGCTGTGCTAAAAAAAAACTTGGGTTTAGAATTAGGCTATGTGGCGACAGCTAGCTTTGACCAATGCTAGCTAACCTGGATAATCAACTTCACTTGTCTTAAGATATCATGGGTGGCAAAGCTAGAACTCATAGCCTCAATGCAATGGTTCACTGACAATCAATTGTCTGACATAACAAATGATTAAAGATCAAGTAGTCATTCATTTATTTCATATTTCTTGACTCTTCTAGTGAATGCTCATACTGTACCAGAACTTTCCATACGAGGCTAACCAGATTTTCTAAACCTGATTGTTCAAATCCTTGATTGTGATTGGCTAAAAGCCGTTGTAAAATCCAGCATTACCTTACAATTTGACCTGATAACATTCCATATTACTGTGCAGCGAATGGCAAGGCATTCATACCCAGTGTTCCATCTGGCTGTTGCGTTGCTTCAAGGGTTGCGTGGCAACGATTTATTTAGGAACTATAATTTTTAGTGGCGGAAGAATGACGGTTTATCATTAAACTATTGTTTCTGAAATTGAATTGTCTTTATTTATGAAACCATATCAAATATGTGTAGTAACAGGTTTAGAAAAGCAATAAGCCCCGCGAGTCCGTGCTTTGCGCTGATTTTAGAACAGGTAACGGGGTTTAACAAATCAGCGCAAAGCACGGCCTCTTGGGGCTTATGAGAGCTAACGTTCGATGTAATATACAGTTTAGACCAGGTTTGGACCTAGTTGAGACTAATACTAAATCACAGAGCACCACTGCATTAACGTGAGGCTGAATAAACACCAGATGGAAAATTTCAACATTATTTTAGATACCCACCTTTCTGTAACAGCCTCTTCAAAATGGCGCTGACTGAGTGGTCTGGGTCCGTGTAACGCTTTGCAGTGCATTGCTCCGCTTGCTCCACCTTCTGACACTAATCGATAATTGAGTTGACATTTCAATTTTTCATTTTTTGTACTCTGCAAGTGATTAGTTTTTTTTTTTATGTTTGTAAATGTATAGTTCGTACTTCTTCCGAAGGAAAATGCCTTCATAAGAAATTGGTAAAATGTATTTTTTGAATTTTAAATGTGTGCCTGGACTGGTCCATTGCCAACGAAGGGAAGGCTTGGATGAGGTGGGGCGGGGTTGGGTGGGTGGTCATGAGCAGACCGATTGTATTGACCGATTGGAAACCGTGATCCGCCAGGGGAGGCACCCTGTCACTGCGACAGGTCCCACCTCCCCGCCACCGCGGGTCAGCCTCTAGGCCGGGGACGCCGAGGGCTCCACGGAGCACTCTGTCACCGCGCCGAACCCCTGTCTAGCGAGACTCAGACGCCCCGTCTGCCCGAGCCGTCCGAAGCAGGTTGCCGCGGCGGAAAGGCGGTGTTGGCACCGGCTACTCACCGCCCCAACCCCCCGGCTCGCCTTGAAACGCACTCTCCGAGTCCTCCCGGTACCCTCTCTGCCCAGAGTTGGTCCACACCTCTCTGCCGGCACAACACTCCCACGGGGGTGGCGACTTCCCTTCGGGCAGGCCACTGCTCTGCTCCGGTTGTCGCAGCCCGAGTGCGAGACGCCTCACATCGTGCGCATACCGTTAATGATCCTTCCGCAGGTTCACCTACGGAAACCTTGTTACGACTTTTACTTCTAGATAGTCAAGCATATGTTACTGCCAGTAACATATGCTTGTCTCAAAGATTAAGCCATGCAGGCCCTGGCGGAGCGCCGAGAAGACGATCAAACTTGACTATCTAGAGGAAGTAAAAGTCGTAACAAGGTTTCCGTAGGTGAACCTGCGGAAGGATCATTAACGGTATGCGCACGATGTGAGGCGTCTCGCACTCGGGCTGCCACCCAATACTAAGCCGAGGGCGGCCGGGCGAGGTAAGGCACGGAGGGACTTCGGTCCCTGCCAGACCTGCCGGACCCGTCGCTCTCTGTGCTTTGTTTATTTCTCCTCTCCGGGGGAGAAATCAACACCTCCGGGAAACACTCAGAGCTTCACAGACTCCGGTCTGTGTGAGCAGACCGAGTAGGCTACCAACTCCGTTGCGGCGGGTCTCGGCCTGTCTGCGGCGGGCGGCTTAATACAAGCCTCCCCTTCGTTGGCAATGGACCAGTCCAGGCACACATTTAGGCTAAAATTCAAAAAATACAATTTACCAATTTCTTATGAAGGCATTTTCCTTCAGAAGAAGTACGACTATACATTTACAAACATTAAAAAAATTCAACTAATCACTTGCAGAGTAGGCTACACCAGGAAAAATTAATCATTGAAATGTCAACTCAATTATCGATTTGTGTCAGAGGGTGGAGCAAGCGGAGCAATGTACTGCAAAGCGTTACACGGACCGGTCTGGCTGTCCGTTTGAAAAGGGGTGGAGAATTCTTTACATATTGCTTAAATAAGAATAAAATTGCCTCGCAGCCAATCACAATCAAGGATTTGAACGATCAGTTTTAGAATGTTGTTTTTACTCTTTTAGGTGTTAAATTATAATAAAACACATGTTCATGATTCAGTTTCAGTAAAGGTTTTATTGAAGATCTTTACATTACATTACCTCTTAGGTTTAAAAAAAAAAAAAACATTTATTGAATCAGGTACAATAACAGAATTGAAGTCATTAATACAGTTTCGAGATTACAAAACATTACCACATAAAAAGGTAACAAGGCTTTGAATCAGGTACAATAACAGAATTTAATTCATTAATACATTTTCAAAATTACAAAACATTACCACATAAAAAGCTAACAAGGCTTTGAATCAGGTACATAAACAAAATTGAATTCATTAATATATTTCGAATTTACAAAACCACATCAAAATCTTACAAGGGATTAACTAGTCGCACCAAATGTTTCTTTCATCAAAATCGTTTTCAATTGCCTGGCTTTATTCCCATATTTCATCAAGGGAGCATTTTATCAAGGGATTTTATATAAATATTAAATTCTCTTTTAAATACATTGAAGTGGGGATACATTTTTAAAAATCTTCTCTTATGAATGAAAAATGTTAATAACATTCACCAGGAAAACATTATCAGCGCTCAAGAGATATGAGGCTTCGGTCCACCACCTATCTAAATGAAAACACAATTCGGTACAATATAAGTAAAATCATCCATAAGTGCCATACGTCATCTGTAAATCAAATGTTTTATAGTATACAAGTTCATTTACTCTGACAATCTTCCATTCTTCAACCTCTTTGGAACAGACTTTAAATGAATGAAAATGTTCATCAAAACACCATGTGTGTAGCACTACACAGACTAACAGTACCTCTTCCTCTTTTAAAACAACGTCTCTAATTTGACAAAATGTAGGCAAATCAATATCAACACTTGTACAAATGATCAACTTTGGGCGATATTCAGTGCCATGGACTTTTGCCCATTTAACTTTTAAAACAGAACTTTCCACAGAAACATTAAAATTCATTGCAATATTCTCACCCTCATTTGTGTCACACAGAGCAACCATTTTCCCTGGACCCTTTATAATAGCAGTAGACCCCAATCCAAACTTGTAGGCCAAGTCATTCTCTGTTTGTTACTTACATTTTTAAAACTTTTTATTTGTTTTTTGAAGTAATAATGCTTAGCCTCGTAACGCATTGACCACATGTGAAGAATAGGTCCCAAATATCTTATACAACGTGGATAATGGATGAGAAAATGATGTTTGGGCAAGAGATTTTTCAAGGGAAATAAATGTTTGAATAGCCTATGATGTTCAGCTATGACATGTTTTAAACAAATGGTCAAACCTTCGGTTAAAATGGGAGAAAATGCTATGTTGACTATTTGCAGAAGTAGTAAAAGAAGCTGCCAGCACTTATCACCGCTTTGCAAAACATTCCCAAATATAAGGGGCATATTTCTGACGAAACACCACGTCTGGATAGCATTAAGCCCTAAATCATTTCCTTCTTCTAGTCTTACTCCAGGGGGCTTGTTCTTACTCTCTGTGTGGCCATAATTGAATGACCGTATCCGAGCTTGTATTTCTCTGTGTGAAATGAAGTTTGATTTCAAATATCTAAAACAAGTTTCATCTCATATTGGGCAACTCCTTCCAATATATCGTGCATTATGTCAACAGAAAAATTATCTGATACATTGAAGTACTTAAGCTCATTAAGTAAACAAGACCGCTTAACACCATACACATGAAGTAGTGTTGGGTTTAACTGTATAGCTTCGCAATGGCGCAGGTGTATATCTTTTGTTCGTAAAGTCACACTGGGGTCATCTTCATAAAAGACTGTTTGAAACTTCCCCTTCTCAGTCAGGCAAAATCGACAGCAGTAATGGGCTGAAAATGATTCAACATATCCAAACAAGCAGTGCAATCCAAGATTATCACCCGTTACTTGGACTATGCTACCCCGTAAACGGCCATTGAAGCATGGAACTTCAATTCCCTCAGTCTCAAGTACCATAAGGTCTTACACTAGTGGCTCTAATATTGCATTGAACCCATAGGTCTTAATATCTTGGGTGTGGAAGAGTGTGCATAGATATATGTTGTCCAAACAGGAATTAAATTTAGACTGAAAATTTCTCAATGTAAAGTATATGCCTCCCATTTTATGAGGACCTTTCTTAGATCCCAAGGGATTACATGTTTCAAAATCATCATAGAACAATTGTATTTTTAATGCGTGATTCTCACTTGAAAAAAGTGGGTGTTCCCAACCCATCCTCCAAATCAGCATATAAGTCATCAGGGGAACTCCTGCCAGATTTGAGCATACTGCTTGTCTTTGGATTTTTGAAAATGGACAGTAATGTTTGAAGAATAGGAACATAAGACATTTTGTCAGTGACAAGCACTTGGTCGTAAGTACCAGTCTCTTTGTTCCTCCTATTATCAAACCTGACTCCAAGTACTTTCTCTACAGGAGTAACAACTTCGCATTTCTCTTTGAAATACGACTTTCGTTTAGAGACTGTATTAAGAGAGGTGAAGGGATTTTCAATTTCATTAAATGCTTTTGTGAATTTACTACGAGTTTCATTTTCTGGGGGTAAGCATTTTAAAGCCGTTTCTTTAACCTGACTTTGAATCTGTTCCACAAGTTCTTCCAATGACAAAACTACCCCATCAACAATATTTTGGCCTACTCCTGCTGACAGCAGTTGAGCTACAACAGCTGCACTAGCATCCTTGGTGTTTTTATTTGTCATTGACAAATCAGCAGTTTGGACTGAGGAGGTAGCCACATCGCTAAAACATAAATCAGACATTGAGGCATTACTGGCAGCACAGACCTGTACCTGTACAGTGTTACTTTGAACTGAACTTTGTTCACTGTGAACGCGATTCAAATGTTTTCTGAACCCTGAAAACGACCCAAACTCAAGAGAACAACCATTTTGGCCACATTTAAGGGAGAGTGTTCTCCCAGGCAATAAACCGTGAAGACACTTGAGGTGTCTAACAAGAATATTCGCCCCATCAAAGGATTACAAAGGACACACAACATATTGACAGAGACCACCAACAGCTGTAGCACTCACAGCCTGACAAGCTATGGCTTGCTTGTCCAGTATGATGTAGTATCCTTGGATGACACACAAACAAAAGACACTTGTTTACTCTCAAATCAAGTGTAGGGGGTATATGACCTAAGACTGCACTACTTCATATTGAAATTACATGATTTTAAGTATAGCTAAGGAGTAAAGCATTTGATAGCCGTGAAGACACTTCAGGTGTCTAACAAGAACATTCGCCCATCAAAGCATTCATTACAAAGGACACACAACATATTGACAGAGACCACCAACAGCACCAACAGCACTCACAGCCTGACAAGCTATGGCTCGCTTGTCCAGTATGATGTAGTATCCATGGATGCGACTGTTCTTGGTACCGGTGGCAAGAAGGCTGTCTTCTCTCTTCGATGGAATCAAGGTGCTGCTGTATACTGGTTCCTGTCTTTGGATGACACACAAACAAAAGACACTTGTTTACTCTCAAATCAAGTGTAGGGGGTATATGACCTAAGACCGCACTACTTCATATTGAAATGACATGATTTTAAGTATAGCTAAGGAGTAAAGCATTTTATAACCATTTTCATCCAAACCGGTAAGAGGTCTCCTAAAAATAACGAATGTGTTTATCAACTGTTCTACATACATGTCCTGTAATAATCTTTATCAGTTTAAAAAAATGCAATTGATTAGGCAATACAAACCATCAATGGATAGCTCATAAACGCCAGTATTGTCACTTCTCCAAACACCTCCTCGTCAACCTCAGTTTTGGAGTCATCAAAGAGCTTCGCATTAGACAATTGGCTGAGGGGGATTCCAAACTTCTGGAATGCTATGGGCAATACAATCATTATGAGCAATTTATTTCTGAAGCATGTACCATTTTAGTCTTTGACTGATGGCAACAACATTAGTTATGAGGTAACAGACCAATAGAGGCATGTTGAACAAGGTCCACATAAGGCTATTTTATGTTTATAAAGAAGAAAGGACAAAGAGGCAAACATCACTTGCATAGTAAGAGAGAGAGAGAAACTGCATGTTTATAATTTGGAAAATCCTAGCCCTCTTTGCAACACATGATTCTCAGTGCATACTCAGAAAATGGGTACAACTCATTCGTCGCTGTAGTTTTAAATTAATCATTAGCACTGACTACACTGGGCATAACACATATAGGATTACTGAATATCAGCTCATTAACAGACAACACAAAATGATTTAAATTAAAGTTCCATAGACTTACCACTCTCAAACAGTTCACTCAGCTTGGCTTCAGAAACGCTTATGAATTTTTGATCGCCTTAACTTTGACCAATATGGTAAGTTTTCCTGGAAGGAGGGATTTCAAACAAAGCAAACGTAAGGGAAAAAACTCAACTTGATTTCCAGGATAGCACTAGAACCACACTATTCCATGCATAACTGTCTCATGACTTTGCAATGCATTTGTGCTGAGCAGATAGCCTACTGAACATGTGGCGGTTAGCTACCTCAGTTTAGAACAAGCTCTTCAGTAATAAAGTCAACCGTTTTTCACAATGCACAACTACACAAAGTAGCCCTTTTCGCCCCCAAAAAAGTATGCATGGGAAAATAAACTTCAAATGTCCACAATGGGTCCTCACTAAATAAGCATAAAACTGGCAAATAACGACCGCTGTGCTCAAAAAAACGTAAGTTTAGAATTAGGCTAAGTGGCGACAGCTAGCTTTGACCAATGCTAGCTAACCTGGATAATCAACTTCACTTAAGTTGTCTAAGATATCATGAGTGGCATAGCTAGAGAACTCTAACAAAAATAGCCTCAATGCAATGGTTCGCTGACAATCAATTGTCTGACATAACAAATGATCAAGTAGTCATTTATATATTTCACATTTTTTGAGTCTTTCTAGTGAATGCTCATACTGTACCAGAATTTTCCTGACGAGGCTAACCAGATTAACGGTACTAGCGAGAGCTAACGTTCGATGTAATATACAGTTAGACCAGGGTTGGACCTAGTTTAGACTCATACTAAATCACAGAGCACCACTGCATTAACGTGAGGATGAATAAACAACAGATGCAACACTTCAACATTATTTTTAAATTGTTTTAGATACCCACCTGATGCCTGGCAAGGTGTATGGGAGATCTATTTGCTAAGTTTTAGTGTGTTTAGTACTGCTTGATTTCCAAGGCAATTGCAACCTTTTTGCAAATTTGCAGTGTATTCATAATATTGTTTATGAATGTATCACAATATGGCTTTATTACAGTGCATGAAATGCCCTGTATTGTTATTCCTAGGCTTCTTCTTCTTCTTCTTCTTGTTACCTTTTTCTGCGATTAATTCAGCTCGAACCGCTTAACTTAGAAACTTTGTTCAAACTTTGTCGCGTAGGTCTTGTAAAGGACACTTATGCTATGTATTTTTCACTTTTCAAAACTTTATACTTTTTAAGTTGTTAAATAAAAACGAATCTAAATTTTCCCATTGACTTACATTGGGCCATTATGACATCATAATAGGGTCATTAAACTGGCTTGCACCTGTGCTTCACTGACACCTGCGCCAGATCCAAGGAACCTCTTCTCTGTCCCTCTCAATTTAACTTTAACTAGGAACATTAAGACACCTTCCATTCTCTACTTTTTTTCTCTCCATCTTTCTCACTATCCCTCTCAGTCTACTTTATCTCACACTTCATCTCTCTTCTTTATCTCCTTTTTTCAATAATTTCACTCTCTCTTTATCTCTTTATCCAGAGCCACTCTTGTTCACTCTTCTTTCCTTCTTCCACTCTTCTTTCCTTCTTCCATTTTTTTTCCCTTCTTCCACTCTTCTTTCCTTTTTTATACTTCTTTCACTCTTTTTTCCACTTTTCTTTCCTTTCTTCACTCTTCTTTCCTTCTTTCAACCTCCTTTCTTTTCTCCTTTCCTTCTTCCACTCTTCTTTCCTTCTTTCATTCTTCTTTCCTTTTTTCATTATTTCACTCTTCTTTCTTTTCTTCTTTCCTTCTTCCACTCTTCTTTCCTTTCTTCACTCTTCTTTCTTTTCTTCTTTCTTTTCTTCTTTCACTCTTCTTTCCTTTCTTCTTTCCTTCTTCCACTCTTCTTTCCTTTCTTATTTCCTTCTTTCACTCTTCTTTCTTTTCTTCTTCCTTTCTTAACTTTGCATTTCATGCACTGGTATTTCCTTCAGGAAATGCATTTTCTAGTTATATATTATGATCATAGTATTTGCACCATATACATTTCTTACTTTTTGTTACTTCCACTGTAACAGGAGTGTGAGTGTGTCTGGAATGACACTGAGACTGATCCGCACATCAGTCAACGAGATGCTGGAAACTGATGATGACTATGTCAATATAGTTTCTGACTACCAGTTTGAACAGCTCACTCTGAAGAGAAATATAAGAGAAGTGTGTCTCTGAGTGTGTGTTTGTATGACATGGGCAGAATAATCAAATATGGACATGACTTGAGCCTATCAGAAGGAAACTTTCAGGTGTGACAGACAGAGTATATAAAGTATCTCAGTGGCCTCCCGGTTGACGCAGCAGAATCAGGATTTATCCTTCAGCTCCAAACTTCCCCAAATGACTATGTGACAATAATTAGTTTATGGAAATTCATGAAGGAAATGGATTTTCTTTTTATTATTATTAGGTTTCCTCCGGTAGGAGGTAACCTATTGTTATCGTAGGTATTATTATTCTCCTGCCATGGGAGTCAATGGCAGCCCATAGAACCATATGGTAACTTTTTGTGAAATTTGGCACACTCATTAAGGACAGTCCCTTCTTCATTCACACCAAGTTTCATGGCTCTCTAGCGCCACCAACAGGTCAAAGTTGGACTTTTGTAACACACGCAACTTTTGAACCGTATGACCGATTTTCAAAAATGAGGTACCATTGGATTCCCTGGATCAAGACGAATTTAACAGACCCTATGGCGTCAATTTCCGGTTATATAGATTTTCCGCTATTTCCGGTTTTATCAAAAAACCTTTGAAAGCCTACTCCTCCTACAATTTTTGGCAAATCTTCTTCAAAATCACCAGAGATGATGGTCAGACCTAGCCTCACAAAAGTTACGATTTAGAATTTTGATCCTCACAACCGTTTGTCCGGTACAGCCACTCAAATTCAGCAGAAAAGGCGCCAAACAGGAAGTGAAGTCATATCTTGGCAAATCTTTGACAAATCAACACCAAACTTGATATGTCACTGGAAGACACTACAACATGTTCCCATGTGCAAAGGCAACTTCATATCTTAAAAAATGATTGATATAAAGCAAATTGGATACATTGTTAAAGCTAAAATAATGCTTTACACATCAACAGGTCAAAAAGTGATACTCTGATTCAATCACAAGTTCATGTGAAGACACTTTAGAATGTTAAGTACACAAATCTGAAAAAAAGTTGACTGTAAGATGAAAAGTGGATTTTTGGTGAATATTTGAAACATGCATGCTTTTCTAATTCCTAGGGTGATTTTCAGTAGAAGGTCTCTCTCTCTGCTCCTCCGCGCGTGTGTGCTCCAGATTTTCTCTCTCTCTCTCTCTCTCTCTCTCTCTCTCACACACACACACACACACACACACACACACACACACACACACAGGGACAGGCTCAGGCTCCTTTGACACGCGCAAGCACACACACACAACATTTAAGGAAATGTAGGGATGACCACACCCCTTCTCACTCTTAGCTTGAAGCCATGGCCCTTGAGGATCTTCAAAGTAATGCATTTGAAATGTAATATCCCATTGGCAAGTCTGCAGAATGGATCTTTCTATACAGTGACAAATTGTCACAAAAATACATTTTTCCCTGGTTCGCAATGTCTGGAGGAGGAAACCGCCATCGCTGCTTGCAGCTATATTTTAGTTTGTATCGAGAAGCGGGGAATTCAATTCAATTTTATTTATATAGCGCCATAACAATACAATTGCCTCTAGGTGCTTTACAGAGCCAAGAGCCTGTACCCCAGTTAGTGGGGCAAGAAAAAAATCCCTGTTAGGCAGGAAGAAACTTTAAGCAGAACCACGGCACATAATTAATATTCCCCATAATGAATTAGTGTTTACTTATTTGTTATTTCTTGTAAAACATTTCTCATAAATGTTAATGAGGTGAGCTATTGGTAAAAGAAACTTCATAGGCATTCCCTTATGAAGGAGCACATGCTGATTAACACCCATCAATGAAAGACGTGTCACGCATGCTTGTACCAGTGTTGTTGCATGGACTGTTTAAAAGGTGTCATGTATAAAGCAGTGTTTTAGGGTTAGGGTTAGAATACTTGTTTTAGTACAATGTTTTAGGGGTGCTCTTAGTGTCTGTCATTGCATTTCCCATTCTATATTTTCAAGCAGAAAATGCCCTAAATGCAGTGGCAGACCTGTAGATGGTGCAACGAAAGCAGAAATGGTGCACCAAAATTTAATTATTTTAATCAATTTACCTTTCAGTTTACCTTTAATATGCATGTATATTGTTTGTGTGGGCGTGTGTCCTCTGTATCTAATATTGTGTACATTTACAAAAACTGTGCATTAAGAAACAAATAAAACGTAGGCCCTTCCCGTTACCTTTAGTAATTATCAATACTTCAAGTGTGTGTGTGTATCAATTATTTTTCAGTGCTCTCAAAGCTGGATGGCATTGACTGCAGTATTCGAATTTCAAAACCACATGAAAGGTCTTAACAGCCAACCAAAACAGTTTGACTTGCACTATTTTCATTCGCTTAACTCTAAAAGTATATGAATACTTCCTAATCAACGGAGACCCAGTCAAGTGAATATGGAATGTCAAGATTCAGGTTTAATCTTACAATGATGATCATCAGAGGAGAGAGAGCAAGACAAGGCTGCACTAAAAAGATTTAGTTTCACCAAGGCTGTCTTCACTAACTGACTCAAGAGAAGTCTCCTGTATTTAACCTATACAACATGTTGGAGTGGGTGGTTACCAGAATGCTAATATTTGCCTAAGAGACAGACGGGCTAGGAACTCTATATTTAAATGAGGAGTTCCTGGCCGGAAGTGTTATCTCTTCTCACAGTGATCAGGGCATCTAGCAGCTGTGACCATTTGGGTTTTAACAGAATACACAGGAAGCTATATAATTAACATTGTATAGCTTTGACTGTGGATTACATTTGAATAAATGATGTTCTATTTCTCCGATACTATCAGTCCCCTTTTTTAAGACTTATTGTCTTAAACATAAAAATTCAGGAGTACATAGTTGCTTAAATGTATTAGTCTTTGTCTCTCTCTCTCTCTTAAAAATGTGACATGTTCTCACAAGATGAGCCGAAACCTTTTTCATCAGGACCCTAATCCCTTTGGCCAATTTTGGGAAAGATCTCTGATGTTAAGGGGAAATTGCTCACCGACTCTACCACAAAATAGCCGCCCTGTTTCAGTTGTGAGAACCAAACCAAATGTACCCAGCAAATATACATACATGCACATGGTACCCATTCAGAAAACATGAATTTACAAAACAATCGCAACTACTCATGATGACTTTGAGAAAAAAAACTTAAAACACAACAACAACAAACATAAACTAGCCTGGTTACATAATTGATTTGTCAAGTGTTTCAGAAACATATTCGAGCCTTGCTTGTTGCGCTGGAGGCTTTCTGGATACCAAGTGTAGCATAAAAATATAACAGAACAAACTATGACAAAAGAAAAATGTAGCTGACAGTCTTTTAGAGTTGTTGGTGGAATCGTTGTTCTCTGTTCTTGCCACAATGGTATGAGTCCTGTGTGATAGTCCGTGTGTGTTTGTGTGTGTGTGTGTGTGTGTTTGTGTGTGTGTGTTTGTGTGGGTGTGTATTCTTATGCTAATAGGTTAGGGTAGACTTCCTAAACCTCTTGGGGGGGGGGGGGGGTTATTCTGCCCGTCACAAGATCTGCTTAGAGAAAACTCCTCTTGTGTTAACATCCAGACTCGAGAAATCCTCTTCATTGAAATGTAAATATCCAGACTTGTTGGGAAGAGGGTGACACATATTCCAGAAATTGCCGACTTCCAGTAGAGTTGGATTGGTTTGATGGTAATTGAATTTTTGCTGCTTTGTGCTTCAGACGGTTGTGCTGCTCCTCCCCTTTTCGATACCGCGGCGACTTCTATTAGGTTTGTCCAGGTGTGAGGTCCAGTGGACCGTCAGCTGTTCTAATTGGAAAGAGATCTTAACAAACAATTAATCTTATGCAAAAGTTAGATGTGCCTAGCGGTGTCGCCCATTTCCTCAGGACAGGAAGCAAAATGTTCCGGTTGCATAATCAACATACCAGATCCTGTGAAGGGAGCTGAAAGCAATTCAAATAGTTTACCCTGAAAAGAATTTAGTGAGAAGTCATGTTAATTCATTCATACGGCCGGCACACAGACAGTCAGACACACACACACACAGACACATTCATTTGCTTACTCCAGAGACATGTTCACGCCTAGGGAAAAAGGAAAGAAGTGTTAGAGTTACATTTAAAAGTTAGTTACATGGTCTCATAAGATTCCGTTATTCATCCAGACTGCAATGGCCCGTGAATGCAAAACCATTTAAGGCATCTAATTAATTTAGTGTTCTTGGCATCTTTTTGATGAAGTCAGACATTCAGCAGCTTAAACCTGTTTAGATAAAATAAATTCTGCGGTTATCATCTTATTTATGATATGTATTTAGTAGTAGGATAGGTCTTATGTAAATCTTGCACCTGATTACATTTTGACAGAGAATGCAGTTAGTGGGAAAACAAATGGGTGAATATGATCAAGCTAGTGAATCAAACATGTCCTATTGGTCAGTTATGTCAGATTTTTCCAACTTTCTGAGAAGATTTAAAATCTCAGAGGTTGTGTCAGAGTCAATGCTTCTCTGCTGAGAGGGCACAGGTTTATCTGTGTGTATATTCTGCCTTCTTTGCTGGTAGCTATTGTGAGAGGATACGTCCTGCACTGCAGCTATCCTGATTCTGTTGTCATTAAGTTGTGCCACACTGGCTTCAGCTCTCTGTCCCCAAGTTAAGAACTCGCCCCAGTCTCTGATTACCGGCAAACCTAAATTCCACATCTGTTGATATCTTTCATTCATGTTCCTAGAAGCTGTGTCAATTATAAAGCTTGACCCGAGGGCTGGAGTGTCTATACGACAGGCAGCCAGGGTCCTGTGTTTCTCTGTGAAACGGTGAATCCAGCAGTTAAAATTCTCTGTTGGTTCCTGGGTACAGGTTGACAGAGAAGTGAATGAATGATATCCTCTGCCTAAAATTGCCTGAGTTATATTCTCACATTGTATAAGATGCCTTTCCCAGGCCACATCATTACCTGGCATTACTCTAGGCCACTGAGCCTCAGCTAAACGTGAGGCATAGCCCAAAGGGGCCTTAGCTTTAATCACAGTCGCCACTTCACTGTATTCGAGAGAGAATGTAAGCACAGCATCTTTTAACCTTACCCCAGAAATCAACATTGGGATCCTGCGTTTTAAGAGGCGGCAAAGACTGCAAGATATGACTAAGAGCTCCAGGTGTTATTGGAGTAACTAGTCCCATTTCTCCCCTAAGTCCAGGCCCTTTATAGGTGACATTCACACCTTCAATTTCATTGTTATGAACATCTGCTGTTGTCACAGGCCTAATAGGAGCCATCTGAGGCATCCTCAATGTCCCACTGTCTGAAACCAACGGAGCAGTGGCGTGAGGCGGGGGAGGGGCTGTACACAGGAAATTTTGAAGAGTAAATTTTACTCAATTTGAGTAAAATTTTACTCCCAAAAAGACAGTATTTGGTCCCAGTCCAAAAAGAGTAAAATTTACTCTCGTCATAGAGTTACATTTTCAGAGTTATTTCTATTCTATCTAGAGTTCATATTTTACTCCACAAGATTAAAATGTACTCAATTTAGCATAAAATGAGAACAACTCCAACACCATTTCACTCAATACAGAGTTGTATTTTACCCTATACAGAGTAGTAACTGCCTCAAAATAGAGTTCCAATTCTACTATTAATTGAGTTGTTTTTTACTCTGTACAGAGTAGTAACTGCCTCAAAATAGAAGTCTAATTCTACTACAACTAGAGTTCTATTTCACTCAATAAAGAGTTGTATTTTACTCAATAGTGTTTTTTAATAATGATAACTGGATTAAAATGTTTGAAATAAAAAAGACCAGAAAATGAATATTCAACAATGCACTTTTATTTTTCTTAAATGCATATCACATGCACTGAGCACCCATAATATATGAGGGGGGAAAAAAGTCTCAGGGTGACACATCCCTATAATTTTTTGATAAAAACAAATAGAATATTGTAAACTGGTATGCACATCACCACACCATCAGTAGCTGCAGATAAAGCTGTAAAATATTGCAATTGCCATCACCCCAGCCAAAACATATATGCCCAATTGGTGGGCCATCACAATTTGGACACAATGTGCTCTTTGAAATTGGGTCGATTAGATAAAACAGGAGAAAATATGAATAAATTAGAATTTGAGTTATGGGCAAAGAAATTCAGAATTCCATTGTTCATCTCCAGTGCAATAGTTAGAGCTTAGCGATTCTTTTATCACAGGAAACAGTATGGGACAATAAACAAACTTGAATCATCATTACTGTATGACATCTGCATATCGAATGCTTTGTAACAAAAAAGCTCTTTGACATCAACAACATGAGGTCCTTCTGCAGTACACACAACTTTAAATGCATAAAAATGCTCATCCATACACAGTGTTTGGAGTGCAAATGTACACAACAGTAGCCTCTCATCTTTAAGAACAACACGGTGGATTTTGTGAAAAACTGGCATCTCATTAAGCACTTTAAGACAAACAACTAAACCTGGACGATACATATTTCCATGGTGTTTGGCCCATCTAACATCCAACACCTTAGTGTCAATTGATACCTGAAGAGCCTCTGCTATCTCACAGCCCCTGTCCATCACGTTTAAAGCTACCATTTTACTTGGACCAAGCACCAGTCTGTCGGGCTCAAATGTCTGCCAACTATATGCTACTTGACTTTGGTGTTTCCTTGCCAATGTTTTAGTTATATTTTTGAAGCTTTTTAGTTGTTTTTTAAAGAAATTGTGCTTCGCTTCATAGCGCATGCACCAGGTATGCAAAAGTGGTCCAATTTTACGAATACATGTAGGATAATGCACCATAAAATGATGCTTTGGCAGGAGCCTCTTGCAGGGAAACAAATGCTTGAATAACCCATGGTGCTCTGAAATCAAATGTTTCAAATAAATGGTAATGCCAGTTGATAACATGGGAGAAAATACAATATCTGCTATTTGAAGCAACAACAGAAGCAAATACCAGTGTGGATCATCTGGACAAACCAAGTCTCCAAATATAAGTGGGAGATTGCGAAGTAAACACCAAGATTGGATCGCATTTAAACCCAAGTCATTTGAGCCCTCTACCAACTTCAATGAAGGTGGCTTGTTGTTTTGAGCAATGTAGCCATAGTTAAAGTTCTTAATTCTCCTGTCTATTTCCTTTGATGTTGTGTAGTTTTTGATCAAGTATAGTATAAGCAACTTCATTTCATATTGTGCCACGCCCTCCAAGATATCGTGCATAATATCGACAGAGAAGTTCTCACATGTGTTGAAGTACTGCAAGGAATTTAGAATACAAGAACGTTTAACACCCATCACATAGGGAAGACTAAGAGTTTTCTCCATCATTTGGCAGTGTTCTGCGTGAAGTGCTTGAGTTCGCATCACTATCTTGGGTGAATCTTCTGTGTATTCTGTCTGAAAGTCCTCTTTCTCAGCTAGACAAAAGCGACAACAATATCTGGCACTAAATGATTCTACGAAACCAAACAAACTATGAAGACCCAGGTTGTCACCAGTAACTTGGACAATAGTTCCATACACATTTTCTTCATACAGTGGGACCCGAATTCCCTTAGTCTCCAGCTCTTTAATGTCTTGCACAATTGGATCAAGTATTTTAGAAAAGCCATATGTTTTAATGTCTTGGGCATGGAATAAAGCGACCAAATGAATATTAAGCAGCATTGAGTTGTGCTTTGGAGAAAGATTGCGCAAGGTGAAATAGATTGCTCCTATTTTATGTATTCCCTTTTTACTCCCCAACGGATTTGCGCATTCAAAATCATAGAAAAGTTGCAACTGAATTGCATGCTTCTGTTTTGAAAATAAAGGATGACTCTTGAAAAGATCTCCATCACAAAAGTCATTAAGAAGATCTTTTCTTGAACTGGAATGACTCTGCATCATCTCTTTTATCTTAGGGTGTTTGTAAATGAAGTCTAATGTTTTCAAAACTGGGATATAAACCAATTTATCAGTGACAACAACTGGATCATAAGTTCCAGTAGTCCGATTGCGCCGTGTATCAAATCTTGTACCAAGAACACATTCAACAGGTTCCACCCTTCCCCACTTCTCTGTGAAATACTGCCTTCTCTTAGTTTCAGAATTTAAGACACCAAAAGGATTTTCAATTTTTTTAAAGCACTGATCAATTTTACACTCAACCTCACTTTTGATAGGTTCCTGTAAAGATAGACACTGCTTCACAGATTCTTTTGCTTGATTATGGATATCATCAACAATCTCTTCCATTGAAGTAACCAAACAGTTAATGATAGTTTCGCCTACACCTGCCACTTTAAGTTCAGCCACTGTCGCAGCACAGCTGTCCACAAGACTCTTATTAAGAAGGACTGGGTCAGAGGGGGCACGGTTAAATGGAAAGTCATCAACAACACTTACAGCTAAATCTTCAGTTGAGGGGCCTTCACCAGGATCACAAGGTCCATGTGCTTTAAGATGCTTTCGAAACCCTGAAAAAGTACCAAAGAAACGAGAACAAGCAGGCTGACCACATTTCAGACGAAGTGTCTTTCCTGAACAAAGTCCGTGGATCACCTTCAAGTGCTTAATTAGTGAACTGTCATTTGCTTGAGGGCCTTTGCAAATAAAACAAAACATCTCAAGGTATCAAAATCAGTGCAGCATCCGAGCCCTCATCTCTTTGACCCTGGGATTCACCTTGGTGGTAGCAGTATCAATCTGATAAACTGCGGTTTGCAAGAAGTGGTAGACATTGGCCAGATCCCTGTTGTACGAGGTAGCGAAGACGAAATGAGCTTTAAAAAGCTCGTCAAAAGAGGAAAGAGAATCTGGTGACTGACACGGGATTGCATGTTTGTCGATAACAATGAAATATTTGTGTGTGGCGCTCCTCTTGGTTCCCACAGCCAGTAGATAGGGTTGACGGCTCTCTGTGATGCTGTCCAGATGCCCTTCAATACTGGTCCCAGTCTGTGAAAAGAAAACTTAATCAGTCTTGCTATTAAAATGTATCTGTTGCAGTTTAGGGCCCAATCATCACCACCAGAATCACTTACTGCCACAAAATGCAAGATTTCAGCCTTATATTTTTTACTTTGCTAAATGTAAAATAAAGAGATTTATTCATATCAGCGTATCTGGGGCTGATGGTGATCGATCTGTGGGGAGCCAAATCAGAGAAATATCACACGGCACTCATTGATTACAGATGAGCATGGTCATCACATGATTTCACAAGAGTATAGTTTTAAGATTTAATATTACGGACAGAACAGTGAGCCCTTTTAAACTTTAAACTGTAACATTACCTTGATGAATTTCACAAGGTGGTCAATGGCTTGTCTGGCAGAGAGCTTTCCTGGTCTCTTGTTGCGGCCATGAGGTGATGGTGGCATGAGGTGGATAAGGAGCAAGATGGAGGACATCTCACTGTCCCATCCTGAAAATACAAGAAAATTCAGAAAGACATTCTTACTAAAATGTTTATTGTTTTGTTCCAAACCATTTCCTTCTTCCATTATTATTATTTCTTTAATTTGAGTGTACCATCTTCCAGTTCTTCTGTTGTGGATTCAGCGTTATGAAGGAGCTCTTCAAGGTCGCTTGTCTGGGTGAGGCCACGGCTTTGTTCAAGGACTTTCTGCCTGTAGTGAGTAGGCCACTTCTCCAGGAACTTTGCAGAGATGTCATCACCAAACATCAGACTGAAATCCTGCACTATCTGCAGACAAGATGGAATACAGAAAACAACATGGCATATATTGTTAATAGGTGCACCTGGACTGACCAGGAATGTGTCCGTTTAAGTCATTTTTCATTTCAGCTTGATTTTAATGCAAGGCATTCGAAGAGCAACATACCATTCCCGTGATGTCAAGAAATCTTGGAAAGGTGGTGAATATTTCAGAGGACTTCACTGGGTCATGAACCATTTCTTGGCGATGGATGAAGGTCTGTTTCATCTTCTCCTTGATGATTGCTTCATCAGTTGTATGCTTCATGAGTGCAATGGCCTCACAACACTGGGTTTCTGTGGTTAGCCGATTTTCCTTACTGAAGGGGGTTCTGTCACCAGAATCTGGACCACCTGTAACAATGATCAGTGAACAGTGACCTGTAACAGTGAAACCACATACTGATGCAATACTTGCTTTACTTCTCAAAATAGTTAAGCCACTTTCACCCCTTACACAAACGGCCAATTGTCTTTTTGCTAAACCCCCTGCAATGCACATCACTATAACAAAAAAGCACTATGCACATTAAAAATGAATTGAACATGTGAACTCATAAAAAAAAAAAAAAAATCTAACACACTTGAAATCATGTACCTGTCAGTGGCTGAGGGTTTCTTTTCTTTTGTCCCTCCGAGGCTTCTTTTTGAAGCGTTTTCACTCTCCATGCAAGAAATCCACCCCCATCTACTGGATTGTAATAATGCTCCTAAAAACCAAGGAAGTGTTTATTTTTCCTCCTTAAAAAACTAACACATGTTCTTGTCTGGAGAATTGATGAAATCAAGGTCAACCAGTCTGACATCTGCTGTGTTCAACTTGTTGAGGTTAGGAGACAAGGTCAGCATTTAGAAATGTTAATAATTTGTTGCAATCTCACTTGGTTTTTTGATCAATACTAGAAGGAATGAGTGAAGAGGTTAGACTTGTTTTATTTACTTACATAGCCCAAAGTGCCCTGGGGATCGGCCAGGTATGGAAACAAGGCAGTGATGCCCTTTGCGTAGTCCTCTTTAACACGCCTTGAAGGGCTCGTCCTAAAGTATGCACACACACACGTATGAGATCCAAACAAAAGTACTCCTATACCGATGCCTACTGCACTTGGTCTGAACCAAATAAAACCATAAATGTTAGGGTTGGATGTTAATTACATGACCACATACCCATGTTCACTCGCCATGTGTGCAACCAATATCTTCACCATGTCACGTCTTCTGGAATCTGTTAGGCTTTTTGTCCGAGTGTACTCTGTAAGGATCCTCTCTCCTCCAGGTTTCTTCCTCAGAATCTTTTCAATCATCTAAGTGTGAGGGGGAAAAAAAGAGGGGGGGGGGGGAGACATGGATTTGGTGGCCAATTACATTTACAGTATTTACAAAAATGTAAACCATGCCCCAATTTACTTGGCCATTTCCCCCCCCTTACCCCTTTTATCAGAATCAACATATTGATCTCTCCATCTGCAAAGCTTACCCGAGCAAGGCGAGCCAGGTCATCTCTGTTTCTTTGGCCAGGACTAGGCTGCAAAATGATGGTGTCATCAGAGTCCCCTTCATTTTCTGCACTAGAGCTGAGGAAGGAGCTGTTGCTGCTGGCAACGGAGTGGCTTGTAGAGGGGCTCACTGATTCTAGCATGTTAACATAACAGGTGTGATTATAATAACATGTCATTATTAAGAGGGGATCATCTGTGATAAGAGTAATGTAAAAGATCACATTAGATTAGGATGGATCCACACACCAAGCTAGTTATTCCTCAGATGCTTTTTTAAGTGTCTGATGGGGCATGTTTATTCAAAATGTCATGCAACGTGGATAAGTCTCTCTTTACTATGTTGCATTACAAGGTTAGGACTAAAGTTAACAAGTGACTCCAAGTTAACAAGTGACTCACCCTCAAAATCTGAGCCCTTGGGCAAACAGACTTCAAGCACACCCAGGTCTGGTTTCAATACAAGAAACGCAAACGCGTCCTCGTCAACTTCAGTGTTCAAATCATCATAGACTTTTAAGTCCAAGGTAGGAATTTCAAATTTCTTGGAAACTGTGAAATCCAAAAAATATTGCATCATATTATTTTTATTATAGGTCACATCTGTGTCACTTCACATCTGAACCACTTAAAACAACAATTTTATAAGTTTACGAGTGCAATGCTATGAGCTTGCAAATCTGCATTTTATTTCTTATTTTTAATCATGAAGATTTTTGCAAATCTAGAATATACTTTTACAGCAAACATTACCTCAAATCATTCATTTTCTCAGTGTACACGAAACATTTAGAGATGGGGGTTCCAAAATCAAATACATTATACCTCTAAGGGTCCTTGACGACCACAATAATAATAAATTAAGACATCACCACTAATTTACACATGACACCCAGTAGGCTGAGCAATTTGTTTTACTCACCACACTCCAAAAATGATTTGAAGGTCAGTTGCCCTTCATAACAAATGTATTTCTGGCGCTCTCGGTACTTCACTCTTACAGCATGCATCCTTTACGGGGAAAAAAAGAAAATTACTAAGATGATATAGAGCACAACAATTCATGCACTGAATGCTACAATTAGCTTGAGTATTACAAAAGCCCTACCTACAGGTAGACTCAATAGGTCGGTGTAAATGCCTCAATTCAGAGTAAAATACACGTGTTTGCTAGCGGTCCACACACTAAAAACCACTTACTAACCGAAGAACAAACTGGTCAAAGTCAACTCAACACATGCTTGCTAATCGAACAGCAGAGAAAACAGTCCACACATACTAGACTGATCCCTAGAAAATGTAATTAAAACACACTTGCTAACCGAGGGCACAAACCAAATTCAGAGAAAACCTTCGATAAAATGGTCAGTAAATATTAAGCTCAGTGAAAGCATAACTGTGGTAAATGAAGCTAACAAGAGTGAGGCTCGGTTTAAATTCACATCTAACATTATAGTTTGTGCTGAAGCTAACGTTAGCATCGACATTGGCAGTTACGCAGTGTGAGACCCACAAACTCGCCTGCTGCAATGTTACTCGCAGCAGGCGTTTACATTTCAAGTAGGCCAAAACTAATTTAGCTGACATTTTATCTTAAATAAAATCGAATTTAGTAGTTTGCTGACTTACCTGTCTCAACGCCGTCCACAACTGCCGCTCACCTCAACTGCGATAGAAAATGGCGGCAGAAACGAAACCTAAGAAAGTTTAGTGGGCGTGTTCTTGATATTACTCCAATAAGATTTACTCTATTTTTTTCCTCCGACTCTAGTCAATAGGGTCCGACTGCGTCCTGCGTCCTCCTGCCAAGACACGCCCCGTGTACAAAGACGCGCCCCTCGTGTAAAATACACGCCAATCAGCGTGATAACGTAATACGTAGGATTGTGATTTCCTACTGCGGGCAGTAATTTTCCAACGTAGCACAGAGACGGGTAAAAAATAACGAAATATTTGTCCTTCTACTGTTGAGTACGGTGTCACAATGACAATGGGATCTCCACTGAAGTTTTCCCCGTCCTTCCTTAGTCTGATGTTGGAGTTTATTTGTAAGCAACTTTATTGGAGCTCCAGCAGTTGTCTTGTTGAGCAACAACATCGTTAACTCTTCTGTTACGAAGCTGTTCCGTTTTTGTCAAAACCTACAAAACGTAGTGATCTTTGCCATACAGCTACACAGCCTGCCACACCATAGGTACACAAAATAGGGTTTCAATATTTCAGTTAACTTCTGTAAGTCCAGATATTGCCTGGTGTTTGTAGGCTACGGGAGGGTGTCAATTTACTGTAACAGTGGAGTTAAAAAGTTAGTGTAACATTTTGCTCATGGGCAGTGTCATTTAAATTCGAGCTCTTAATATTCACAAAAATATTGATTGGAATTTTCTCTGAAAATGTCAGGCTGACCAAAGAGTAATGAAGAGAAACCGAATTTGCATTTACTGATAACTGTGATGTCAAATGCATATACTTGGCTTTAGAGTATGGAGGATTATCGGGGCCAAATCTAAATAAATAAATAACTAAATAAATAAATAAATGAATGGTTAAATACTTGGATAAATACATAATTAGATTTATATATACCTACATTTATTTATTTATACTTACATATATTTATTTATACTTACATATATTTATTTATACTTACATTTTGTCATACATTTTGTCAAACATTTTGTCATACTTACATTTTGTCATACATTTTGTCATACATTTTGTCATACTTATTGTCATACTTATTGTCATACTTATTGTCCACGGTGTAACTTGCTTGCAGCAAAATAAATCCGTCATCCCCCGTCACCAAGTCAGGGGGCGGGTTAAAGCCTCTGATTGGTGTTACACACCAGGCAGGCTCAACCAGTCGATCAGGCTCTAGGGATACTGAATTTTGACGTTTATGGATGCCAAGCGCCAGATTTAGTTTAATGAAAGTTATTGAGCATTATTTAAATAAATCAAGATACCAGAATGTCCCAGAAGACATACCCTCAGCTGCTGCGTGAGGCTGCATCCTTAATTTAAGAGGCCCTCAACTCGTCTACTACTAGTAGTATTTCTAGTAGTGTTATGAAATGTTGGGTTTAATGTGGCCTACTGGGTGCACTGGCCGTAGTAGTCGTAGCCAGGTCGTAGCGCTGTCGTTACCCCATCACGTCTATCTCTTCCATAGTTTGCATCAGGCTGCTATTAGAATGTTACGCTGTAGCATGGTTCTTATGTCCTCAGTTTTTGAATCACCAGTGATGAAGAAAGTGTTTTGTCCGTCTCTTCATAAACGGATGACTAAGAGTAAGACCACATTTACACATAGCCGGGTAATTACAGAATAGAGAATATTTCTGCCATTCCGTTCAAAAATAACGTCGTACACACAAGGTCTTTTTCCAAAAAACTTTCTGTTTACATGAACCCGCATATACGCCCCCAAACGCCATCATAACTATGCTAAACCTGTAGGTTTGCATAAGTAGGCTGCTAATCCATTAAATTGGCTATGAGTCCTAGATATGTCCTTTACGTTTATTTGGCTACAACAGGTAGACAAGATGGAATGTAAAACTCGTAGTCCACTGGTGGAAGTGCAGGGGATACCATTGTTAAAGCCAATAGTCACACACTGGGGAAGGGTTGAGAGATTCAGTTATAGGGTTGAAAGAATGCAATCCTGCGTTTGCATTAACGTATAAATGAGCACTACGTTAACAGCATCCATGATCAGTAAACAGTAAATATAGGACACTCACATCACGAATGCATTTTAGGCGCATATGTGACGCAAACTCCGTTTGACCCAGTGCACACGCAAAAACTGAGTTTTCCTGAAATCTCCACTTTGGCCGGAGTTTTTAGAAATGATCGTTTCCCGTGATAAAACCTCCGTTTTTTCTCGTAAATGAAAGGCCAAACCGCATGAAAATATATACGTTTTCCCACCGTATAAACGGGGTCTACGTTCAGTTGAGTTCTGGATTTTAATACGTTTATCAATCTGTAGATTGGGAGAGAAACGCAGACCTCTGACAATAAAAAACAACACAACACCAGGCTTAGGTCTCAATCATGTCTCTCTCCGCTCTGAAGGCCGGAGGACCATCTTTTATAGGGCACAATACTGTAAACATAGTGACAGTCAAGCAGTAATGACGTTACAACAGTCTCAGAGAAAGAGTCTCACAGCTCCCCAACAAGACTAGAGAGTTAATAGTTGGAGCTCTCCTTTTAGTCATGACAAGGGACGTTTACCCATTACTTTCTCCAGATCCCGAACATCTATACCCCTGACACAGACACATTCTACTCTTATTAATACCTGATACCACTCTGCTGCATTTGTCGCTTGATAGTGCGCTTGGACACTCGAAAAAGGTTCGCAATATCTTGTATTTTCAGGCCAGAGAGTGCGAAGTGTTCAATTGTGCCAGCCGAAGATCACACAGAGTACGACCACCTCCAGGATGTATGACCATCACTCAGCCTCATCTGCTACCATCTCGCTGAGGATCGTGAACACATTTTCATCTATGTCTGTGTCAGTCAGGGCCGATACCGTTGATATAATCTCAGCGAAGCCCTCAATATGATTTTAAAAACAATGTGAATTGCAGTTGCCTCCATCTCCTCAGCTACAGCCAACATTTCGACTACTGTAGCATGCAATATTCCATTTATTTAATCCACACCGGGTGCTGCCATCTTGAATTAGTCAAAAGCAGTCAATTTAAGTTGAACCACCAATCAGAGGCTTTAACCCGCCCCCTGACTTGGTGACGGGGATGACGGATTTATTTTGCTGCAAGCAAGTTACACCGTGGACAATAAGTATGACAATAAGTATGACAATAAGTATGACAATAAGTATGACAAAATGTAAGTATGACAAAATGTTTGACAAAATGTATGACAAAATGTATGACAAAATGTAAGTATAAATAAATATATGTAAGTATAAATAAATATATGTAAGTATAAATAAATAAATGTAGGTATATATAAATCTAATTATGTATTTATCCAAGTATTTAACCATTCATTTATTTAGTTATTTAGTTATTTATTTATTTAGTTTTGGCCCCGATAATCCTCCATATTAGAGAGGTACAAAGTAAAGTTACTTAAAGGATACAAGCCTTAGAATTGTACATTTTCGCCCCTATTCCACTTGTATTGTTTACAGACAATACTTATGCATACGATAGGGAATTCTTAGTAAGGGAAACATGACTCAGGCCATAAGGGTAGGCTACATTTTTTTATTATACAGAAAGGGAAGGTCATTACACAAAGCATTTAAAGTAAATAAAAAAGTAAATACAAAATATGTGCAATAACATTAAAGGATACAATTATTATTAAAAATGGGAAACACAAGAGGCATTGGCAGGTATAAGTTAACACAAAAAAAAAGTACAAAATAAAGGGGACGGAGAAGAGGGCCCTCAGAATTGGGACCCAGAGGCAGAGCAGATGTGTGTGTGTGTGGGGGGGGGGGGCACAGCCAAACATCTCGGAGGGGCCCCTTCTACAATATTTCGTGGGCCCAGAGAGAGAGAGAGAGAGCGAGAGAGAGACACACTTTTTACTCATTTATATCCCACTCCCCCCCATCATTCAGGTGGCAATCCCAACTACAATAGCCGGGAAAGTCGTCAGTTGCATAAAAGCCCTGGAGGACTCCCCGCTGGCCGTTCCCCCTGTAGCCAGGCCCGCTGTCTTTGTACAGTTGGCGGCATTGCAGATTGCGGCACTCAGAAATGGCCAATGCCGTTCGGTACCTCTCCCGGTGGCTTGGGGCCAATCTGCTCCATTTCACCACACCTAAAATCCAATGAGCAGTGTCAGTTTAGATGCCTACACACATTTCTCTACAACCACACTTTTTGGGCATTTTTAATGGCATGTCAACATCTGATGCAACATCTCTGTAAATGCAGTATTATTTAATAACTTACTGTCTAGCCAGTTGTAATGGGCCTCCTCATAAAACTGTGGCTGGCAGACAACGGCGTTCATCTTTTGGCAGGTCATAGCCAGCCGCAGGATGGGGGAATAACCATCTTCCAATACCACCATGAGAAAAATCTCTCTCATCACTTCCTCCGGCAACTGTGGAAACAAACAGGTGGCAGTTTGTCAAAGGGTGAAGAGCTGGTGGGGGAATGCAAACAGGCTTTGCAAAGTTCTTTTTTTGGAATTCAATATCATAGGCACTGAAAGCAGTGAAACAGGTGCTTAGCAGTGTATGTATGATCAGGGCCTTTCAGTCATGTTCTGCCATGTTTGTAAAGAACAGCATATCCAAAAAGCTTTCAAATATGGTACAGTCTATGGCAGTTATTGTGACATACCTCCAAAATTCCAACCTCCTGGTCGTCAGGCCAGCGTTTTTTGAAAGGTGTAGGTGCCTATCACACACACACACACACACACACACACACACACACACACACACACACAGTGCAGTAAATGAATATGCTGGTACACAAATTTACACTCGCTCAGACACATTCACTCAACACACACAGCGTAAAACATTAACATACTGATACAGACTTGTACAACACACAGTGGCGGACCTAGTCATTTGGGGGCCTAAGGCGAAAACATAGCCAGGGGCCCTCTTCATCCGTCCTTTTAATGCAAAAAAAAAGGGCCACCTCAAAGCAGGGGCGGACTGGGGGGAAAAAGTGGCCCGGGAGTTGTCTGTCAGAGCGGCCCACTTAATATACGGCGCGTTGCCCGCTCAATGTATGCAAAATACCCATACACTTAACATAATTTTGGATGATTACAAAGAAATAACATTATATATGTTTTTTAATAACATTTGGATCCACAAATTTGCCTGGATGGACACATGGAATAAAATGATACTGGCTATTGTAACACTCCAAGGAAGGTAGGGCCTATAGTTTGCTAGATGAATATGCTTAACTCTGGGCTAGTATCAGATGGTTAGGCCTATATGTATAACTACAGAGCCTTTAGGAATAAATGTCAGCAGAGAAAGAGTACACAATTTTTTTGATAATGATTAGGGCGACCTACATTAAGCAATATCATTTTTTTTGTAGGCTGATTAACTCATACAGCAATACCTTTTTGTATAGTAGATGGCAGCACACAATCAAAATATTTCCCCTCTACCTACATAGCTACAGTAGCTAGTTATATGGAAGAAAGTTGCATTCAGGAGCCTTCATAAGCAAACATGATTTGGCTCCGCATTAAATTATCCCACTTTTTCATTATCCACATGTCTCAAATGTTGTATGATGCAACATAGCTTTACAGGACACATAAATGTCCAGTAACAACGTAAAGAAGGGGGCAACATATAAGTCAAAACCAACTATATTTATTGACTGATCTCGAAAGTATTGGCTTACAAAAGCTAACTAAGTCTTCACAAAGAAAATAACTCAGTGTTAGGGCAAAAAGCGAACATTCACACTGTACAACCTATGAAAAGTGACAGCGGTAGCCTACAAATAAAGAAATACAGACCGCGTTAGCCACTTCACAGCGTGCCAGCCATGATTTTCTTTCGTTCCAATTCTTGGATGTAGGGTTCCACCCTTTATAGAAACCTGTTGAATCGATACATTTGGTGTAGGAAGTCCTAATTGTTTTGTTGTCAATTTATCTTAATTAGTACGCCGACAGAGAAAAAAATCTCCTTTTCCTGAAAGCAGTTCGTCGCCACAATCGCCCTTAAGGTCCGCCGCCACTGGTTTGAACTTTGTTGTAGAAATGAACAGAACAGAACATACGATGGGGTGTAAACATCAGTGGTAATGGTAGTGTTGCATGCTGGGTGTGTGATTATGTGTGTGTGTGTGTGTGTGTGTGTGTGTGTAGGGGTGTTAAAGGTGTCTACGAGCGAGACATGCAAGTATTAGGCTAGAGTGATTAACATTTAATAACAAATAAACATAGTAAGACTGACGGAGGAGATTAGAAAATAGTAAGACAATAGTAACCATGAGTGTGAATACAGGTCACTAGGAGTAGTATAAATAGCAGACAGTGAATCCCGATGGTTATCATGACAGGTATATAATGTATTCGCTTAAGCAAGGAAAACTGTCGCAACCGACGATATCTGCGGGAGGGCTGGTTGGTTATGGACTTAGGCCGTCCCATCAGTGCCTGGGTGGGCAATTTATCGTGGGCTTTCTGCTGGGTGAGGGCCTAAGGCAGTTGCCTAGTTCGCCTTAATGGTAGGTCCGCCACTGACAACACACACATCCTACACACGTCCTACATACATGTCCATGGATTCATTATTGATCGTTCACTATTAATTTGAAAGGGCTGCGAGTTGTTTTTAAATATTGTCCATTCATTTTCCCTTGTTGTTCTCAGAAAACGCTCTAAAGATTTGTTATTGTGTTGCTCTGTAATCATATAAGCTACGTGTGTAGACCAAAATGGTGTTGAGGATGTTGCCAAAACAATTTAATAAAAACATAAATATTATTTTTGTTTTAAGTTTGGTATAAACAAATCCTCTAGTTGAATCCCAGAGGCACTTGTTATTTGGGTCATATCATGCCTACACACGTCCTACACACGTCCTACACACGTCCTACACTTTGTCGGAGAGCCTTCCCAGATGAGTTACAGCTGTAATAGCTGCAATAGCTGCAAAAGATGTGTATATAAAGTCATATTACAGCAATAGGCCTTGAGATGGAGGTGGCGGGTGCGTGGCTGGCATTGGGCACGGCGTGCTGAGGCCTTGAGATGGAGGTGGCGGGTGCGTGGCTGGCATTGGGCTCGGCGTGCTGAGGCCTTGAGATGGAGGTGGTGTCCTCATGCCAGGGCAGGTCTGCAGGTGCTTTATGCATGAAGTTTTGCTGCCAGTAATGGTTGAGCACACACTGTGGTAGTGTGGAGATCTTGTGTTGGCACAGTTGTGTTGACACCTATAGATTTTGTAGCCTTCTAAAAAGGAACAGAAAAGTAAATTAGAAAATATTAACTGTTAGTATTCCTTGTTCACTACATCACAAGCTAATTGATATGTTATGAGTTTGATAAAAGCATAAAGAACATAGAATATAAAACATTAGTGACATGCATTTAACTTTCAATTACCATTGTGAGATGGCTGCTCTGTCATGTGTTTGAACATGTGCAACCATGGCTGGGTAATCGCCAACTTTTCTACAAACTTGGCACCCGTAAGAATCTCCAAACCGCACTGGCTGCATCAGAGATCCATGTTTGCAAACAGTTGGATGGATCTGAAAAGACAAAAAGTAATTTCTGCTGCACAAACAATTCAACCAGATTAACAGTTTAAGTCAGCTCTTAGGCATCCAATGTGTAATTAACTAAACCAACCCTATAGATAAATGCAAGTGTATACAATGTAAGCGCAGGTGTGACATAGATGCTGTAACATGGCTCAAACAAACAGACAGATCTTCCTCAGGCATCTTTGATCTAATTAAGTCCTTTGCAAGCAGTGTGCAGATCCTTTCCCGCTCCTACTAGTTAGCGGCTAACCACATAGCCATGGGATGACAACTTCAAATCGGTAACACGGCGAAATGATGATAATCAAATCAATACAAACCAGTGAGAGTATATTGCGACAAAACAAACACGGCATCAAACGCGGTAATTAACAATTAAGGTAACATGAAAAGCAACAACTGTTAACCTTAAGCAATGTCAACATAAAGGAAAAGTTAGCAGAGACATCCCAAAAACGCAGCCAATTTGTGGTTGGATTGACGACACATTATTACGCTGTGAGTGTACATGAAAATGTAAAGTAGAACTACACCAAGAACAATGACAGTATACGATCTCTGACTGATAATGCAGTCCACTTACCAAATCAATCGAGGCAATCATCATTATGCTGTCTAACTGCTGTTGACCAATTCGTTAAATCTCCGGACTAGTTTCGACAAGAGAAGAGATCCGCAAATGTCAAATAGATTATGGCTCTGCACGAGGCTATGTGTGACGCCAGACGCCGTCGTGAATCAGACCAATCAGGGCCGACTAAATACACGCCCTCCTTACAATACACGCCTCCTCAAAATACACGCCCCCGTCTTGCAGGACGCAGTCGGACCCTACTCACTCTAGTGGCCACTGGAAATGATTACAATCCAAAATGAGTAAAAATTACTCTTTTAGAGGAAAATAATGGTAACTCTGAAAAAAATACTCTCTCATTTTTCCTGTGTAGGCACACTAGTGTCCGTCACAGCTGCAATCTGGAAGGCCTTTTCCTCCACTTGAGAGACGGCTTTCTCCACAGAGACCACTAGTTCAGTTATCAGCTTGGCATAATCTGCAATACCCTTGGGATCTTTAACATCAGTAGGTGGGGCTCTTCCCAGTAAGTTCTTAGCAATTTGCTGAAGTTTGTCAGTATTCTGTTTCATACTTTCTCGCAATCTAGGAAGGGCCGCTGGCTGTCCGTCTGATTCAACCAAAAATCCTTGTGACCTCTGTGTCCATCTACTCATTAGGAAGCTAGAATATCGCTTTCTCTTTTTTTTCAGACTTAAGGTCTAAAACCCACTCACTAGCCTTCCTGATTCCCCAAATTAGCTGGAAACCATCTTTAATCATTTCCGTTTTAATTTTATCATGTTTGATATCAGTTCCCACACTTGCCATTGCAATCTGAACACTTAAAGGGACCTTATAGCTTGAATTTTGACTTTCCATCTCAACAGACTGAATCTCCACAATCTAATGTAAATAATTTACAAAATGTTTTTAGAAAAATATCTAAATTCAAAATTTAAAATAATGCCGTGTCCTGTTTTCACAACACCCGTTTCTGTTCACAACACATATAATCCCTTTGGACCTAACATCTGAGCCAGAAAACAAGAAATTGTAGCATGTCAACCCATCAACTCAGACAGCGGTTGACAGTGACTACCCTTGGGCGTTACCGCACCCAAAACCTTCTGTGATACTGCACAGGCTATCTTGCTATCCTATTATTCCTAAGGTTAGGTAAGCAATTTAATTTAAGTACTTACCATGTGTTGTGTCAAAACCAGGCAGTTGTAGGACTCTTACAGCAGAGCTGAAATCTCAGCGAAATCCAAGAAATTAATCTCGGTGGGACCTCCTATGAATTAGCAGAGACATGAATACTCCCTAATCAACGGAGACCCAGTCAAGTGAATATGGAATGTCAAGATTCAGGTTTAATCTTACAATGATGATCATCAGAGGAGAGAGAGCAAGACAAGGCTGCACTAAAAAGATTTAGTTTCACCAAGGCTGTCTTCACTAACTGACTCAAGAGAAGTCTCCTGTATTTAACCTATACAACATGTTGGAGTGGGTGGTTACCAGAATGCTAATATTTGCCTAAGAGACAGACGGGCTAGGAACTCTATATTTAAATGAGGAGTTCCTGGCCGGAAGTGTTATCTCTTCTCACAGTGATCAGGGCATCTAGCAGCTGTGACCATTTGGGTTTTAACAGAATACACAGGAAGCTATATAATTAACATAGCTTTGACTGTGGATTACATTTGAATAAATGATGTTCTATTTCTCCGATACTATCAACTCTATGAATGCAATGTTGTTGACCTTTGGCCATTGTCATTCCAATCCAATTTCTTTCTCCTTTTTTGACCTCCATTTCTCTCTCTTTATCACAATGTCAGGACAATTAGTCCAACCTACACATTAAGGATGTGTGTGTATGTGCCTTTGTTTTGAGTATGTGTGTAAAAGAGAGACAGACTGAGGTAGTATGCTTCATATGATGTCTGTTTACTCTTGTGAGAGAGCCGTATATGAAATCTTGAAACTTGTCAATCTCTGAACACGCTGTATCTCTCTGCCACACAGCTCTGAGTCATGACTGATCTCTGAACAGGCTGTATCTCTCTGCCACACATCTCTGAGTAATGAGTGATCTCTGAACAGGCTGTATCTCTCTGCCACACAGCTCTGACATGCATTACTGAACTGAAGACAGGAATGACACAGATACTCCACATTGGTTTTGAATTCTTTTACATGTGATTGCATCGTACTCTGTCTGTTTTTGGCTTCATCTGAATGGCTGTCATTTAGTCAGTAGTGTGTGTTGTGGTAGCAGAGCTCACAGGGTGCTGTGTGACGCACTGTGTGTGTTTGAGACCTCTGGCACATTCTATACAGTGTGTGTTATGCTGGTATGCTGAGGGCACCTGAGCAGATTCTGCTATTCAGCTGTGGAAAAAGATACTGATAGCAGGGGGCGGGGCAGACCAGGCTGGGTTGACACTAAGCGAGTGAGAAGACTATTGGAGGTAAATGTGACGAATGGCTTTTACATCCTTGTTTGTTGGCTGACGTCCTTAATGTCTGTTTTAACATGTAAAGAAAGTGAAAGTCCTCTCTATGGCAGAGGTGGTGTAGACACACACACTCTGAAATTAACCTCTGCATTTAACCCATCCAGGGAAGTGACACACACACACACACACAGTGAAGTGAAGTGAAGTAACACTAACCCGGAGCAGTGGGCTGCCATTGGCGGCGCCCGGGGAGCAGTGATAGGGGTTAGGTGCCTTGCTCAAGGGCACTTCAGCCGTGGATGTGGGGATGGGAGAGCAGTGGTCTACCACTTCCCCCGCCCACATTTTTCCTACTGGTCGGGGATCGAACCGGTCACCCTACGGTTTCCGGCCTGAAACCCTAACCAGTAGGCCACAGCTGCCCTATGTATTTTAACTGTTTGCTCATGTAGGTTGGTGGCGACGCCAATTGGTAAATTGTCCGTGTTTGTTGTTTGTCATTGCTGAAGGTAACCTGAGGATGATATGTTCTGATTTGCTAAAAATACATGTTGATTATGTATGATTAGATAAATCATTTTATCTCTCTCCGTATTGAGCAGTTGGCAATATCCTCTAACAACACCAATGCAGCCATATCTCCTACTGAAAACTAAGCCACTATTAGTCTTTTTATAGGTTAAGTTCGAGCGAAATGTTTTACACTTGTGAAATTAAAACGGAATACCTATAAGATGTGAATCTCATTCATGTGTAAATTCTTCTAATAGTTTATTTGATTTTATTGAGCGAAACATTAATTTGGCCTTTCACCATTAGCCCAAATGGTGACGGTGGTGCATGATGATGAAACCAAGGGGGTGCAACCATAGACATGTATAGGGGTGCAACGGCGGACTCGTGAATGTCCGTACAGGAGGCCATTTTAAGGACGGAATAGTTCCGGGAGGGATCAGTGGTGCGTTAGGTAACGTCAGTGATCTTCACAATCGTTTACACTCATATCTCGCGGAAATCTTGACGGATTTACAAATTAGCCTACTTAATTTACAAACGTCATTACCTTGGTAATAATTGTCGATGCTTGAACATGTTGAAATGTGCAGCTTTATTGTGTATCACGGCTATTGTGTTTCAATCATTTTACATCAATTGGCGAGGCATAATTGTTCGGTAACACTTTATTTGAAGGTAGCGTCATAGTAGCGACATGACACTGTCATAACTGTGAAATGACACAGTCATGAACGTGTCATAAACATTATGTCAATGTCATTACCGTTAATGACTGCTGTCATTAAGTGTCATTCGGGTTTTGTCATGACAAGTTGACATTGTTTAGGTTGTCTTGATTATGACAACTTGACATTAATCAAAGTGACATGACCAGAAGTTGTCTTTGTCATGATAACTTGACAATACATTTGTTTGGGATGTCCTTATTATGACAACTTGACATTAATCAAAGTGACATAACCAGAAATGTCTTTGTCATGACAACTTGACATTAGCAAAATATGCTAATATCTATTTTTGTGTATATGGCAAGTTGACATAATGATTATTATAATTATATGTGCAAGGTTACAGACTAGTCCAACACCCAAACACTCTTCTTCCACAGCCATGCCTTTGAAATCTGTGCTGAATGTGGTTTTGCATGGTCTTGTTGAAAAAAACATGGGCATCCCCGGAAAAGATGTCGTTTTTAAGGCATCGTAATGTTGCTCAAAAATCTCTATGTACTTTTCAGCATTAATGGTGCCTTCACATAAGTGTAAATTACCTTTGCAAAGGGCACTGACACAACCCTATACCATGACAGACCCTGGCCTTTGGACTTGTTGCTGATGGTAGTTTGGATAGTCTTTTTCTTCTTTGGTCCGGAACACACAGCATCCATTTATTCCAAAAAAATACCTTAAATACTGTTTTTTCACCACAATACACGTTTCCTCTCTGTGACGGTCCATCCCAGATGCCTCAGTGCCAAAAGAAGTCAACAGCGCTTCTGGACATGGTTATCATTGACCCATCTTTGCTTCTAAAGGACTAGGCCTTTCCTGGATGCTGCATTTGTACCCAATCATGATTACGATGACCTGCTGACATCACTGGCTAATTTAATCATTCTACCTCATTACTACCCCTAAACTGACCCCTTTCCAACTTATTTTGGAATGTGTTGCAAGCTTGAGTGGCAGGAATGGATGTTTATTTATAAACCAAATGATGTTGACCAGACAAAACATGGATTATCTTGTGTTCATAATATCTAATGTAGATATTTGACAGGATACCCAAAACTGACTGTCATGACACCATTTTGACAGTGTAATAAAGACATTCTTTGACCTCAAGTAAAGTGGTAGCATTATGATTTGTCATTAACATATCATGAAGATAAACTGACTGTCATGACACCATTATGACAGTGTAATAAAGATATTCTTTGACCTCAAGTAAAGTGGTAGCATTTTGAATTGTCATTAACATATCATGAAGGATAAACTGACTGTCATAACACCATTATGACAGTGCAATGAAGAAATTCTAACACCTTATGTGCTATTAGAAACTTTGTCAAGACTTGTAACATTATGACCAAGCAAAACAAACACTCCCACTCAGGAATTAAACAATATAGCAGTTTAATACAGCATGGGTAAACACACACACACCCACATCTTATGGATAAACACATCACTCTGTTTTGGATTTAGTGAAAACAACCAGGATGAACACTTTTGAACAATAAAATAAGAACTGAAGGTGACTAAATTATGATGCTTATGACCTAAGTCAGTTTATAAACAATTGGAAGTAGTTCTCCTGCCTTTTTTTTGTTTGTAATAGTGTTTGCCATTTCGGCCGTTATAGCCACCCTGCACCTCTCTGTGAATGTGGCGATCTTATCATCCTCATCTCTAGGCAGACTTTTGAAAACGTCAGAGAAACTCATGTACAGCTCTGCAATGGGGGCCGTCCTTGCAATAGTATTGCGGGTCGACCTCCATACGCTCGAATGATTTCTTCATGGATCCACTCTTTTGGAACCTTTTCAGTGCCTCCTTATACCTCCTGATAACACCATCGATGGTGGTGACTTTGAAGAGAAGATGACAAAAGTTGAATAAGTTGTTATTGATTTCCTTAAGGGAGAAGTTTGGTGTCATTTGGCCTAAAGTCCCATTGTTCAAGTTCTTCATGTGCTGTCCATAGGAAAAAGAAGAACATACACGAGTTATGGTCAGGCAGCTAAAGCTGACCTAATGGGGAGTATGGCCTCAAGTTTCAGTTCCATGCTATATGCTCCAAATGTTCTTGTTCTTTTTACTACTACTTAGTACGTCGGGACGTCAAACAACAGGGCTATGAGTCAAATAACACCAGACTTCCAAATAACATCAGACTTCCCCTTTTAAGGTTTCAGTTACAGTTATGTTACCCCCATGGATTCTTTGAGTGGAAAATGGATGGAATTCCCCTTTAAGAGCAAAACCTGTTGAGCTAATAGCTCTACTTACTTCTTGAGCGACTGTACGGCTCTAAGTTTTTCACTCGGTTCTTGGTGTGTTTGGTCTTCTTGGTCTTCTTCCTCTTCTTCTTGTCCTCCTCATCCTCTGAGGAGGAGGACAATGGCCCATCAGAGGATGAGGATGCCGTTGGGTCAGAGGAGGTAGATGAGGTCAAGATTATCTGTTTCTTTGTCCCTTTGCGAAAATGACCTGTGAAAATGAACAGTAAACAGAGTAAACAAAGTACATTAAATATATAAATGTATATATATATATTTAAGAGTTTTCAGTTGTTTTTGTTGAACTATTCAAATACCCTTAAAATGAATGAAATATCTACAACGTCATCATTATGCTCTATTAACCATAGAATAGAGCCATCATAAGGAGATTTAGGTCAATCTCCTTGCAAAAAACAAGCTAGGCCGATTTCACTGTCAATGTCAGACAATCATGTCCCTTCACAGAAGAAGCCAAATTACTTGTATAATCATTGTCAGGTGTGATCGTGGTTAAATTGATGGAAATGCAAGGCCTATCTTCTGCATTAAGTGATTGGTTACATCAGGGTTTTGTCACTGAGGCCAGACCACCAATTGGTATAGATTCAAAGCCTCTAGAAGTAGTCTTGAAGCACATGTTGCTCTTTGAACATGGCTAAGGTGAAGAAGGAGCTAATGAGTGATCAACGGGTTCGAATAAAGGCCCTTTTTAAAGCTGGCTGGAGCTACCGCCGCGGACTTGAGATGCAGTCCAAGCACAGTAAAGTACACCCTAGACCGCCATGACACCAGAACCGAAAGGGGAGAGGTTGAAAAAAGAAACTTTTAGACAGACAAGTGAAGCATCTCAAAATTCTCAGTCTTAAAGACCGAAGAAAGACCTCACGAGAACTGCGTGACGAGATCAACACCATAATGACTTCAAATCATCAAATCAAATCAAACTTTATTTGTACGGCGCATTTCATACGCAAAGGTAACACAATGCGCCTCACAGTAGGAAAGAAGGGAAATAAAGGGGGGGGGGGGGTTATGATGTGCCGTGAAGACCTATATACATAGTTATAATGAGTGCCACAATGACTTAACTAGTTTTTAAAGGTATTATGAATGTTCTTATAGTGCTTCATATATGCAGGCTTCATAGGATTCATGATTACCCACACAAACCTATGATCACATATTTATAATGCATCATTTTATCTTAGATTATAACCATTTATAATTAACTGACATAACGTTTCAGAGCAGTGGATATGAGTCATTGTGGAGATGCTAAACATAGTTATAAAGAGTGCTACAATGACTTATAGCTACTTTTAAACGTCATCATTAATGTCCTTGTAGGACCTTATAAAGGCAGGCTTCATAGCAAGTGTTACCCGACAGTCACATATTTATAATGCATTATTCCGTCTTTAATTATAACCATTCATAATGAACTGATATAATGTATCATAAAGGTGATTATGAATCATCATCAAGACATTATACGTAGTTATAAAGTAGCTATAAGTCATTGTAGCAATCGCTATAAGTCATTATAAAGGCCCTTATAATGTCCTTATAGGGCCTTATAACGCTGGGCTTCATAGAAAGTGTTACCAACACATTTGATGTAGCGGTACTTAATTGGGGGTTACAAACACTTGTAAAGAGACACGGATTCGTAAATAAATAAATGTTTCAAATATGTTAAATTAATACATTTTTACAGTGAGTGATAAGCCAGATCAAAGAGGTATGTCTTGAGTGTATGTTTAAATGTATCAACCGTTTCAGCCATTCTTAGGTATTCTGGCAGAGTATTCCAAAGGCTGGGGGCATAGAAGCTAAAAGCTGCTCTCCCATGTCTCTTAGTCCTGGCTTTTGGTACTATTAGGAGATCAGTGCCGGAGGACCTCAGGGTTCTACTGGGTGTGTACCTTGAGAGCATGTCTGTTATATATTCAGGTGCTTGACTATGGAGTGATTTATAGACTAGTAGGAGAATCTTGAAATCTATTCTAGAACTAACAGGTAACCAGTGCAGGGTTTTTAATACTGGTGTGATGTGCGCTCTCCGTCTTGTTTTAGTGAGGACTCGCGCTGCTGCATTCTGTATGGTTTGTAGTTGACTAATGGCTTTTTTTGGCAGACCAGACAAAAGAGAGTTACAGTAGTCTAGCCTGCTTGTGATAAACGCGTGCATCAGTCTTTCGGTGTCAGCCTGAGCGAGAAACGGTTGCACCTTAGCAATGTTTCTTAAGTGATAAAAAGATGTTTTAATTATATTTTTGATGTGGGTTTCAAAATTGAGATCTGAGTCTAATATGACACCTAGGTTTCTGGCTTGGTGCTTGGTGCTTGGTGTTAAGTGCTAGTGTTTTTAAATGTGCAGATAGTTTATCTCTTTCATTTCTTTCACCAATGACTAATACCTCTGTTTTATCTTGGTTGAGCTGGAGAAAGTTTTGTGACATCCATACATTTATATCAGAAATGCAATTTACCAAGCAATCAATAGAGCTGTAGTTGTTGGGTGTTACAGAAATATAGAGCTGGGTGTCATCCGCGTAACTATGATAGTCGATGTTGTGCCTCCTTATTACACTACCAAGGGGTAGCATGTAAAGACTGAAAAGTAAGGGCCCTAAAATGGATCCTTGAGGGACCCCACAGGTCATAGAAATGTTTTTGGAGCTGTGGTCTCCGAGGGCAACAAAGTATTCCCTGCCTGTTAGGCCAGTTTAGGACTGGACCAGCGAGGCCAACCCAATTTTCAAGTCTGTCAATAAGGATATCATGATCAACAGTATCAAAGGCTGCACTAAGATCCAGAAGGGCCAGGACAGATAGCTTTTTGGAGTCAGCATTAATCCTGAGATCATTTACAACCTTGACTAATGCCGTTTCTGTGCTATGATAGGATCGAAAGCCAGATTGAAAAGTGTCAAAGACACAATTAGCATCTAGGAAAATATTTAACTGTTTAAAGACAATTTTTTCTAGGATTTTGCTAAGAAAAGGAAGGTTGGAGATTGGTCTATAATTGTTTAGAACAGAAGAGTCTAAACTGCTTTTTTTCAACAGTGGTCTTACCAGGGCAGTTTTAAGTTCTGATGGGAAAACACCTGTAAGCAAGGAACAGTTAATAATGGCTAGAATGTCCTTAGACACAGAGTCAGAGATGGTCTTAAAAAATTTGGTGGGAATGGGATCAAGAGAGCATGTAGACGGCTTCATTTGTGACACTACTTTGTTCAGCGTTTCTATATCAGTCAGTGCAAAAAAGCTAATACTGGTACAGCATGGTGGAGGGGGATCGGAAAACAAAACATTTGGAATTTCTTGAGCAATATTATTTCTAATGTTTGTTATCTTATCTCTGAAAAATGCTGCAAATTCCTCGCATTTGGAGGTGGAAAAAAGACTATCATCTACTTTGGGTGCAGGGTTTATAAGGCTATCTATTGTTGAAAAGAGGACTCTGGAATTGTTAGAGTTTATAGATATCAACTTAGAGAAATGATCCTTCCTAGCATTTTATATAGCTTTATTAAAAACTGAGAGTTGATCCTTAAAAATATCAAGGTGGACCTGTAGCTTGGTCTTTCTCCATGTACGCTCAGACCTTCTGCAGGATCTCTTAAGTTTAATAATTTCCTCATTTCTCCATGGAGCTTTTTGTTTGGGTAAAACCTTTTTTTGTTTCAATGGTGCTACAGAGTCAAGTGCTGTCCTTAATTTTGTATTTAGAGTAGTTACTAGATCATTAACACATGATGGCCCCGCCTCTGGCGTTTTTGTATTAGTTATGTCTTGTCTAGTTATCATTATTTTGAAAGTTAAGATAGCGTTTCTTAATAAAACTTTCGGCACTATTTTTAACTTTAGGTACCAGTGCTGTAAAGAAAATACAAAAGTGGTCTGAAAGAGCAAGGTCACAGATAGACGATATAACAGTCATAAGACCCTTTGTAATAACTAGATCAAGGGTGTGGCCACGGTTGTGAGTGGGTTCAGTGATGTGGGTAAAGTCCATGGAATTTAAGAGATTCATAAAATCCCGGGCCTTTGAGTCGTTCCCATTATCAATATGTATGTTAAAATCGCCAGTGATAATAATCTTATCGTAGTTTGTGTGGATAATGGAGAGTAGTTCTGAAAAGTCTGTTAGTAAAGTGGGACATTGCTTGGGTGGCCTATACACAGTTACTGACAGAACAGGAGGCTGGCACTTAAGAACTATGGCATGATATTCAAATGAGGCAAACTCATCGAAGGGGATGCTCCTGCAGCACAGGGCATCCGTGGCTATGGTGGCTGTCCCGCCCCCTTTTTTACCATTTCTAATGGACTTAAAAAAGCTGTAATTGGGAGGGGACGCTTCAATAAGAGCTGCAGACCCATTTATGTTTAGCCAGGTTTCTGTTAAAAACATACAGTCTAATTTATGTTCACATATAAGATCATTAATGAGAAATGTTTTGCCTGATAGTGACCTAATATTTAGTATTGCCATTGAAATATTTTCTGGATATAGTGGGTCACAGGAAGGAGGAATATGCCGGGGTATAGATAGAATATTTGCTGGGCTTCTATTTTTACTATTGTAACTATGGCCTTTGTTTTTAATTAGGCGTCGAGTAGAGATTAAAACTGGAATAGGATTATAGGTGCATGCCATAAAATTATATGAAGCAGCCTGTTCTGAGGTAGTGGAATCATATAATGCTCTGTAGAAAACATTGACAGATTCAGAATCATTTTCATAGAAAGTGTTAGAGTTACTACCTGGGGGGCATGAGTCTGTGATGTTTTCTACAGGATGTCAGTTCCTTAGGGTGGTCCTTATGTTGTCTGACAGCACACTGGCTCCGCTCTGGTTCGGGTGGAGGCCATCATGCTTCAGCAGGCTGGGCCTCTCCCAGAACAAGTCAAAGTTATTAACAAAGCTAGTGCCTGATGCCTGAGGCGCAGGTCGCTTGCAGCCAGGTGTGGAGTTCGAACAGTCTGGACCATCTCTCCACACCTCTCTGGTAGGTCGGGAGAGGCCCAGAGATGACGATCCGTCTTCCTGTGTCTGCGAGGGTGGTGAGGAGTGCTTTGAAGTCTGCCCTCAGGGCTTCTGACTGTCTTGCCCTGATGTCGTTTGTACCTATATGTACAACTATAGTGCTAACCTTGGTGTAGCCAGCGAGGATGCTGGGGAGTCTACGCTGAATGTCACGGACCCTGGCTCCGGGGACGCAGTGGACCTTGCAGGGGCCGCTTGTCGAAGGGGGGATGTGGACATCTCGGACCATGGAGCTGCCGATGACCAGAGTGGTGGTTGTCACATCCAGCGGGAGAAGTCGTTGAGGGGATGATGACTGTGTTGAGGGCCCAGGATGGGGAGCAGGGCGGCGTGGGCGATGCTGGTGTTGCTCTGGAGCTGGTCTGCAGGGGCGTTTCGGGGCGGGCTGAGGAGGGGAGTCATCAGGCCCAGGAGGCTCCTCCTGATCCATCAGTGCAGTGTAGCGGTTCCTCAGTTGCAGGGGTGGGCCTGGCTCAGTGTGTCGTCCCGAGCGTCTTCCATCCCGCTTGCTTTTGCCTGTTGTTCTCCATGGCTGGTGAGGAGTGGAGTTCACAGGCAGGGTGGGCTGGATCCCCATCAGTGTGTGTTCTGGGTTTGTGTGCATGCAGGGTGGAGAGGGATTGAGATGTCCAGTGTGTGTGTGTGTGTGCTGAGGACCCACGGAGACAATGGAGTCAATGAACTGCTCATCCAGCTTGATCTGGTAGAGCGTCGCTAACCTGACTTCGAGTTCTACTACCTGCTGGATGAGTAGGAGGCAGGAGTCGCATCCAGGTGCACCACTGACGGGAGGCATCGTGGTGATGTCAGATGGCAGGCAAAACTTGCGTTAATGTGTTTTGTTTGCTACAATGTCGCGGTGACTCGCGGTGAAGTAGTTAAACGTTAAGCTTTACCTGGTGTTTGTTTGCTAGACTTGCTAGCTGTTCAGAGTCCAAATGAGGACAAGTAGTGATACATTTAGTTTAGTGATCTATACAACTCCGAGCTCACAGGAAGAAGCAAAAACCTAATGTTTGTAGGATAAAATTCTTCTTCTGCCTTCTGTTAAAAGAACCACAGCGCCTTCCGCTAACCTGTGAGTTGGCAGTTATAGTAATTGCAGGTGTTTTCCACCGCAAAAAAAAAGTTGACAAGAAAAGTTTTTTTTTAGCTCCCCTAAGGGTTACCTGGATTTAAGTGATAGTCCGGCAGAGAGAGATTCTTCTTAATGCGGATGACGAATGCGTCAATAAAGACGAGAGTCGGAGGTTTAATCCAGTAGTAGGCTGTAGGTTAAATCCAGCAGAGTTGTTTTTAGAAAACGTTTGAAGATGGCCTCAAATCCTGATGGCGAATTTCTCGATCAAGAGATAAAGTCTGAGTTTGAATCCTTTAAATGATTAAAAAATGTAAGGTGTCCGGGGTTTTTCGAATATTAGGAATAGAGAGGAGTAGGATAGACGGTAGACTTATGGTGCAACAGTGTCTTGAAGAACTGTGTGTTGGAAACTGGGAGAAGAAGGACTTGTTGGCAGAATAGCAGCAAAGAAACCATTACTGAAAGAGAAAAATAGATTAAATGCCTAAAATGTGTAAAAGAACACAATAAATGGACAAAGAAGGATTGGTATGAAGTGTTGTGGACTGATTAGTCCAGGTTTGAATAGTTTGGCAACAAGCGAAGAGTGTATGTTTGACGAAGTGAGGGGGAGAGATATAAAAATGAGTGTCTCTTGCCAACAGTTAAACAAAGAGGGGGTAGTAGTATGGTGTGGGATGCCATTTAAGTCTCAGGAACAGGTGACTTTGGCAAAATTGATAGCATCATGGATAAGAAAGTATACCACAACATTCTAGGGGGGGCACTGAGTACCTTGTGGGAGTCGTCTTATTGGGCCTGGATTTATTTTTGAAGAGGACAATGACCCTAAACAGTCTTATAACTATTGCCGGAACTACCTGAGACAGAAGGAATCTGCTGGAACATTGGCATCTCAGAGACCGGACCTCAAACCCATCAAGCTAATATGAGGCGAGTTGGAAAATAAACTGGACAGATCTATTGTACATTCAAAGGAAAGGCTTTGGCTTGAGTTGCAAAAGGCATGGGATAACATTAGTGTTGAAGTTCTCAGGAAATCTATTGACTCTATGCCAGAGAGATGTGCTGCTGTAATTGCAGCAAAAGGTGGATATACCAAATTATGAAGTTAAAAGTGGTTAAAAAAGGTAGGACTCACTTCATCTGATATTTGTTGTGCTCAGAACAACCATCTGCATGATTCTTGAACATTATGAAATGAAATCATGTTATGGAGGCAAAAAAAATGACAATATTCTGAGATTTGTCAGGTGTTCTAATAAATTTGGCCACCACTATATATATATATATATATATATATATATATATATATGCGCTATGGTCTCTGAAGTGGGGTAAGGGGGTTAATGGAATTGTACCTGGCTTCTCATCTACTCTACTTAGTAGAAACTCTTTGTCCTTTTGAAGGTCAATGTTTGCCTTCTCCAGGAGCTTCATCTTCTCCTCCAGGTGCTGTATTTTCATTGCAGACAATTTGTTTTCTGCTTTTAATTTCGCAATGAATGTTGCTCCCGTTGGTGACCCTGCATAATTTGAGAGAAAATAAATGTTAAAGTTAACAGGACAAATTTTGAAAGCCTTACTTAAACATGGTTAAACAATAAAGGTTGAGTATACACTGACAGTGATCAGACAGACAACATTTTACCATTTAAATGACCATACTAGGCTGCTAGCCTGGGCTAGGGGAAGGCATTGTCTTTACGTGCATTTCCCTCACCGGATTAATAAAAGTTATCTTAATAACTTACATTATTTATTCGCGGAACAGCGAACTTTGGCCGTTGGTTGCTTTTTTTTGGTTGGTAATTCTGATTTAGAATCCTGAATTGTCACTACCAACAGACACACAGACAACATTTAGTCAAACTCCTAACTGGGCTTCAGGCTGAATATTAGGGGTGTAACGGTATTTGCATTTGTCCCGTCACAGTACGGGCATCACGGTTCGGTGCACGCAGTCACACGACGAATACGTCTGAGTGAGTATTTAAAAAAGTAAAAACTGCAAGCAGCGTTGACCGGGCCAGAGCACGTGCGCACGTCGGGGTAGGCGTTGGACGCCGTCAGACGTGCACCACACAGCACAGCTGTCCGTGAAGTGTGGAGAAGGCAGTGAGAATGCCACGTACACGGCAAGTTTGAAGCCGTTACCATTGTAGGGGAGTTTGATAATATGCAAGGTGTGTAAACTATATAGGTGAGCGACAGTATGGGCATATATAAAATTCATGAAAAAGCTACTCGTATACATTTTACCAAACCCGTAACAAACCGTGACCCCCATAAAGATGTACGTACCGAACCATGACTTGTGTGTACCGTTACACCCCTACTGAATATTAATTTAAATATTTACGTAAAATTTTAGATGCATTACTTACACAAACCATTATGCACAAATATTATGCACAATACAGACTTACGTGATCAGTGCCGCTGTTAGCTATTTTGGGGCCCTAAGCATAACTCCCCCCCCCCGAAAAAAAGAATTGTTTTTTGCCAGTTTAACATTTTATTAAAATGCAAAAGTTAAATTTGTAATTTGCTACTTTGTAAACACAGTACACAGAACAGCCAAAACATACATACTGATGGGATTTTAAATGGACCTCTTCGTACCATTTCAACGCGATGCGCATCTAAAACATGTGGCGGCCAAAGAGCAGGATCAGTTGGAGGGGGCACACAGGTCTCTACATTGTCACCTACTGATGGACTCTCAATGACACTTGTGCTTTCAGAGGTGGTGGTTCTCTGCGGATCTGTTCTTAAACTGCTGGTTGAGGGTTGTTCATCATCTTGGCTTGGTGTGGTGGTGTCTACAGACCTGCAAGACGGTTGCTCCTCCTCTGCATCTTCTTGGTCACGTGCTCCCACTTGCACATATTTCAGCATAGACCCTGCAATAATTTAGAAATACAACGAAAAAGGATCAGTATAGAAAGAGACAAAAATATTCAAACAAAGAATCTTAAGAATTATAAGAATTAAGAATTATAAACATTTAAAACTAAGGTGCTCTCCCCCTTTATTGATCAACTATTTGATAAATGTAATCTAATATAATAGCATAATAGAATGTAAAGTAAAGTAACATTTAGCTGGCGTCAGTTCAAGTCAATTCAAGTCTTTTATTGTCAGATGCACAGAACAACAGAGTCAGACTGGGCACTGAAATTCTTAGGACAGGACACCGTACCACACTACCATAACATTACAAGGCATAACATATAAGTACTCCACGTGATATAACATAACATAACTTAACAATAAGAACTTAACAAACGATATACCTATGAAAGACAAATAATAGTAGACCTACTAGATAAACATATTGGACAATTTGCAATATAGATCCTAAACATAAATACACGCACTAAACAGATACACATACGTACCTACATGTCTTTCACTATCTGCTAGAGCTATACTGAACATAGGCTAGTTAGGCCTACTGGTAAAATGCATAATGTTTAACAGTAAAATCTCAATTTAGCTTGCACCTAGGGTTGCCAACTTCCTAAACCCCAAATGAGGGACACTTTCTTCCAGGTGCGCACACGCGCCAACAGCTGACCAACAATAATGGAAATTGCAAGGTTTCATTAGCCATACCATAAACCTATTAAATTCAGTGTTATTTTGGCAAAACAACTACTGTACTTGCTTGGATGTATTGTTCATAATAATAGTCAAGACAATCGTTACAAGTTTCTCTCAAATTTCATGTTGTTTTCGTTGAAATAGCATTAGACCTGTTTAGCCTTTAGACTCCTGGTTGCAATGGTTATCTAGGTGCTATGCTAGCTAGCTAGCTAGCTAAGGGAACTTTTAATACCCTTAACGATCTAAATGTAAGATTTCCGTTTGCATGAAATTAAAGATAGTTATCTAGCTAATGTTATAGTCTCTCCTCGATTTAATTTCTACAATTATAATGGTTGCTTGAGAAAACTTCGTATGAACGAGATCATGTTCATGAATTCATATTCACATATATTAACACCAGTTCATCATGTGTAAAGAATTCTGATACGAAATATGAAAACAACAATGTGCAAGCTTCCAATTTAATCGTGATTAAAGATACTTAGATCGCTAAAAGTTTCACCTTTTCGTGTTGGCGTTGCAAATGCTTGTTGTGGAGAGGAGTGCAGTCGAGAGCCGCTTGTCTCCAGTGCACAGACAGTAAACTGTCATATTTTTCTCTTTTCACGGATACAAATAAAAAAGGCTGTGATTGGAATTCGGGACTGCAGCTGTCCCTGACGCTGACGGAACAAATCAAAATTCGTGGATGTCCCGGACAATTCGGGACAGTTGGCAACCCTTCTTGCACCTAAGTTATAACATATTTGAGTGTGCTAACATTAGCAATAACGTCAGCTAGTTCGAGGTGTGCATAGGCTAACCATTCAATTAGCAGCACATTTCCTGTATTTTACAATGATGAAACATGGACTTACCTGATTGTGATGCCAAGGATTCATCTCGCTGTTTCTTCTTCTTCCTTTTTTCTGCCCCTGACTCATGCTGTCTTTTCGAGGCCATTCCGAAAAGTTATTTAGAGTCCTGTCAAGTTCGCTGTCAGGTTCGCCTGGCCACTTTAGACAGGGCAACCACCGCGAGCTTGGGATGTTGCATGTGTATTTGTTGGGGGGGGGGGGACCATCGTAACTTTTTTTTTAGCAATTAAATATATCTCTTGTTCTGCCTGTTTTGTGATATGCATGGCTAAAAGGTGCCTTATATTACTATACTGAAATAATATCGGCATTATTATTATTATTATAACTATGATGATTTTTCTTTTTAAAGTTGCCTATTTTGGTGGCCCCCCTCAGGACTTGGGCCCTACGCGCAGCGCGTAGTGCGCGTTATGGGAGCGGCGGCACTGTACGTGATTCCGAGGAACAATCTGACTGAGCATCCTGATTTGTCACTAGCAACATAGACACAAAACAACATTTAGTCAATCTCTGAACTGGGCTTCAGGCTGAATATGAATTTAAATATTACCCAACATTTTGAGATATATTACTGAAGTTCAAACCTCTCTGGCCTTCGGCCTAAGACCATGGAAAAATCAATGTATCAAACTAAAATGTAAATCCATTACAAGACGTTGCCTTTTGTTATCCACGGCAGTGAAGCAACTGGGACATTATCCCTCTTGTACACTTGGGGACATTTTTGTCCAAAGAAGAACATTTTCACTATTTTGTTGGCCATAACTTTCACTGTTAGACCTGAAATGGCATGATTTTTGCCCAGGAAACCTTATGTAAACTTTCATTTGGTTTTGAAAATTGTCCAAGGTCAATAATACACTATGTGCAAAAAAATCTGAGAAAAAAAAAAAAAAATCTATCTGATTTACTTTTAGAGTAGCTGTTTATAGAGGACATTTATCATTTATGTATAGTGTATAAGAGGGTAACTTTTTGAAAGGGTACCAGTGGGTTAAATACATGTAATGCCATCTATAAGGGAGAGGCCTTATCTGGAGAGGAAATATCTGATAGCTATATATTTGTATATGTTTTTTTTTCTTCTGATTTACTATATAGAACACACATAAGTGTATGAGCTGCCCAGATGATTCCACTTTTAATACATAAGCAGTATTGCCAACATTGTGGTGTGTCACTCTGTACTCAATGGTTCAAAATTAGAATTTTCCCCAGCAAATTAGTATTCTTCCTGAAGTGAAATCTGTACTGCGTATGTGCAAGCATCATGAAGCGGTTCTATGGGGGGTCTAGGGTCAATGGACATTTCGAAATATGCTAGTAAAAGATGCCGTGTTGTGGCATTTCAGTCTATAAACATAGACTTACTGTATTTCTTGATTGTAAGATCACTTTTTGAGAGGGTGTCTTTCCTTAAACAGTTAATCTAGGAAAGACATTTTCTAAGAGTTATACTAAGCAATACAGCTGTATACCTTCTGTGTGCCTCATAAATATTGTCATGAGGTTTGTCATCTAGTAAAACATTTAAGTTTATTCTTGATCATTAGTGTAATATTCTTTCATGGGGGTTCCAAATTAAGCAGTAGTTGATTAAAGAAAAATCACAGATCTGTTAATAGCTGCCATTTGTAAATTTAAGAGCAGATGTGACAAGGTAACTTCATCCATAGACATCAAAAGTCAAAAGTCATCATATAGGCCTATCGATTTTGTAGACGTTAAAACACATTCCCAATCGTATCGTATTTAAATAAAAGTTACAATGAAACGAGATTCCCTATTGGTTGCTGCCAAAATTGTGTGCCATCTGCCAAAACAAAAGCAGAAGTATCACAGTCGTCAATGTATGTAAATAGCAATGGCAGCCTTCATGATGGTAAGAAGGAGGCCAAATTATGACACGTGTTTGCTCATTTCTCGAGTTACCGCAAATATCCTGTTAATTTAATAAAATTGTGAGTTGACCCCTATTTTCGTATGCGTCATATTCGTATTGCCGTATTTCCACCACATTACCATATTAGTACGGATCAATTCGTACGAGTTGGCAATACTACCTAAGGCTTCAGTATTATTATTTAACTATTTATTTCTTCAATTACTTCTTTTTTTAAACTCACCAGTCCGAGAGGAGCACGGGTCAGGATTTTGCAGTGTTTCTTTCACTCTCGTTTCTTTAGTGCTGCCCCTCCCTGCAGTCCTCTTCTTGCCACGTGTTTCCATCTAGACCTAGCTATAGCTAGCTACAAAGTTATAGCCAAATACTGAGCCTAGCCAAATACTGAATACTGAGCAAGGACAGTTGCCAGAGATAAACGTGTATTAACACCGATATATCATTATAACAAGCTCCGTTTGAATTACCTTCTTTTGAACCCAACTGTGCTCCTTTAATAAACTTCCTTTGAACTCCACTCCAGTCCGTTTCCTCGTGTCTCCTCTTCAACAGGTCCTCTCTCGTGGCTTGAGTGCAAGTTACCGTAATGCAAGTAATAGACCAAAACCTGCCGTGCAGTGCATACAGCAGCCGCCAGCACAGCAGGCATTGTTTATTTACAACATTAAAACATACTATGCATCCAAATACTAATAGAAAAAAATAGCAAAATATGAAATCATTCAAATGATATATGGCTTCTTATCGTGCCACTTTTTCACATTCTCTTCAACAATTGATTATTTTTGCTACAGTATTGGTGTAATTACGGTAAATCCAAGATTGCCGCCAAATTATGTTCTGTATTGAGAGAGCATTACGAGGACTTTCTGTGCTGTATGTGGATTTATTACAATGACAAGATTACTTCGAGGACTTTTAAGAAACAGTCGACGCCCGGACACTACAGAGAACAGAAGAAAAACTGTGAAATGGATGTGTAAATGGGGACTGTTGAAAAGGAATATAACCTGCACAAGATGCAATCGCAACATGCATTTGAAGAAACATAGATGCAGCGATGGTTATCGAAGGTAAGATGGGCGCTATTAAATTACCATCATCATTACTGACTAGTCAAGGCTATAACTGATGATATTTTTTTCCTTCTTTAGGGTCTGTAATCATCATAAAAGCCACCCACTGTCAGTACGCAATGGGACAATATTCTTTAAATCCCACGTCCCTTTGGCAAAATGGCTCGAATTCATGCACAGGTAGGCATAAAGTTATTATGTGTGCTCTGACTCTGTAGGCCTATTTGTTATCTCATTCTATGTGTTGTTAAATGATCTTTAGTCATTGACATGCAAAGGAATGTGCTGAGGCAGAATCCTTGGTCATTAGCCTAATGGAGACAGTCCTCCATTGAAGGGGCTCTGTGTAGGCTAGGCTACCATTTGTTCTTTTGAATTTCAATTAAGAACGAAAAACGGTAAAATGAGAACAGTTTAACAGTTCTGTTTTAGTGTCAAACAAAAAAACAAAAAAAAAGATTTCGACGTCTACTTCCAATATTTAATTTAAAGTTTATTTCAAATATACATCAATCAGAAAACAGCTTGTGACTATTTCAATTTTGATATTTTATTCTCTCCCCTTCCTATGCCCCGGAAGTTAGCAGCTATACTACCTGCATATTTTGAAGTTTTTGGATGCATGTGCTTGGTTAACTGAAGCTAGCACTCTCTGGTCTCGTTATCACCAGACAAGTACACACACAGAGTTCCATGAACTGATTAGCTTAGGTTGCAGTATCTTACGTGAGATAACTACCTAGCTTACACTATATGTTGTTTGGTTAGCCTGTGGGCACCGGAGGGGAAATAATACATTAGGTTGCGCACCTAAAGTTTACGAATGACATTTAGCACGACTCATTCTCGCAAGTGCTTTGAAACAGATGGTTAAATGCTCCATGCATGGGTTCTTCATGTTTTGTCACTTAGGCGAGCTAGCTAGCTAACTACCTTCTGTATGGTGGTTAGATATGACGGACTGGGAAGAACCGGTGGTATCGCAGTCATCATCGCGTTATCATGACTTGAGGTATGAATAGCGCAGCTTCTAAATGTAGCATCAATCAACCCAAGACGGTCTGACAAATTAGCAATGGACTGATGGTCTCACGAACATACACACCCAATCCATTTTCAAAGTGTATTGATTAGCTTAAATTACACGAGATAGCCACCCTGTCTAACGGTTTAGTGTGTCAGATGTTACCCGAGGAATAATAAAACGCACTTAAACTTTGTGAATGTTATTTTGCTCGACGCATCCTCGCAAGTACAGTGGGCCCAGTTTCCTGATAACGACGTATCTTAACGGCTTACGTGGACTTTGACGATATTGTGAACTAATTGAAATTCAAAAGAACGAATGGTACACGGACCCGGTCCGGAATGATTTTCTCTCTGAATTTTCAGACTAGTTGGTTTATATCTCAATGCTTTTTTCTTCCAGAAAGGAATAGTCTGTAGTATAATTAAAAACTGAAATATCTGCTTATGCAATTAGGCTACGGGGCAGAGGAGTTCGTAGTGCACCTTAATTTCCAACAAAATCAACTTCATTTTGAAATTTCAAACCATGCTGAATATGAATTTGACAATTTTGTCAAGATTGAAATTTTGGGATGCACTCCCTGTTTCAGCCCTATGTGTACTGTATATGCCCATTGAAAATACTATACTATTACATTTAATAATACTCGCAAGACTTAGTTCACCGTATTAAAACACAGGTCTTTAATATAACTTACTTTTCTTAAGGTTTTCACAAGGTTTGCGGTTGAAACAACTGGACATGATCGATGATGGTATAGCAGCAAGCTCGAGGACATTGTCCAGAATGACCCAAAAACTCAGAGAGGTTGGTGGAGGATGCAATATTCAAACAAGTCACAGACCACAACAAGGCATAGTAATAACATTGTATTTGACTTATTCAGCTGATCCGTTTAAAAAAGAATTACATATAATACACCTATAACTCCATTCATAGGTACTGTACTTCAAGTTAACATACTTGGAAAAGATTTGTAGATTACAGTTACGTTGTAGTATATTAATTTTTGCCTTCTATCTTCAGGTTTGCTTGGCTGCCCTCACACGCCTGAGGAAGAGAGGGATGAGGATTGGAGGTCGCCATCAATTTGTTGTGATTGATGAAAGTAAATTGGCTCACAAACGAAAGGTACAGTGTACAACCCACCACATTCCACTTTCCTTTACCATTTTGGTGCAATATTTTCTTTAACATCCTAAATGAAATTACCTGAAATGCATACTTTTTCCTGTGGAAATTATTATGGTCTATTGCAATGAAGGGACTATGTACGGAAATGCTACTCTTAAACCCTTCCTCCAATGTGGTGTACTGTAAATAACCTCATAGTGAAAACAAAAAAAGAAAATTATGTCATATGTCATATGTCTGTTTCTATTTTTGTCTGTAGTACCATCGTGGCCGTTGCGGCAACAACTGGGTTTTTGGGATGTTGGAAGTGGACGGGGAATCTAGGACACCAATCCTGAAACTAGTGAGGAACCGCTGCAGGAGAACCCTCTTGCGCCAAATCCTGAGGCATGTCAGGCAAAATGCCAACATTGTTTCTGATGAGTGGCGCGCTTACAAGGACTGCTTTGCCCGGTATGGGTTCAAACAATTTAGTGTTTGCCATAAGCAGAATTTTGTGAACCCACAAAATGGAGCCCATACCCAGCATATAGAGCGGGCATGGCAGTCATACAAACAACAAATATGGCGTCTGAGAGGTAATCGATTAATAAAATCACTGAAGATACACCTGAAGATGATTGAGTGGTATTACTGGCTGGGGATTCGTCATCCTGGTGGCATTTTGGGTTGACTAGTGCACGAGATAAAGAAGGCACACAAGTGATCACCTTTGACAGACAGTCAATCATGACAGACATGTTTCTTCTAGAATTTTTTTATTTTATTTTTTTGACACTGTTGCCTACTGTTTAGGTTGGGTATCAATATCTTATAGATGTTCAGCATGCTGTATTAAACTGCTATATTGTTTAGTTCCTCAGTGGGAGTGTTTGTTTTACTTGGTCATAATGTTACAAGTCTTGACAAAGTTTCTAATAGCACATAAGGTGTTAGAATTTCTTCAGAATTGCGCTGTCATAATGGTGTTATGACAGTCAGTTTATCCTTCATGATATGTTAATGACAAATCAAAATGCTACCACTTTCCTTGAGGTCAAAGAATATCATCATTACACTGTCATAATGGTGTCATGACAGTCAGTTTTGGGTATCCTGTCCGTATCCTGTCAAATATCCACATTAGATATTATGAACACAAGATAATCCATGTTTTATCTGGTCAACATCATTTGGTTTATAAATAAACATCCATTCCTGCCACTCAAGCTTGCAACACATTCCAAAATAAGTTGGAAAGGGGTCAGTTTAGGGGTAGTAATGAGGTAGAATGATTAAATTATGATGTGATTTTAAGCCAGTGATGTCAGCAGGTCATCGTTATCATGATTGGGTACAAATGCAGCATCCAGGAAAGGCCTAGTCCTTTAGAAGCAAAGATGGGTCAATGATAACCATGTCCAGAAGCGCTGTTGACTTCTTTTGGCACTGAGGCATCTGGGATGGACCGTCACAGAGAGGAAACGTGTATTGTGGTGAAAAAACAGTATTTAAGGTATTTTTTTGGAATAAATGGATGCCGTGTGTTCCGGACCAAAGAAGAAAAAGACTATCCAAACTACCATCAGCAACAAGTCCAAAGGCCAGGGTCTGTCATGGTATAGGGTTGTGTCAGTGCCCTTTGCAAAGGTAATTTACACTTATGTGAAGGCACCATTAATGCTGAAAAGTACATAGAGATTTTTGAGCAACATTACGATGCCTTAAAAACGACATCTTTTCCGGGGATGCCCATGTTTTTTTCAACAAGACCATGCAAAACCACATTCAGCACAGATTTCAAAGGCATGGCTGTGGAAGAAGAGTGTTTGGGTGTTGGACTAGTCTGTAACCTTGCACATATAATTATAATAATCATTATGTCAACTTGCCATAAACACAAAAATAGATATTAGCATATTTTGCTAATGTCAAGTTGTCATGACAAAGACATTTCTGGTTATGTCACTTTGATTAATGTCAAGTTGTCATAATAAGGACATCCCAAACAAATGTATTGTCAAGTTATCATGACAAAGACAACTTCTGGTCATGTCACTTTGATTAATGTCAAGTTGTCATAATCAAGACAACCTAAACAATGTCAACTTGTCATGACAAAACCCGAATGACACTTAATGACAGCAGTCATTAACGGTAATGACATTGACAATAAGTTGGAAAGGGGTCAGTTTAGGGGTAGTAATGAGGTAGAATGATTAAATTATGATGTGATTTGAAGCCAGTGATGTCAGCAGGTCATCGTAATCATGATTTGGTACAAATGCAGCATCCAGGAAAGGCCTAGTCCTTTAGAAGCAAAGATGGGTCAATGATAACCATGTCCAGAAGCGCTGTTGACTTCTTTTGGCACTGAGGCATCTGGGATGGACCATCACAGAGTGGAAACGTGTATTGTGGTAAAAAAAAATAAAAAAATCAGTATTTTAGGTATTTTTTGGGAATAAATTGATGCCGTGTGTTCCGGACCAAAGAAGAAAAAGACTATCCAAACTATCATCAGCAACAAGTCCAAAGGCCAGGGTCTGTCATGGTATAGGGTTGTGTCAGTGCCCTTTGCAAAGGTAATTTACACATGTGAAGGCACCATTAATGCTGAAAAGTACATAGAGATTTTTGAGCAACATATGATTCATTAAAAACCACATTCAGCACAGATTTCAAAGGCATGGCTGAGGAAGAAGAGTGTTTGGGTGTTGGACTAGTCTGTAACCTTGCACATATAATTATAATAATCATTATGTCAACTTGCCATAAACACAAAAATAGATATTAGCATATTTTGCTAATGTCAAGTTGTCATGACAAAGATATTTTCTGGTCATGTCACTTCGATTAATGTCAAGTTGTCATACGAAGGACATCCCAAACAAATGTATCGTCAAGTTGTCATGACAAAGACAACTTCTGGTCATGTCACTTTCATTAATGTCAAGTTGTCATAATCAAGACAACCTAAACAATGTGAACTTGTCATGACAAACCCCGAATGACACTTAATGACAGCAGTCATTAACGGTAATGAAATTGACATAATGTTTATGACACGTTCACGACTGTGTCATTTCACAGTTATGACAGTGTCATGTCGCTACTATGACGCTACCTTCAAATAAAGTGTTACCAATTGTTCTTTCTTTTCAATTCAACTTAAGTTGCACATAATAAAACTGAAGTTGCACATGATTTCCAATCGGGTTGGTTTGTTAAACATCTACATTATGATTTCCACAGGAAATTGCTGACTTTATTGCCAAGGAAGATGCCAGAATTTTGTGCAGTCTGTTCTAGTAACGTTCCCTTAAAACGAGATCCCGTGGGATCACCGGTATTTTATTATATCAGTAATATTGCTTTTAAAACGGTAATAATAAAAGTATACATGTATCTCCTGTTGCCATTCTGTATGCTGAGTTTTAGTAGCCTATTCTCTGACTCTGATTGTTGGTTTTTGAAGTAAATTACATTAAGTGACATTGCTTGACCGTGTAGCTATTTGTCTCTGTTTTGTTACCGGCTTTCAACCACGAGAATGAGTAAGATCTTTAAAAAGGGTCTCAATAACGTTTATAGGCTACGTGTAGCTATTTGTTTTGTCTTTGTGAGAATGAGTAAGATCTTTAATAAGAGTCTCAACAACGTATATGTCTCATATGCGACCGTCTCTGTGCAATTCACATCGCGTCCTAAGTGAAGCGCGCTTCATTCACAAAGTGGTATATAGTAGGCCAAGATCTTTAAGAGTCTCAACAACGTATATGTCTCATATGCGACCGTCTCTGCGCAATTCAGATCGCGTCCTAGGTGAAGCACGCTTCATTCAAAAAGTGGCGAGTCTCGCCCACTCGAATTGTGCCTGATTCGCGTGAAGCGCAGTGGCGACTTTCGCCCACGCGAATTGTGCCTGATCGCGTCCCGGACCTTAGCTCCTCCATCACAGCACCAGCGTCACCATTTGGGCTAATTGTGAAAGGCCAAATTAATATTTCGCTCAATAAAATCAAATAAACTATTAGAATAATTTACACATGAATGAGATTCACATCTTATAGGTATTCCGTTTTAATTTCACAAGTGTAAAACATTTCGCTCGAACTTATAACCTATAAAAAGACTAATAGTGGCTTAGTTTTCAGTAGGAGATATGGCTGCATTGGTGTTGTTAGAGGATATTGCCAACTGCTCAATGAGGAGAGAGAGGTTTTTTTGTGGTCGCGCAGACTTTTTGACACAGGATGATGTATGTCTGATAAACAGGTACCGCTTGCCGAGAGCGTTGTGTCCAAATGGCCTCTCGTCTAGAGAGGCGCACTAGAGGCAACCAGGCCATACACGTTCAGGTATTGTCCGTTCTTGGATTCCTGGCTAGAGGAACGTTCCGATGAGAAATTGAAGACCAGTCGAGCAATCCCCGTCATCATTAAGCAGAATTTTGCTTGATGTTCTTCGCAGTATACTATCCCATATGCCCGCAATTTATTAGATTTCCATACAGTGCCCAGCAAAATGTGAAAGAGGAATTCCTGCGTAAAACAGGGTTCCCAATATATTCTCATCCAGATTTCGCACACTCAGAAAGCCTAGGAAGCCCACTTCAATACAGCACAGGTCGGTAGTGGAGCGCACCAAAGCCTTGGTAATGCTGCCGCAGATGCGGCTTCTGTCACTGCTCGTGTCGCGGGTGCTGGTGCTTCGGAGACGTGTCTACTACATGTCAAATACTTTGCTTTTGCCATTACGCCACCAGACAGGCTTTCTAACGATGTTTTGGCCCGCATCTGCTGTTCCATCAGCAGAAGGTTGATGTCAACCTCACTTTAATTATTCTGTTTACATGTTTCTTTCTTGCTCTCCACTGTCACAGAGAGTTTGTGCATTGAGGATGTGCATTGATAATAT
>NC_137913.1:30685535-30688035 GCF_963457725.1 Sprattus sprattus
TCTGTGTCTGTGTGTGCGCACAGACACACACACAAACACACCCATACACACACACATATACACACACACAAACACACAAACACACACGGACACAAATACACACACAAACACACGCACACAAACACAAGCATACAAACACGCAAACGTGCACATTATGATACATGTTATGAAAACAAATAACAAATGTTATGATACATGTTATAGTGTGGTGATAACAATTAACAAACGCATTATGATAACAAATAACAAATGTTATGATACTTGTTATGAAAACAAATAACAAATGTTATGATACTTGTTATGAAAACAAATAACAAATGTTATGATACATGTTATAACAATGTTAAAAATAGTGTGGTGTGTTTTTGTGTGTCAGTGTGTGCGCACAGACACACACACAAACACACACACACACACACACACACAAACACACCCATACACACACACACACTCACACACACACACACACACACAGACACACACACAAACACACAAACACACACGGACACAAATACACACACAAACACACGCACACAAACACAAGCATACAAACACGCAAACGTGCACATTATGATACATGTTATGAAAACAAATAACAAATGTTATGATACATGTTATAGTGTGGTGATAACAATTAACAAACGCATTATGATAACAAATAACAAATGTTATGATACTTGTTATGAAAACAAATAACAAATGTTATGATACTTGTTATGAAAACAAATAACAAATGTTATGATACATGTTATAACAATGTTAAAAATAGTGTGGTGTGTTTTTGTGTGTCAGTGTGTGCGCACAGACACACACACAAACACACACACACACACACACACACAAACACACCCATACACACACACACACTCACACACACACACACACACACAGACACACACACAAACACACAAACACACACGGACACAAATACACACACAAACACACGCACACAAACACAAGCATACAAACACGCAAACGTGCACATTATGATACATGTTATGAAAACAAATAACAAATGTTATGATACATGTTATAGTGTGGTGATAACAATTAACAAACGCATTATGATAACAAATAACAAATGTTATGATACTTGTTATGAAAACAAATAACAAATGTTATGATACTTGTTATGAAAACAAATAACAAATGTTATGATACATGTTATAACAATGTTAAAAATAGTGTGGTGTGTTTTTGTGTGTCAGTGTGTGCGCACAGACACACACACAAACACACACACACACACACACACACAAACACACCCATACACACACACACACTCACACACACACACACACACACAGACACACAAACACACACACAGACAAACAAACACACACACACACACACACACACACACGGACACAAATACACACACAAACACACGCACACACACACACACACACAAACACACATACAAACGCGGGCACTTGCACATTATGATACATGTTATTAAAACAAATAACAAATGTTATGATACATGTGTGGTGATAACAAATAACAAATGCATTATGATAACAAATAACAAATGTTATGATACTTGTTATGAAAAAAAATAACAAATGTTATGATACATGTTATAACAATGTTAAAAATAGTGTGGTGTGTTTGTGTGTGTCAGTGTGTGCGCACAGACACACACACAAACACACCCATACACACATATTACATGTTATGAAAACAAATAACAAATGTTATGATATATGTTATAACAATGTTAAAAATAGTTTGGTGATAACAAATAACAAACATAATGATAACAAATAACAAAGTTATGATACATGTTATAACAATGTTAAAAATAGTATGGTGTGTTTGTCTGTGTCTGTGTGTGCGCACAGACACACACACAAACACACCCATACACACACACACATACACACACACAAACACACAAACACACACGGACACAAATACACACACAAACACACGCACACAAACACAAGCATACAAACACGCGCACTTGCACATTATGATATATGTTATTAAAACAAATAACAAATGTTATGATACATGTTATAGTGTGGTGATAACAATTAACAAACGCATAACAAATGTTATGATACTTGTTATGAAAACAAATAACAAATGTTATGATACATGTTATAACAATGTTAAAAATAGTGTGGTGTGTTTGTGTGTGTCAGTTTGTGCGCACAGACACACACACAAACACACCCATACACACACACACATACACACACACACAAACACAAACACATATACAAACACGCAAACGCGCACATTATGATACATGTTATGAAAACAAATAACAAATGTTATGATATATGTTATAACATTGTTAAAAATAGTTTGGTGATAACAAATAACAAACATAATGATAACAAATAACAAAGTTATGATACATGTTATAACAATGTTAAAAATAGTGTGGTGTGTTTGTCTGTGTCTGTGTATGCGCACAAACACACACACAAACACACCCATATACACAAACACACACACTCACACACACACACACGCACACACACACACA
>NC_137913.1:30690535-30768035 GCF_963457725.1 Sprattus sprattus
AAAAGAACACACACACACACACACACACACACACAAACAAACACACACACACACACAAACACACACGGACACAAATACACACACAAACACACGCACGCACACACACACACACACATACAAACACGCACTTGCACTTTATGATACTTGTTATTAAAACAAATAACAAATGTTACGATACATGTTATAGTGTGGTGATAACAAATAACAAACGCATTATGATAACAAATTGCAAATGTTATGATACTTGTTATGAAAACAAATAACAAATGTTATGATACATGTTATAACAATGTTAAAAATAGTGTGGTGTGCACAGACACACACACAAACACACCCATACACACACACACACACACACACACACACAAACACACACACACACAAACACACACACACAAACACGCGCACGCGCACATTATGATACATGTTATGAAAACAAATAACAAATGTTATGATACATGTTAAAAATAGTTTGGTGTGTTTGTGTGTGTCTGTTTGTGCACACACACCCATAAACACACACACACACACACAAAGGGCCTCATTTATAAAACGTTGCCTAGAAACCATCCTACATTTTGTCTAAGACATTTCCTGAAATGAGCGTGAGATCCACAGAAAACAGACGTGCACACAAAAAACACGTGTACGCCAATCCTTTGGTTTTAAATCACAAATGCTCGTGAAATTGTGCGCAACTGAATCTCCGCCTTCAAAACGCCCCTATTTAATCTAATCAGCATATTATCAATGCACATCCTCAATGCACAAACTCTCTGTGACAGTGGAGAGCAAGAAAGAAACATGTAAACAGAATAATTAAAGTGAGGTTGACATCAACCTTCTGCTGATGGAACAGCAGATGCGGGCCAAAACATCGTTAGAAAGCCTGTCTGGTGGCGTAATGGCAAAAGCAAAGTATTTGACATGTAGTAGACACGTCTCCGAAGCACCAGCACCCGCGACACGAGCAGTGACAGAAGCCGCATCTGCGGCAGCATTACCAAGGCTTTGGTGCGCTCCACTACCGACCTGTGCTGTATTGAAGTGGGCTTCCTAGGCTTTCTGAGTGTGCGAAATCTGGATGAGAATATATTGGGAACCCTGTTTTACGCAGGAATTCCTCTTTCACATTTTGCTGGGCACTGTATGGAAATCTAATAAATTGCGGGCATAGGGGATAGTATACTGCGAAGAACATCAAGCAAAATTCTGCTTAATGATGACGGGGATCGCTCGACTGGTCTTCAATTTCTCATCGGAACGTTCCTCTAGCCAGGAATCCAAGAACGGACAATACCTGAACGTGTATGGCCTGGTTGCCTCTAGTGCGCCTCTCTAGACGAGAGGCCATTTGGACACAACGCTCTCGGCAAGCGGTACCTGTTTATCAGACATACATCATCCTGTGTCAAAAAGTCTGCGCGACCACAAAAAAACCTCTCTCTCCTTATTGAGCAGTTGGCAATATCCTCTAACAACACCAATGCAGCCATATCTCCTACTGAAAACTAAGCCACTATTAGTCTTTTTATAGGTTATAAGTTCGAGCGAAATGTTTTACACTTGTGAAATTAAAACGGAATACCTATAAGATGTGAATCTCATTCATGTGTAAATTATTCTAATAGTTTATTTGATTTTATTGAGCGAAATATTAATTTGGCCTTTCACAATTACCCCAAATGGTGACGGTGGTAATGAGTAAGATCTTTAATAAGAGTCTCAACAACGTATATGTCTCATATGCGACCGTCTCTGTGCAATTCAGATCGCGTCCTAAGTGAAGCGCGCTTCATTCACAAAGTGGTATATAGTAGGCCAAGATCTTTAAGAGTCTCAACAACGTATATGTCTCATATGCGACCGTCTCTGCGCAATTCAGATCGCGTCCTAGGTGAAGCACGCTTCATTCAAAAAGTGGCGAGTCTCGCCCACTCGAATTGTGCCTGATTCGCGTGAAGCGCAGTGGCGACTTTCGCCCACGCGAATTGTGCCTGATCGCGTCCCGGACCTTAGCTCCTCCATCACAGCACCACCCAGGGGCGAGTTTAGGCTATTTTTAGTGGGGCCATGGCCCCACCGTGAGATAGCTTGGCCCCACCTGGCTCAGCACATTTTAAAAATATTATATTATGCGAAAATCTTGCTCTGCCATCGCGCAATACTTTGTTTGCACTGGCCAATCTGGCAACCTTGTATGTCTGGCAACGCTGCTTCAAACGAGGCTTATGACTCGTCCATTTATTAACTACATCTCTTCTGATTGGTTTGCACCTTCTATGGCTCGACAGTTTAATCTGGTAGTTAGATAGTTGCGCCCATAAACATCACATTTCTGGAGCGGCGAGCACCTATACAAGAGATGAGAAGGTGTTTCTTCTTCAGTAGACGTGTGTGTTGTAAGAAAATATACACCGACACCAGATTATGCAAGCGTCTTCACTTCTGAGAAACTTATCACCTGAAAATGTTCAGAATACGGGGTCAGGAGTGCGGCCGAGTGCATTGTATCTGCTTAAGTTCGCGTTAGTTCGTTTAAATGCGGGCTTTAGCAAAGCTGGGCACATAATGAAAGATCTTCCGTATCAGTCTAAACGTTGTATGTTTGAGGCTGACGTCATATTCAGTGGTTTTTCGACATCTCAAACACTTTCGCACTCTTCAACTGGGTAGCCAACTGGCCGGTTTACGTTTTTGACTTGCTTAGCATATCTTCAACGTCCCGACAGCCATCGCCGTCGTCAATGGGCAAATGCAAGTTTTCTGACAAGACTCAGCGTTAATGGACTGTCTCAGGGGAATAACCGGCAGGCTTATTGTTCGGTTTGTAAAAAAAATAAAATAAAAAAATAAGCATCAATGTCAACTGGATGGGAGCTAATGCACTTCGGTCGCATATGCAATCCACTAAACATACAAATGGAATGCGCGGTCGGCGAGAGCAGTTCATTCTACCAAAGTTTATGAACTCGTTCATAGTTTTGGTGGTGAACTGAACGTACTGTATTACTGTCTGATGAACGATTCTGTGAACCCGGTCATTCTGGTGTCTGTCAACGGCACGTTCACACTTTTTAATTGAGTTCAATAATCGTTAACAGTCCTGTATCCAGTGTTGTCAATCGCTGCGTGTATTCTTTTCTACTTTCTATGCCTGGCAAGTTTGAGGGTGCTGAAGTTGCGTAGAGGCCGAGAGAGGTATTGCAGATAGATAAACTAATAAAATAATTGCTGTCTGTGGTTCTATATGGGCCGTGGAAATAATTGAAAAAAAAAATATAGCTTGCAACATATTGAAAAAAAGAACTGAACTTGGAACTGTGAATTTTGTTCAACTGAATTAGTTCATGTAGAAAGTGAACTTTCCCAACACTGGCTATGGGCGCCACACAAACACTGAGTGCTGAGGCTCTGTCTTGTTTAAACACTGCAATATGTGTGGTCACCATCAGTGAGTCTCTAAATCTATTATGTTGTGTATAGTGTTATGTCAAAATCTGCGTAAACGTTAGAAAGTGTCGTGATGGTTTTTAAAACAATTCAGAAGGTAGTAAAAAAGGTATTAAAAAGGTATTAAATTTAACTTAAGGATTGCTGTATATACCCTGCTGCAGCTCGAAAATGTATAAATGAACTAGTTCACCTCATATAGCGAGAAATAATGTGCCTCTGTGAGCACTGGGGGCTGGGCCCCCCTAAAGACCAGATCCTAAAATCGCCCCTGATTCTCACAAAGACAAAACAAATAGCTACACGTAGCATATAAACGTTATTGAGACCCTTTTTAAAGATCTTACTCATTCTCGTGGTTGAAAGCCGGTAACAAAACAGAGACAAATAGCTACACGGTCAAGCAATGTCACTTAATGTAATTTCCTTCAAAAACCAACAATCAGAGTCAGAGAATAGGCTACTAAAACTCAGCATACAGAATGGCAACAGGAGATACATGTATACTTTTATTATTACCGTTTTAAAAGCAATATTACTGATATAATAAAATACCGGTGATCCCACGGGATCTCGTTTTAAGGGAACGTTACTAGAACAGACTGCACAAAATTCTGGCATCTTCCTTGGCAATAAAGTCAGCAATTTCCTGTGGAAATCATAATGTAGATGTTTAACAAACCAACCCGATTGGAAATCATGTGCAACTTCAGTTTTATTATGTGCAACTTAAGTTGAATTGAAAAGAAAGAACAATTGGTAACACTTTATTTGAAGGTAGCGTCATAGTAGCGACATGACACTGTCATAACTGTGAAATGACACAGTCATGAACGTGTCATAAACATTATGTCAATTTCATTACCGTTAATGACTGCTGTCATTTAGTGTCATTCGGGGTTTGTCATGACAAGTTGACATTGTTTAGGTTGTCTTGATTATGACAACTTGACATTAATGAAAGTGACATGACCAGAAGTTGTCTTTGTCATGACAACTTGACGATACATTTGTTTGGGATGTCCTTCGTATGACAACTTGACATTAATCGAAGTGACATGACCAGAAAATATCTTTGTCATGACAACTTGACATTAGCAAAATATGCTAATATCTATTTTTGTGTTTATGGCAAGTTGACATAATGATTATTATAATTATATGTGCAAGGTTACAGACTAGTCCAACACCCAAACACTCTTCTTCCTCAGCCATGCCTTTGAAATCTGTGCTGAATGTGGTTTTTAATGAATCATATGTTGCTCAAAAATCTCTATGTACTTTTCAGCATTAATGGTGCCTTCACATGTGTAAATTACCTTTGCAAAGGGCACTGACACAACCCTATACCATGACAGACCCTGGCCTTTGGACTTGTTGCTGATGATAGTTTGGATAGTCTTTTTCTTCTTTGGTCCGGAACACACGGCATCAATTTATTCCCAAAAAATACCTTAAATACTGATTTTTTTATTTTTTTTACCACAATACACGTTTCCACTCTGTGATGGTCCATCCCAGATGCCTCAGTGCCAAAAGAAGTCAACAGCGCTTCTGGACATGGTTATCATTGACCCATCTTTGCTTCTAAAGGACAAGGCCTTTCCTGGATGCTGCATTTGTACCAAATCATGATTACGATGACCTGCTGACATCACTGGCTTCAAATCACATCATAATTTAATCATTCTACCTCATTACTACCCCTAAACTGACCCCTTTCCAACTTATTTTGGAATGTCAAGCTTGAGTGGCAGGAATGGATGTTTATTTATAAACCAAATGATGTTGACCAGATAAAACATGGATTATCTTGTGTTCATAATATCTAATGTGGATATTTGACAGGATACGGACAGGATACCCAAAACTGACTGTCATGACACCATTATGACAGTGTAATGATGATATTCTTTGACCTCAAGGAAAGTGGTAGCATTTTGATTTGTCATTAACATATCATGAAGGATAAACTGACTGTCATGGCACCATTATGACAGTATAATAAAGATATTCTTTGACCTCAAGTAAAGTGGTAGCATTTTGAATTGTCATTAACATATCATGAAGGATAAACTGACTGTCATAACACCATTATGACAGCGCAATTCTGAAGAAATTCTAACACCTTATGTGCTATTAGAAACTTTGTCAAGACTTGTAACATTATGACCAAGTAAAACAAACACTCCCACTGAGGAACTAAACAATATAGCAGTTTAATACAGCATGCTGAACATCTATAAGATATTGATACCCAACCTAAACAGTAGGCAACAGTGTCAAAAAAATAAAATAAAAAAATTCTAGAAGAAACATGTCTGTCATGATTGACTGTCTGTCAAAGGTGATCACTTGTGTGCCTTCTTTATCTCGTGCACTAGTCAACCCAAAATGCCACCAGGATGACGAATCCCCAGCCAGTAATACCACTCAATCATCTTCAGGTGTATCTTCAGTGATTTTATTAATCGATTACCTCTCAGACGCCATATTTGTTGTTTGTATGACTGCCATGCCCGCTCTATATGCTGGGTATGGGCTCCATTTTGTGGGTTCACAAAATTCTGCTTATGGCAAACACTAAATTGTTTGAACCCATACCGGGCAAAGCAGTCCTTGTAAGCGCGCCACTCATCAGAAACAATGTTGGCATTTTGCCTGACATGCCTCAGGATTTGGCGCAAGAGGGTTCTCCTGCAGCGGTTCCTCACTAGTTTCAGGATTGGTGTCCTAGATTCCCCGTCCACTTCCAACATCCCAAAAACCCAGTTGTTGCCGCAACGGCCACGATGGTACTACAGACAAAAATAGAAACAGACATATGACATATGACATAATTTTCTTTTTTTGTTTTCACTATGAGGTTATTTACAGTACACCACATTGGAGGAAGGGTTTAAGAGTAGCATTTCCGTACATAGTCCCTTCATTGCAATAGACCATAATAATTTCCACAGGAAAAAGTATGCATTTCAGGTAATTTCATTTAGGATGTTAAAGAAAATATTGCACCAAAATGGTAAAGGAAAGTGGAATGTGGTGGGTTGTACACTGTACCTTTCGTTTGTGAGCCAATTTACTTTCATCAATCACAACAAATTGATGGCGACCTCCAATCCTCATCCCTCTCTTCCTCAGGCGTGTGAGGGCAGCCAAGCAAACCTGAAGATAGAAGGCAAAAATTAATATACTACAACGTAACTGTAATCTACAAATCTTTTCCAAGTATGTTAACTTGAAGTACAGTACCTATGAATGGAGTTATAGGTGTATTATATGTAATTCTTTTTTAAACGGATCAGCTGAATAAGTCAAATACAATGTTATTACTATGCCTTGTTGTGGTCTGTGACTTGTTTGAATATTGCATCCTCCACCAACCTCTCTGAGTTTTTGGGTCATTCTGGACAATGTCCTCGAGCTTGCTGCTATACCATCATCGATCATGTCCAGTTGTTTCAACCGCAAACCTTGTGAAAACCTTAAGAAAAGTAAGTTATATTAAAGACCTGTGTTTTAATACGGTGAACTAAGTCTTGCGAGTATTATTAAATGTAATAGTATAGTATTTTCAATGGGCATATACAGTACACATAGGGCTGAAACAGGGAGTGCATCCCAAAATTTCAATCTTGACAAAATTGTCAAATTCATATTCAGCATGGTTTGAAATTTCAAAATGAAGTTGATTTTGTTGGAAATTAAGGTGCACTACGAACTCCTCTGCCCCGTAGCCTAATTGCATAAGCAGATATTTCAGTTTTTAATTATACTACAGACTATTCCTTTCTGGAAGAACAAAGCATTGAGATATAAACCAACTAGTCTGAAAATTCAGAGAGAAAATCATTCCGGACCGGGGCCTCGTTTCCCGAACGCGCACTTAGCCTAAAAAGCACTTGAAATCGCTCGTAAGAGGATTCCTACGTTGCAGACGGGTTTCCCAACGCCACACTTAGCTTAAGTGTATCTTTCGCTGAGAAGAATTCTACGTGTGGTCAGGACCAGTAGTAACTTCACACTTAGCGATTTAATCCACCAGGGGCGTCGTTCGACCGTCGTTTGGAAGAAAGGGGAATTAAAAAAAAAAAACATGGCTACTTGAAGCGAGGAATATTTTACATGAATAAAGCTATCTACACAACTTTTTATATGTTTATAATGACTCGGTTTGATCGGAAATGTGCTACCAATGCAGAGTATTTAGGTCTTGACTGAAGCTTTCAAACAGTAGTTTGATGGCACATTTAGCGCTTATGCCACCACTCCATTGGCTTATATGGTAGCTTCTAGCTAGATGGTTGTATATTATGTAGAAGAAATCCAAACGATGTTTCTGTGTATAGCACATCATGAGAATGTCATTGTTTCACCTGCCTATTCCCATCAAAATAGAAATAAAGAATATTGAGTATTTGAAAATAAAGATTAGGCTATACAAAACTAGTGCATTGCCCGTAGGAATTATGCATTCTGTAGTGTTAGCAGACGTAGGGCTGTTGGGTAGTGTAATGGCAAGACATATTTGCACTCCACATAGGTACAGGTTACACTGAAGTATTATTGTGATGCATGTTTCCTTTTCATTAAGAAATGTGTTAATGGTAGCCTTTTTGGAGAGTTACCAACAAATAAAGTTTGAGATTATGTAGTGGATGCAGTTGAATATACTGTAGATGTCAACGTTGCTGTCTAAACTATAAACTAAATGTCATAAAGAAAGACATTATTTAAAATGAAGTTATGGTTGAAATAGGATCACTTCTTTATTGTAAGGGTAAGTGTAGGGCAAGAATGGTCATGCAGTTGGACTCAAATGTAGGTTCATTTTATTGAATGTATGTAGCCTACTGTACTGTATGACTTTGAAGATGCTAGCTTTGACAGCCCACTCTCAGACAGATCGTAATAAATGTCCTTACGTTGGGAACACAGTTTAAATAGGCTTCTCTGCTGGAGATGGCGTTACTATCCCCGCCCCGAATTTAGTGCACATTGCACGTTCGATGCACGCATAGGCTAGCTAATTTCACAGCAATTAACGTAAACAGGTTAACCTGACGTAAACAGCTCCTAAGAGCTACTTAAGAACTCGTGCACGTTGCGCTCGTGCACCTGACTTTAAGTTGATGGTTGGGAAACGCACGTAAATACAAAGTGCTACTTAGTGTACGATGTCGCGAAAATCCACGTAGGCCGTTAAGATACATCGTTCTCGGGAAACGAGGCCCGGGTCCGTGTACCATTCGTTCTTTTGAATTTCAATTAGTTCACAATATCGTCAAAGTCCACGTAAGCCGTTAAGATACGTCGTTATCAGGAAACTGGGCCCACTGTACTTGCGAGGATGCGTCGAGCAAAATAACATTGCGTTTTATTTTTAAGTGCGTTTTATTATTCCTCGGGTAACATCTGACACACTAAACCGTTAGACAGGGTGGCTATCTCGTGTAATTTAAGCTAATCAATACACTTTGAAAATGGATTGGGTGTGTATGTTCGTGAGACCATCAGTCCATTGCTAATTTGTCAGAACGTCTTGGGTTGATTGATGCTACATTTAGAAGCTGCGCTATTCATACCTCAAGTCATGATAACGCGATGATGACTGCGATACCACCGGTTCTTCCCAGTCCGTCATATCTAACCACCATACAGAAGGTAGTTAGCTAGCTAGCTCGCCTAAGTGACAAAACATGAAGAACCCATGCATGGAGCATTTAACCATCTGTTTCAAAGCACTTGCGAGAATGAGTCGTGCTAAATGTCATTCGTAAACTTTAGGTGCGCAACCTAATGTATTATTTCCCCTCCGGTGCCCACAGGCTAACCAAACAACATATAGTGTAAGCTAGGTAGTTATCTCACGTAAGATACTGCAACCTAAGCTAATCAGTTCATGGAACTCTGTGTGTGTACTTGTCTGGTGATAACGAGACCAGAGAGTGCTAGCTTCAGTTAACCAAGCACATGCATCCAAAAACTTCAAAATATGCAGGTAGTATAGCTGCTAACTTCCGGGGCATAGGAAGGGGAGAGAATAAAATATCAAAATTGAAATAGTCACAAGCTGTTTTCTGATTGATGTATATTTGAAATAAACTTTAAATTAAATATTGGAAGTAGACGTCGAAATCTTTTTTTTTGTTTTTTTGTTTGACACTAAAACAGAACTGTTAAACTGTTTTCTCATTTTACCGTTTTTCGTTCTTAATTGAAATTCAAAAGAACAAATGGTAGCCTAGCCTACACAGAGCCCCTTCAATGGACGACTGTCTCCATTAGGCTAATGACCAAGGATTCTGCCTCAGCACATTCCTTTGCATGCCAATGACTAAAGATCATTTAACAACACATAGAATGAGATAACAAATAGGCCTACAGAGTCAGAGCACACATAATAACTTTATGCCTACCTGTGCATGAATTCGAGCCATTTTGCCAAAGGGACGTGGGATTTAAAGAATATTGTCCCATTGCGTACTGACAGTGGGTGGCTTTTATGATGATTACAGACCCTAAAGAAGGAAAAAAATATCATCAGTTATAGCCTTGACTAGTCAGTAATGATGATGGTAATTTAATAGCGCCCATCTTACCTTCGATAACCATCGCTGCATCTATGTTTCTTCAAATGCATGTTGCGATTGCATCTTGTGCAGGTTATATTCCTTTTCAACAGTCCCCATTTACACATCCATTTCACAGTTTTTCTTCTGTTCTCTGTAGTGTCCGGGCGTCGACTGTTTCTTAAAAGTCCTCGAAGTAATCTTGTCATTGTAATAAATCCACATACAGCACAGAAAGTCCTCGTAATGCTCTCTCAATACAGAACATAATTTGGCGGCAATCTTGGATTTACCGTAATTACACCAATACTGTAGCAAAAATAATCAATTGTTGAAGAGAATGTGAAAAAGTGGCACGATAAGAAGCCATATATCATTTGAATGATTTCCTATTTTGCTATTTTTTTCTATTAGTATTTGGATGCCTAGTATGTTTTAATGTTGTAAATAAACAATGCCTGCTGTGCTGGCGGCTGCTGTATGCACTGCACGGCAGGTTTTGGTCTATTACTTGCATTACGGTAACTTGCACTCAAGCCACGAGAGAGGACCTGTTGAAGAGGAGACACGAGGAAACGGACTGGAGTGTAGTTCAAAGGAAGTTTATTAAAGGAGCACAGTTGGGTTCAAAAGAAGGTAATTCAAACGGAGCTTGTTATAATGATATATCGGTGTTAATACACGTTTATCTCTGGCAACTGTCCTTGCTCAGTATTTCATCATTATTCAGTATTTGGCTAGGCTCAGTATTTGGCTATAACTTTGTAGCTAGCTATAGCTAGGTCTAGATGGAAACACGTGGCAAGAAGAGGACTGCAGGGAGGGGCAGCACTAAAGAAACGAGAGTGAAAGAAACACTGCAAAATCCTGACCCGTGCTCCTCTCGGACTGGTGAGTTTAAAAAAAGAAGTAATTGAAGAAATAAATAGTTAAATAATAATACTGAAGCCTTATGTAGTATTGCCAACTCGTACGAATTGATCCGTACTAATATGGTAATGTGGTGGAAATACGGCAATACGAATATGACGCATACGAAAATAGGGGTCAACTCACAATTTTATTAAATTAACAGGATATTTGCGGTAACTCGAGAAATGAGCAAACACGTGTCATAATTTGGCCTCCTTCTTACCATCATGAAGGCTGCCATTGCTATTTACATACATTGACGACTGTGATACTTCTGCTTTTGTTTTGGCAGATGGCACACAATTTTGGCAGCAACCAATAGGGAATCTCGTTTCATTGTAACTTTTATTTAAATACGATACGATTGGGAATGTGTTTTAACGTCTACAAAATCGATAGGCCTATATGATGACTTTTGACTTTTGATGTCTATGGATGAAGTTACCTTGTCACATCTGCTCTTAAATTTACAAATGGCAGCTATTAACAGATCTGTGATTTTTCTTTAATCAACTACTGCTTAATTTGGAACCCCCATGAAAGAATATTACACTAATGATCAAGAATAAACTTAAATGTTTTACTAGATGACAAACCTCATGACAATATTTATGAGGCACACAGAAGGTATACAGCTGTATTGCTTAGTATAACTCTTAGAAAATGTCTTTCCTAGATTAACTGTTTAAGGAAAGACACCCTCTCAAAAAGTGATCTTACAATCAAGAAATACAGTAAGTCTATGTTTATAGACTGAAATGCCACAACACGGCATCTTTTACTAGCATATTTCGAAATGTCCATTGACCCTAGACCCCCCATAGAACCGCTTCATGATGCTTGCACATACGCAGTACAGATTTCACTTCAGGAAGAATACTAATTTGCTGGGGAAAATTCTAATTTTGAACCATTGAGTACAGAGTGGCACACCACAATGTTGGCAATACTGCTTATGTATTAAAAGTGGAATCATCTGGGCAGCTCATACACTTATGTGTGTTCTATATAGTAAATCAGAAGAAAAAAAAACATATACAAATATATAGCTATCAGATATTTCCTCTCCAGATAAGGCCTCTGTATGTATTTAACCCACTGTATGTATTTAACCCACTGGTACCCTTTCAAAAAGTTACCCTCTTATACACTATACATAAATGATAAATGTCCTCTATAAACAGCTACTCTAAAAGTAAATCAGATAGATTTTTTTTTTTTTTTCTCAGATTTTTTTGCACATAGTGTATTATTGACCTTGGACAATTTTCAAAACCAAATGAAAGTTTACATAAGGTTTCCTGGGCAAAAATCATGCCATTTCAGGTCTAACAGTGAAAGTTATGGCCAACAAAATAGTGAAAATGTTCTTCTTTGGACAAAAATGTCCCCAAGTGTATAAGAGGGATAATGTCCCAGTTGCTTCACTGCCGTGGATAACAAAAGGCAACGTCTTGTAATGGATTTACATTTTAGTTTGATACATTGATTTTTCCATGGTCTTAGGCCGAAGGCCAGAGAGGTTTGAACTTCAGTAATATATCTCAAAATGTTGGGTAATATTTAAATTCATATTCAGCCTGAAGCCCAGTTCAGAGATTGACTAAATGTTGTTTTGTGTCTATGTTGCTAGTGACAAATCAGGATGCTCAGTCAGATTGTTCCTCGGAATCACGTAAGTCTGTATTGTGCATAATATTTGTGCATAATGGTTTGTGTAAGTGAAACGGTAATGCATCTAAAATTTTACGTAAATATTGAAATTAATATTCAGTAGGGGTGTAACGGTACACACAAGTCATGGTTCGGTACGTACATCTTAATGGGGGTCACGGTTTGTTACGGGTTTGGTAAAATGTATACGAGTAGCTTTTTCATGAATTTTATATATGCCCATACTGTCGCTCACCTATATAGTTTACACACCTTGCATATTATCAAACTCCATTACAATGGTAACGGCTTCAAACTTGCCGTGTACGTGGCATTCTCACTGCCTTCTCCACACTTCACGGACAGCTGTGCTGTGTGGTGCACGTCTGACGGCGTCCAACGCCTACCCCGACGTGCGCACGTGCTCTGGCCCGTTCAACGCTGCTTGCAGTTTTTACTTTTTTAAATACTCACTCAGACGTATTCGTCGTGTGACTGCGTGCACCGAACCGTGATGCCCGTACTGTGACGGGACAAATGCAAATACCGTTACACCCCTAATATTCAGCCTGAAGCCCAGTTAGGAGTTTGACTAAATGTTGTCTGTGTGTCTGTTGGTAGTGACAATTCAAGATTCTAAATCAGAATTACCAACCAAAAAAAAGCAACCAACGGCCAAAGTTCGCTGTTCCGCGAATAAATAATGTAAGTTATTAAGATAACTTTTATTAATCCGGTGAGGGAAATGCACGTAAAGACAATGCCTTCCCCTAGCCCAGGCTAGCAGCCTAGTATGGTCATTTAAATGGTAAAATGTTGTCTGTCTGATCACTGTCAGTGTATACTCAACCTTTATTGTTTAACCATGTTTAAGTAAGGCTTTCAAAATTTGTCCTGTTAACTTTAACATTTATTTTCTCTCAAATTATGCAGGGTCACCAACGGGAGCAACATTCATTGCGAAATTAAAAGCAGAAAACAAATTGTCTGCAATGAAAATACAGCACCTGGAGGAGAAGATGAAGCTCCTGGAGAAGGCAAACATTGACCTTCAAAAGGACAAAGAGTTTCTACTAAGTAGAGTAGATGAGAAGCCAGGTACAATTCCATTAACCCCCTTACCCCACTTCAGAGACCATAGCGCATATATATATATATATATATATATATATATATATATATATATATATATAGTGGTGGCCAAATTTATTAGAACACCTGACAAATCTCAGAATATTGTCATTTTTTTTGCCTCCATAACATGATTTCATTTCATAATGTTCAAGAATCATGCAGATGGTTGTTCTGAGCACAACAAATATCAGATGAAGTGAGTCCTACCTTTTTTAACCACTTTTAACTTCATAATTTGGTATATCCACCTTTTGCTGCAATTACAGCAGCACATCTCTCTGGCATAGAGTCAATAGATTTCCTGAGAACTTCAACACTAATGTTATCCCATGCCTTTTGCAACTCAAGCCAAAGGCTTTCCTTTGAATGTACAATAGATCTGTCCAGTTTATTTTCCAACTCGCCTCATATTAGCTTGATGGGTTTGAGGTCCGGTCTCTGAGATGCCAATGTTCCAGCAGATTCCTTCTGTCTCAGGTAGTTCCGGCAATAGTTATAAGACTGTTTAGGGTCATTGTCCTCTTCAAAAATAAATCCAGGCCCAATAAGACGACTCCCACAAGGTACTCAGTGCCCCCCCTAGAATGTTGTGGTATACTTTCTTATCCATGATGCTATCAATTTTGCCAAAGTCACCTGTTCCTGAGACTTAAATGGCATCCCACACCATACTACTACCCCCTCTTTGTTTAACTGTTGGCAAGAGACACTCATTTTTATATCTCTCCCCCTCACTTCGTCAAACATACACTCTTCGCTTGTTGCCAAACTATTCAAACCTGGACTAATCAGTCCACAACACTTCATACCAATCCTTCTTTGTCCATTTATTGTGTTCTTTTACACATTTTAGGCATTTAATCTATTTTTCTCTTTCAGTAATGGTTTCTTTGCTGCTATTCTGCCAACAAGTCCTTCTTCTCCCAGTTTCCAACACACAGTTCTTCAAGACACTGTTGCACCATAAGTCTACCGTCTATCCTACTCCTCTCTATTCCTAATATTCGAAAAACCCCGGACACCTTACATTTTTTAATCATTTAAAGGATTCAAACTCAGACTTTATCTCTTGATCGAGAAATTCGCCATCAGGATTTGAGGCCATCTTCAAACGTTTTCTAAAAACAACTCTGCTGGATTTAACCTACAGCCTACTACTGGATTAAACCTCCGACTCTCGTCTTTATTGACGCATTCGTCATCCGCATTAAGAAGAATCTCTCTCTGCCGGACTATCACTTAAATCCAGGTAACCCTTAGGGGAGCTAAAAAAAAACTTTTCTTGTCAACTTTTTTTTTGCGGTGGAAAACACCTGCAATTACTATAACTGCCAACTCACAGGTTAGCGGAAGGCGCTGTGGTTCTTTTAACAGAAGGCAGAAGAAGAATTTTATCCTACAAACATTAGGTTTTTGCTTCTTCCTGTGAGCTCGGAGTTGTATAGATCACTAAACTAAATGTATCACTACTTGTCCTCATTTGGACTCTGAACAGCTAGCAAGTCTAGCAAACAAACACCAGGTAAAGCTTAACGTTTAACTACTTCACCACGAGTCACCGCGACATTGTAGCAAACAAAACACATTAACGCAAGTTTTGCCTGCCATCTGACATCACCACGATGCCTCCCGTCAGTGGTGCACCTGGATGCGACTCCTGCCTCCTACTCATCCAGCAGGTAGTAGAACTCGAAGTCAGGTTAGCGACGCTCTACCAGATCAAGCTGGATGAGCAGTTCATTGACTCCATTGTCTCCGTGGGTCCTCAGCACACACACACACACACTGGACATCTCAATCCCTCTCCACCCTGCATGCACACAAACCCAGAACACACACTGATGGGGATCCAGCCCACCCTGCCTGTGAACTCCACTCCTCACCAGCCATGGAGAACAACAGGCAAAAGCAAGCGGGATGGAAGACGCTCGGGACGACACACTGAGCCAGGCCCACCCCTGCAACTGAGGAACCGCTACACTGCACTGATGGATCAGGAGGAGCCTCCTGGGCCTGATGACTCCCCTCCTCAGCCCGCCCCGAAACGCCCCTGCAGACCAGCTCCAGAGCAACACCAGCATCGCCCACGCCGCCCTGCTCCCCATCCTGGGCCCTCAACACAGTCATCATCCCCTCAACGACTTCTCCCGCTGGATGTGACAACCACCACTCTGGTCATCGGCAGCTCCATGGTCCGAGATGTCCACATCCCCCCTTCGACAAGCGGCCCCTGCAAGGTCCACTGCTTCCCCGGAGCCAGGGTCCGTGACATTCAGCGTAGACTCCCCAGCATCCTCGCTGGCTACACCAAGGTTAGCACTATAGTTGTACATATAGGTACAAACGACATCAGGGCAAGACAGTCAGAAGCCCTGAGGGCAGACTTCAAAGCACTCCTCACCACCCTCGCAGACACAGGAAGACGGATCGTCATCTCTGGGCCTCTCCCGACCTACCAGAGAGGTGTGGAGAGATGGTCCAGACTGTTCGAACTCCACACCTGGCTGCAAGCGACCTGCGCCTCAGGCATCAGGCACTAGCTTTGTTAATAACTTTGACTTGTTCTGGGAGAGGCCCAGCCTGCTGAAGCATGATGGCCTCCACCCGAACCAGAGCGGAGCCAGTGTGCTGTCAGACAACATAAGGACCACCCTAAGGAACTGACATCCTGTAGAAAACATCACAGACTCATGCCCCCCAGGTAGTAACTCTAACACTTTCTATGAAAATGATTCTGAATCTGTCAATGTTTTCTACAGAGCATTATATGATTCCACTACCTCAGAACAGGCTGCTTCATATAATTTTATGGCATGCACCTATAATCCTATTCCAGTTTTAATCTCTACTCGACGCCTAATTAAAAACAAAGGCCATAGTTACAATAGTAAAAATAGAAGCCCAGCAAATATTCTATCTATACCCCGGCATATTCCTCCTTCCTGTGACCCACTATATCCAGAAAATATTTCAATGGCAATACTAAATATTAGGTCACTATCAGGCAAAACATTTCTCATTAATGATCTTATATGTGAACATAAATTAGACTGTATGTTTTTAACAGAAACCTGGCTAAACATAAATGGGTCTGCAGCTCTTATTGAAGCGTCCCCTCCCAATTACAGCTTTTTTAAGTCCATTAGAAATGGTAAAAAAGGGGGCGGGACAGCCACCATAGCCACGGATGCCCTGTGCTGCAGGAGCATCTCCTTCGATGAGTTTGCCTCATTTGAATATCATGCCATAGTTCTTAAGTGCCAGCCTCCTGTTCTGTCAGTAACTGTGTATAGGCCACCCAAGCAATGTCCCACTTTACTAACAGACTTTTCAGAACTACTCTCCATTATCCACACAAACTACGAGAAGATTATTATCACTGGCGATTTTAACATACATATTGATAATGGGAACGACTCAAAGGCCCGGGATTTTATGAATCTCTTAAATTCCATGGACTTTACCCACATCACTGAACCCACTCACAACCGTGGCCACACCCTTGATCTAGTTATTACAAAGGGTCTTATGACTGTTATATCGTCTATCTGTGACCTTGCTCTTTCAGACCACTTTTGTATTTTCTTTACAGCACTGGTACCTAAAGTTAAAAATAGTGCCGAAAGTTTTATTAAGAAACGCTATCTTAACTTTCAAAATAATGATAACTAGACAAGACATAACTAATACAAAAACGCCAGAGGCGGGGCCATCATGTGTTAATGATCTAGTAACTACTCTAAATACAAAATTAAGGACAGCACTTGACTCTGTAGCACCATTGAAACAAAAAAAGGTTTTAACCAAACAAAAAGCTCCATGGAGAAATGAGGAAATTATTAAACTTAAGAGATCCTGCAGAAGGTCTGAGCGTACATGGAGAAAGACCAAGCTACAGGTCCACCTTGATATTTTTAAGGATCAACTCTCAGTTTTTAATAAAGCTATATAAAATGCTAGGAAGGATCATTTCTCTAAGTTGATATCTATAAACTCTATCAATTCCAGAGTCCTCTTTTCAACAATAGATAGCCTTATAAACCCTGCACCCAAAGTAGAGGATAGTCTTTTTTCCACCTCCAAATGTGAGGAATTTGCAGCATTTTTCAGAGATAAGATAACAAACATTAGAAATAATATTGCTCAAGAAATTCCAAATGTTTTGTTTTCCGATCCCCCTCCACCATGCTGTACCAGTATTAGCTTTTTTGCACTGACTGATATAAAAACGCTGAACAAAGTAGTGTCACAAATGAAGCCGTCTACATGCTCTCTTGATCCCATTCCCACCAAATTTTTTAAGACCATCTCTGACTCTGTGTCTAAGGACATTCTAGCCATTATTAACTGTTCCTTGCTTACAGGTGTTTTCCCATCAGAACTTAAAACTGCCCTGGTAAGACCACTGTTGAAAAAAAGCAGTTTAGACTCTTCTGTTCTAAACAATTATAGACACAATCTCCAACCTTCCTTTTCTTAGCAAAATCCTAGAAAAAATTGTCTTTAAACAGTTAAATATTTTCCTAGATGCTAATTGTGTCTTTGACACTTTTCAATCTGGCTTTCGATCCTATCATAGCACAGAAACGGCATTAGTCAAGGTTGTAAATGATCTCAGGATTAATGCTGACTCCAAAAAGCTATCTGTCCTGGCCCTTCTGGATCTTAGTGCAGCCTTTGATACTGTTGATCATGATATCCTTATTGACAGACTTGAAAATTGGGTTGGCCTCGCTGGTCCAGTCCTAAACTGGTTTAGGACCTATCTAACAGGCAGGGAATACTTTGTTGCCCTCGGAGACCACAGCTCCAAAAACATTTCTATGACCTGTGGGGTCCCTCAAGGATCCATTTTAGGGCCCTTACTTTTCAGTCTTTACATGCTACCCCTTGGTAGTGTAATAAGGAGGCACAACATCGACTACCCAGCTCTATATTTCTGTAACACCCAACAACTACAGCTCTATTGATTGCTTGGTAAATTGCATTTCTGATATAAATGTATGGATGTCACAAAACTTTCTCCAGCTCAACCAAGATAAAACAGAGGTATTAGTCATTGGTGAAAGAAATGAAAGAGATAAACTATCTGCACATTTAAAAACACTAGCACTTAACACCAAGCACCAAGCACCAAGCCAGAAACCTAGGTGTCATATTAGACTCAGATCTCAATTTTGAAACCCACATCAAAAATATAATTAAAACATCTTTTTATCACTTAAGAAACATTGCTAAGGTGCAACCGTTTCTCGCTCAGGCTGACACCGAAAGACTGATGCACGCGTTTATCACAAGCAGGCTAGACTACTGTAACTCTCTTTTGTCTGGTCTGCCAAAAAAAGCCATTAGTCAACTACAAACCATACAGAATGCAGCAGCGCGAGTCCTCACTAAAACAAGACGGAGAGCGCACATCACACCAGTATTAAAAACCCTGCACTGGTTACCTGTTAGTTCTAGAATAGATTTCAAGATTCTCCTACTAGTCTATAAATCACTCCATAGTCAAGCACCTGAATATATAACAGACATGCTCTCAAGGTACACACCCAGTAGAACCCTGAGGTCCTCCGGCACTGATCTCCTAATAGTACCAAAAGCCAGGACTAAGAGACATGGGAGAGCAGCTTTTAGCTTCTATGCCCCCAGCCTTTGGAATACTCTGCCAGAATACCTAAGAATGGCTGAAACGGTTGATACATTTAAACATACACTCAAGACATACCTCTTTGATCTGGCTTATCACTCACTGTAAAAATGTATTAATTTAACATATTTGAAACATTTATTTATTTACGAATCCGTGTCTCTTTACAAGTGTTTGTAACCCCCAATTAAGTACCGCTACATCAAATGTGTTGGTAACACTTTCTATGAAGCCCAGCGTTATAAGGCCCTATAAGGACATTATAAGGGCCTTTATAATGACTTATAGCGATTGCTACAATGACTTATAGCTACTTTATAACTACGTATAATGTCTTGATGATGATTCATAATCACCTTTATGATACATTATATCAGTTCATTATGAATGGTTATAATTAAAGACGGAATAATGCATTATAAATATGTGACTGTCGGGTAACACTTGCTATGAAGCCTGCCTTTATAAGGTCCTACAAGGACATTAATGATGACGTTTAAAAGTAGCTATAAGTCATTGTAGCACTCTTTATAACTATGTTTAGCATCTCCACAATGACTCATATCCACTGCTCTGAAACGTTATGTCAGTTAATTATAAATGGTTATAATCTAAGATAAAATGATGCATTATAAATATGTGATCATAGGTTTGTGTGGGTAATCATGAATCCTATGAAGCCTGCATATATGAAGCACTATAAGAACATTCATAATACCTTTAAAAACTAGTTAAGTCATTGTGGCACTCATTATAACTATGTATATAGGTCTTCACGGCACATCATAACCCCCCCCCCCCCTTTATTTCCCTTCTTTCCTACTGTGAGGCGCATTGTGTTACCTTTGCGTATGAAATGCGCCGTACAAATAAAGTTTGATTTGATTTGATGATTTGAAGTCATTATGGTGTTGATCTCGTCACGCAGTTCTCGTGAGGTCTTTCTTCGGTCTTTAAGACTGAGAATTTTGAGATGCTTCACTTGTCTGTCTAAAAGTTTCTTTTTTCAACCTCTCCCCTTTCGGTTCTGGTGTCATGGCGGTCTAGGGTGTACTTTACTGTGCTTGGACTGCATCTCAAGTCCGCGGCGGTAGCTCCAGCCAGCTTTAAAAAGGGCCTTTATTCGAACCCGTTGATCACTCATTAGCTCCTTCTTCACCTTAGCCATGTTCAAAGAGCAACATGTGCTTCAAGACTACTTCTAGAGGCTTTGAATCTATACCAATTGGTGGTCTGGCCTCAGTGACAAAACCCTGATGTAACCAATCACTTAATGCAGAAGATAGGCCTTGCATTTCCATCAATTTAACCACGATCACACCTGACAATGATTATACAAGTAATTTGGCTTCTTCTGTGAAGGGACATGATTGTCTGACATTGACAGTGAAATCGGCCTAGCTTGTTTTTTGCAAGGAGATTGACCTAAATCTCCTTATGATGGCTCTATTCTATGGTTAATAGAGCATAATGATGACGTTGTAGATATTTCATTCATTTTAAGGGTATTTGAATAGTTCAACAAAAACACTTACTCTTAAATATATATATATACATTTATATATTTAATGTACTTTGTTTACTCTGTTTACTGTTCATTTTCACAGGTCATTTTCGCAAAGGGACAAAGAAACAGATAATCTTGACCTCATCTACCTCCTCTGACCCAACGGCATCCTCATCCTCTGATGGGCCATTGTCCTCCTCCTCAGAGGATGAGGAGGACAAGAAGAAGAGGAAGAAGACCAAGAAGACCAAACACACCAAGAACCGAGTGAAAAACTTAGAGCCGTACAGTCGCTCAAGAAGTAAGTAGAGCTATTAGCTCAACAGGTTTTGCTCTTAAAGGGGAATTCCATCCATTTTCCACTCAAAGAATCCATGGGGGTAACATAACTGTAACTGAAACCTTAAAAGGGGAAGTCTGATGTTATTTGGAAGTCTGGTGTTATTTGACTCATAGCCCTGTTGTTTGACGTCCCGACGTACTAAGTAGTAGTAAAAAGAACAAGAACATTTGGAGCATATAGCATGGAACTGAAACTTGAGGCCATACTCCCCATTAGGTCAGCTTTAGCTGCCTGACCATAACTCGTGTATGTTCTTCTTTTTCCTATGGACAGCACATGAAGAACTTGAACAATGGGACTTTAGGCCAAATGACACCAAACTTCTCCCTTAAGGAAATCAATAACAACTTATTCAACTTTTGTCATCTTCTCTTCAAAGTCACCACCATCGATGGTGTTATCAGGAGGTATAAGGAGGCACTGAAAAGGTTCCAAAAGAGTGGATCCATGAAGAAATCATTCGAGCGTATGGAGGTCGACCCGCAATACTATTGCAAGGACGGCCCCCATTGCAGAGCTGTACATGAGTTTCTCTGACGTTTTCAAAAGTCTGCCTAGAGATGAGGATGATAAGATCGCCACATTCACAGAGAGGTGCAGGGTGGCTATAACGGCCGAAATGGCAAACACTATTACAAACAAAAAAAAGGCAGGAGAACTACTTCCAATTGTTTATAAACTGACTTAGGTCATAAGCATCATAATTTAGTCACCTTCAGTTCTTATTTTATTGTTCAAAAGTGTTCATCCTGGTTGTTTTCACTAAATCCAAAACAGAGTGATGTGTTTATCCATAAGATGTGAGTGTGTGTGTGTTTACCCATGCTGTATTAAACTGCTATATTGTTTAATTCCTGAGTGGGAGTGTTTGTTTTGCTTGGTCATAATGTTACAAGTCTTGACAAAGTTTCTAATAGCACATAAGGTGTTAGAATTTCTTCATTGCACTGTCATAATGGTGTTATGACAGTCAGTTTATCCTTCATGATATGTTAATGACAATTCAAAATGCTACCACTTTACTTGAGGTCAAAGAATATCTTTATTACACTGTCATAATGGTGTCATGACAGTCAGTTTATCTTCATGATATGTTAATGACAAATCATAATGCTACCACTTTACTTGAGGTCAAAGAATGTCTTTATTACACTGTCAAAATGGTGTCATGACAGTCAGTTTTGGGTATCCTGTCAAATATCTACATTAGATATTATGAACACAAGATAATCCATGTTTTGTCTGGTCAACATCATTTGGTTTATAAATAAACATCCATTCCTGCCACTCAAGCTTGCAACACATTCCAAAATAAGTTGGAAAGGGGTCAGTTTAGGGGTAGTAATGAGGTAGAATGATTAAATTAGCCAGTGATGTCAGCAGGTCATCGTAATCATGATTGGGTACAAATGCAGCATCCAGGAAAGGCCTAGTCCTTTAGAAGCAAAGATGAGTCAATGATAACCATGTCCAGAAGCGCTGTTGACTTCTTTTGGCACTGAGGCATCTGGGATGGACCGTCACAGAGAGGAAACGTGTATTGTGGTGAAAAAACAGTATTTAAGGTATTTTTTTGGAATAAATGGATGCCGTGTGTTCCGGACCAAAGAAGAAAAAGACTATCCAAACTACCATCAGCAACAAGTCCAAAGGCCAGGGTCTGTTATGGTATAGGGTTGTGTCAGTGCCCTTTGCAAAGGTAATTTACACTTATGTGAAGGCACCATTAATGCTGAAAAGTACATAGAGATTTTTTAGCAACATTACGATGCCTTAAAAACGACATCTTTTCCGGGGATGCCCATGTTTTTTTCAACAAGACCATGCAAAACCACATTCAGCACAGATTTCAAAGGCATGGCTGTGGAAGAAGAGTGTTTGGGTGTTGGACTAGTCTGTAACCTTGCACATATAATTATAATAATCATTATGTCAACTTGCCATAAACACAAAAATAGATATTAGCATATTTTGCTAATGTCAAGTTGTCATGACAAAGACATTTCTGGTTATGTCACTTTGATTAATGTCAAGTTGTCATAATAAGGACATCCCAAACAAATGTATTGTCAAGTTATCATGACAAAGACAACTTCTGGTCATGTCACTTTGATTAATGTCAAGTTGTCATAATCAAGACAACCTAAACAATGTCAACTTGTCATGACAAAACCCGAATGACACTTAATGACAGCAGTCATTAACGGTAATGACATTGACATAATGTTTATGACACGTTCATGACTGTGTCATTTCACAGTTATGACAGTGTCATGTCGCTAACTATGACGCTACCTTCAAATAAAGTGTTACCGAACAATTATGCCTCGCCAATTGATGTAAAATGATTGAAACACAATAGCCTTGATACACAATAAAGCTGCACATTTCAACATGTTCAAGCATCGACAATTATTACCAAGGTAATGACGTTTGTAAATCAAGTAGGCTAATTTGTAAATCCGTCAAGATTTCCGCGAGATATGAGTGTAAACGATTGTGAAGATCACTGACGTTACCTAACGCACCACTGATCCCTCCCGGAACTATTCCGTCCTTAAAATGGCCTCCTGTACGGACATTCACGAGTCCGCCGTTGCACCCCTATACATGTCTATGGTTGCACCCCCTTGGTTTCATCATCATGCACCACCGTCACCATTTGGGCTAATGGTGAAAGGCCAAATTAATGTTTCGCTCAATAAAATCAAATAAACTATTAGAATAATTTACACATGAATGAGATTCACATCTTATAGGTATTCCGTTTTAATTTCACAAGTGTAAAACATTTCGCTCGAACTTAACCTATAAAAAGACTAATAGTGGCTTAGTTTTCAGTAGGAGATATGGCTGCATTGGTGTTGTTAGAGGATATTGCCAACTGCTCAATACGGAGAGAGATAAAATGATTTATCTAATCATACATAATCAACATGTATTTTTAGCAAATCAGAACATATCATCCTCAGGTTACCTTCAGCAATGACAAACAACAAACACGGACAATTTACCAATTGGCGTCGCCACCAACCTACATGAGCAAACAGTTAAAATACATAGGGCAGCCGTGGCCTACTGGTTAGGGTTTCAGGCCGGAAACCGTAGGGTGACCGGTTCGATCCCCGACCAGTAGGAAAAATGTGGGCGGGGGAAGTGGTAGACCACTGCTCTCCCATGCCCACATCCACGGCTGAAGTGCCCTTGAGCAAGGCACCTAACCCCTATCACTGCTCCCCGGGCGCCGCCAATGGCAGACCACTGCTCCGGGTTAGTGTTACTTCACTTCACTTCACTGTGTGTGTGTGTGTGTGTCACTTCCCTGGATGGGTTAAATGCAGAGGTTAATTTCAGAGTGTGTGTGTCTACACCACCTCTGCCATAGAGAGGAATTTCACTTTCTTTACATGTTAAAACAGACATTAAGGACGTCAGCCAACAAACAAGGATGTAAAAGCCATTCGTCACATTTACCTCCAATAGTCTTCTCACTCGCTTAGTGTCAACCCAGCCTGGTCTGCCCCGCCCCCTGCTATCAGTATCTTTTTCCACAGCTGAATAGCAGAATCTGCTCAGGTGCCCTCAGCATACCAGCATAACACACACTGTATAGAATGTGCCAGAGGTCTCAAACACACACAGTGCGTCACACAGCACCCTGTGAGCTCTGCTACCACAACACACACTACTGACTAAATGACAGCCATTCAGATGAAGCCAAAAACAGACAGAGTACGATGCAATCACATGTAAAAGAGTTCAAAACCAATGTGGAGTATCTGTGTCATTCCTGTCTTCAGTTCAGTAATGCATGTCAGAGCTGTGTGGCAGAGAGATACAGCCTGTTCAGAGATCACTCATTACTCAGAGATGTGTGGCAGAGAGATACAGCCTGTTCAGAGATCAGTCATGACTCAGAGCTGTGTGGCAGAGAGATACAGCGTGTTCAGAGATTGACAAGTTTCAAGATTTCATATACGGCTCTCTCACAAGAGTAAACAGACATCATATGAAGCATACTACCTCAGTCTGTCTCTCTTTTACACACATACTCAAAACAAAGGCACATACACACACATCCTTAATGTGTAGGTTGGACTAATTGTCCTGACATAAAGAGAGAGAAATGGAGGTCAAAAAAGGAGAAAGAAATTGGATTGGAATGACAATGGCCAAAGGTCAACAACATTGCATTCATAGAGTTGATAGTATCGGAGAAATAGAACATCATTTATTCAAATGTAATCCACAGTCAAAGCTATACAATGTTAATTATATAGCTTCCTGTGTATTCTGTTAAAACCCAAATGGTCACAGCTGCTAGATGCCCTGATCACTGTGAGAAGAGATAACACTTCCGGCCAGGAACTCCTCATTTAAATATAGAGTTCCTAGCCCATCTGTCTCTTAGGCAAATATTAGCATTCTGGTAACCACCCACTCCAACATGTTGTATAGGTTAAATACAGGAGACTTCTCTTGAGTCAGTTAGTGAAGACAGCCTTGGTGAAACTAAATCTTTTTAGTGCAGCCTTGTCTTGCTCTCTCTCCTCTGATGATCCTCATTGTAAGATTAAACCTGAATCTTGACATTCCATATTCACTTGACTGGGTCTCCGTTGATTAGGAAGTATTCATATACTTTTAATGGAGGTCCCACCGAGATTAATTTCTTGGATTTCGCTGAGATTTCAGCTCTGCTGTAAGAGTCCTACAACTGCCTGGTTTTGACACAACACATGGTAAGTACTTAAATTAAATTGCTTACCTAACCTTAGGAATAATAGGATAGCAAGATAGCCTGTGCAGTATCACAGAAGGTTTTGGGTGCGGTAACGCCCAAGGGTAGTCACTGTCAACCGCTGTCTGAGTTGATGGGTTGACATGCTACAATTTCTTGTTTTCTGGCTCAGATGTTAGGTCCAAAGGGATTATATGTGTTGTGAACAGAAACGGGTGTTGTGAAAACAGGACACAGCATTATTTTAAATTTTGAATTTAGATATTTTTCTAAAAACATTTTGTAAATTATTTACATTAGATTGTGGAGATTCAGTCTGTTGAGATGGAAAGTCAAAATTCAAGCTATAAGGTCCCTTTAAGTGTTCAGATTGCAATGGCAAGTGTGGGAACTGATATCAAACATGATAAAATTAAAACGGAAATGATTAAAGATGGTTTCCAGCTAATTTGGGGAATCAGGAAGGCTAGTGAGTGGGTTTAGAGGTGACCTTAAGTCTGAAAAAAAAGAGAAAGCGATATTCTAGCTTCCTAATGAGTAGATGGACACAGAGGTCACAAGGATTTTTGGTTGAATCAGACGGACAGCCAGCGGCCCTTCCTAGATTGCGAGAAAGTATGAAACAGAATACTGACAAACTTCAGCAAATTGCTAAGAACTTACTGGGAAGAGCCCCACCTACTGATGTTAAAGATCCCAAGGGTATTGCAGATTATGCCAAGCTGATAACTGAACTAGTGGTCTCTGTGGAGAAAGCCGTCTCTCAAGTGGAGGAAAAGGCCTTCCAGATTGCAGCTGTGACGGACACTAGTGTGCCTACAGCCCCTCCCCCGCCTCACGCCACTGCTCCGTTGGTTTCAGACAGTGGGACATTGAGGATGCCTCAGATGGCTCCTATTAGGCCTGTGACAACAGCAGATGTTCATAACAATGAAATTGAAGGTGTGAATGTCACCTATAAAGGGCCTGGACTTAGGGGAGAAATGGGACTAGTTACTCCAATAACACCTGGAGCTCTTAGTCATATCTTGCAGTCTTTGCCGCCTCTTAAAACGCAGGATCCCAATGTTGATTTCTGGGGTAAGGTTAAAAGATGCTGTGATTACATTCTCTCTCGAATACAGTGAAGTGGCGACTGTGATTAAAGCTAAGGCCCCTTTGGGCTATGCCTCACGTTTAGCTGAGGCTCAGTGGCCTAGAGTAATGCCAGGTAATGATGTGGCCTGGGAAAGGCATCTTATACAATGTGAGAATATAACTCAGGCAATTTTAGGCAGAGGATATCATTCATTCACTTCTCTGTCAACCTGTACCCAGGAACCAACAGAGAATTTTAACTGCTGGATTCACCGTTTCACAGAGAAACACAGGACCCTGGCTGCCTGTCGTATAGACACTCCAGCCCTCGGGTCAAGCTTTATAATTGACACAGCTTCTAGGAACATGAATGAAAGATATCAACAGATGTGGAATTTAGGTTTGCCGGTAATCAGAGACTGGGGCGAGTTCTTAACTTGGGGACAGAGAGCTGAAGCCAGTGTGGCACAACTTAATGACAACAGAATCAGGATAGCTGCAGTACAGGACGTATCCTCTCACAATAGCTACCAGCAAAGAAGGCAGAATATACACACAGATAAACCTGTGCCCTCTCAGCAGAGAAGTATTGACTCTGACACAACCTCTGAGATTTTAAATCTTCTCAGAAAGTTGGAAAAATCTGACATAACTGACCAATAGGACATGTTTGATTCACTAGCTTGATCATATTCACCCATTTGTTTTCCCACTAACTGCATTCTCTGTCAAAATGTAATCAGGTGCAAGATTTACATAAGACCTATCCTACTACTAAATACATATCATAAATAAGATGATAACCGCAGAATTTATTTTATCTAAACAGGTTTAAGCTGCTGAATGTCTGACTTCATCAAAAAGATGCCAAGAACACTAAATGAATTAGATGCCTTAAATGGTTTTGCATTCACGGGCCATTGCAGTCTGGATGAATAACGGAATCTTATGAGACCATGTAACTAACTTTTAAATGTAACTCTAACACTTCTTTCCTTTTTCCCTAGGCGTGAACATGTCTCTGGAATAAGCAAATGAATGTGTCTGTGTGTGTGTGTGTCTGACTGTCTGTGTGCCGGCCGGCCGTATGAATGAATTAACATGACTTCTCACTAAATTCTTTTCAGGGTAAACTATTTGAATTGCTTTCAGCTCCCTTCACAGGATCTGGTATGTTGATTATGCAACCGGAACATTTTGCTTCCTGTCCTGAGGAAATGGGCGACACCGCTAGGCACATCTAACTTTTGCATAAGATTAATTGTTTGTTAAGATCTCTTTCCAATTAGAACAGCTGACGGTCCACTGGACCTCACACCTGGACAAACCTAATAGAAGTCGCCGCGGTATCGAAAAGGGGAGGAGCAGCACAACCGTCTGAAGCACAAAGCAGCGAAAATTCAATTACCATCAAACCAATCCAACTCTACTGGAAGTCGGCAATTTCTGGAATATGTGTCACCCTCTTCCCAACAAGTCTGGATATTAACATTTCAATGAAGAGGATTTCTCGAGTCTGGATGTTAACACAAGAGGAGTTTTCTCTAAGCAGATCTTGTGACGGGCAGAATAACCCCCCCCCCCCCCCAAGAGGTTTAGGAAGTCTACCCTAACCTTTTAGCATAAGAATACACACCCACACAAACACACACACACAAACACACACACACACACGCACAAACACACACGGACTATCACACAGGACTCATACCATTGTGGCAAGAACAGAGAACAACGATTCCACCAACAACTCTAAAAGACTGTCAGCTACATTTTCTTTTGTCATAGTTTGTTCTGTTATATTTTTATGCTACACTTGGTATCCAGAAAGCCTCCAGCGCAACAAGCAAGGCTCGAATATGTTTCTGAAACACTTGACAAATCAATTATGTAACCAGGCTAGTTTATGTTTGTTGTTGTTGTGTTTTAAGTTTTTTTTCTCAAAGTCATCATGAGTAGTTGCGATTGTTTTGTAAATTCATGTTTTCTGAATGGGTACCATGTGCATGTATGTATATTTGCTGCGTACATTTGGTTTGGTTCTCACAACTGAAACAGGGCGGCTATTTTGTGGTAGAGTCTGTGAGCAATTTCCCCTTAACATCAGAGATCTTTCCCAAAATTGGCCAAAGGGATTAGGGTCCTGATGAAAAAGGTTTCGGCTCATCTTGTGAGAACATGTCACATTTTTAAGAGAGAGAGAGAGAGACAAAGACTAATACATTTAAGCAACTATGTACTCCTGAATTTTTATGTTTAAGACAATAAGTCTTAAAAAAGGGGACTGATAGTATCGGAGAAATAGAACATCATTTATTCAAATGTAATCCACAGTCAAAGCTATACAATGTTAATTATATAGCTTCCTGTGTATTCTGTTAAAACCCAAATGGTCACAGCTGCTAGATGCCCTGATCACTGTGAGAAGAGATAACACTTCCGGCCAGGAACTCCTCATTTAAATATAGAGTTCCTAGCCCGTCTGTCTCTTAGGCAAATATTAGCATTCTGGTAACCACCCACTCCAACATGTTGTATAGGTTAAATACAGGAGACTTCTCTTGAGTCAGTTAGTGAAGACAGCCTTGGTGAAACTAAATCTTTTTAGTGCAGCCTTGTCTTGCTCTCTCTCCTCTGATGATCATCATTGTAAGATTAAACCTGAATCTTGACATTCCATATTCACTTGACTGGGTCTCCGTTGATTAGGAAGTATTCATATACTTTTAGAGTTAAGCGAATGAAAATAGTGCAAGTCAAACTGTTTTGGTTGGCTGTTAAGACCTTTCATGTGGTTTTGAAATTCGAATACTGCAGTCAATGCCATCCAGCTTTGAGAGCACTGAAAAATAATTGATACACACACACACTTGAAGTATTGATAATTACTAAAGGTAACGGGAAGGGCCTACGTTTTATTTGTTTCTTAATGCACAGTTTTTGTAAATGTACACAATATTAGATACAGAGGACACACGCCCACACAAACAATATACATGCATATTAAAGGTAAACTGAAAGGTAAATTGATTAAAATAATTAAATTTTGGTGCACCATTTCTGCTTTCGTTGCACCATCTACAGGTCAAAGTCTGCCACTGCATTTAGGGCATTTTCTGCTTGAAAATATAGAATGGGAAATGCAATGACAGACACTAAGAGCACCCCTAAAACATTGTACTAAAACAAGTATTCTAACCCTAACCCTAAAACACTGCTTTATACATAAGACACCTTTTAAACAGTCCATGCAACAACACTGGTACAAGCATGCGTGACACGTCTTTCATTGATGGGTGTTACTCAGCATGTGCTCCTTCATAAGGGAATGCCTATGAAGTTTCTTTTACCAATAGCTCACCTCATTAACATTTATGAGAAATGTTTTACAAGAAATAACAAATAAGTAAACACTAATTCATTATGGGGAATATTTATTATGTGCCGTGGTTCTGCTTAAAGTTTCTTCCTGCCTAACAGGGATTTTTTTCTTGCCCCACTAACTGGGGTACAGGCTCTTGGCTCTGTAAAGCACCTAGAGGCAATTGTATTGTTATGGCGCTATATAAATAAAATTGAATTGAATTCCCCGCTTCTCGATACAAACTAAAATATAGCTGCAAGCAGCGATGGCGGTTTCCTCCTCCAGACATTGCGAACCAGGGAAAAATGTATTTTTGTGACAATTTGTCACTGTATAGAAAGATCCATGCTGCAGACTTGCCAATGGGATATTACATTTCAAATGCATTACTTTGAAGATCCTCAAGGGCCATGGCTTCAAGCTAAGAGTGAGAAGGGGTGTGGTCATCCCTACATTTCCTTAAATGTTGTGTGTGTGTGCTTGCGCGTGTCAAAGGAGCCTGAGCCTGTCCCTGTGTGTGTGTGTGTGTGTGTGTGTGTGTGTGTGTGTGTGTGTGTGTGTGTGTGAGAGAGAGAGAGAGAGAGAGAGAGAGAGAGAGAGAGAAAATCTGGAGCACACACGCACGGAGGAGCAGAGAGAGAGACCTTCTACTGAAAATCACCCTAGGAATTAGAAAAGCATGCATGTTTCAAATATTCACCAAAAATCCACTTTTCATCTTACAGTCAACTTTTTTTCAGATTTGTGTACTTAACATTCTAAAGTGTCTTCACATGAACTTGTGATTGAATCAGAGTATCACTTTTTGACCTGTTGATGTGTAAAGCATTATTTTAGCTTTAACAATGTATCCAATTTGCTTTATATCAATCATTTTTTAAGATATGAAGTTGCCTTTGCACATGGGAACATGTTGTAGTGTCTTCCAGTGACATATCAAGTTTGGTGTTGATTTGTCAAAGATTTGCCAAGATATGACTTCACTTCCTGTTTGGCGCCTTTTCTGCTGAATTTGAGTGGCTGTACCGGACAAACGGTTGTGAGGATCAAAATTCTAAATCGTAACTTTTGTGAGGCTAGGTCTGACCATCATCTCTGGTGATTTTGAAGAAGATTTGCCAAAAATTGTAGGAGGAGTAGGCTTTCAAAGGTTTTTTGATAAAACCGGAAATAGCGGAAAATCTATATAACCGGAAATTGACGCCATAGGGTCTGTTAAATTCGTCTTGATCCAGGGAATCCAATGGTACCTCATTTTTGAAAATCGGTCATACGGTTCAAAAGTTGCGTGTGTTACAAAAGTCCAACTTTGACCTGTTGGTGGCGCTAGAGAGCCATGAAACTTGGTGTGAATGAAGAAGGGACTGTCCTTAATGAGTGTGCCAAATTTCACAAAAAGTTACCATATGGTTCTATGGGCTGCCATCAGTGGCGGTTTTAGGCACGGGCGACCCGGGCAGCCGCCCGGGGCGGCACTTTTCCATGACACGTGAGGGGCGGCACGAGCACTTAAAAAAATAGTAATAATAATCTAGGCCGCGAAGCGCTTTTCTATACATCATATCACTGCGTGAGGAATTGGCAAATTGGCGCCCCCTGCAGCTGCAGGCGCACCTGCTCGCTAAGAAGGTGCAGCGCAATCCTGGGTGAAAGGGGGAAAGAGAGAGGGGGCGGCGGGCAGTTCAGCTCTGGGTCTCCCAATAAACATTATAATTACCCTATACTTTTTGTTTTTCTGAATTGTGTGAAATGGCTTATAAAAATAGGTAATACAGAACGATTATGTGGTCACCAAGGGTTAATTGGTGGAAGGAGACCACTAACTGCATCAATTTATCCAACTGGTGAAGGTAATAGTGAGCAGAGTATAGAGATAGGTAGATAGTTAGATAGGCTAGATACTTTATTCATCCCGAGGGAAATGTAATACATCTTTAACAGAGTAGTCTATTACATTATCGATAAAGCTATTGAAGGATGCTCAAGTGGACAAGGTAAAAATGTGTTTTATTTTATCAAGTGTAGCTTAACCAATATTCCTATTACTGTAAGGCAACCAGCTAATGTTGAGCACCAACTGAATTGTTTGCTAGCTAGCGTTAGCTAGCTGATTTGACCATAGGGTATGAACATGTTCATTCATCTGACACAAGGCTAAAGTGTTAGCGAAATCCCGCTAGCCACAACTAACATAATGTAACAGCATACAGAGTACTAGTATAATCTTAATAATTAGCAGGTCGATAGCTAGCTGGTTAGACCACAGATTTCCTTTTGACACCACTAGACTAGCAAGCGTTAGCGAAATCCCATTAGCCACTATTAGCAAACTCAACTAACTATAATGCATGTTGAGTGCTTGCACAACATAACTTGCAAAGAGCTGGTGTTAGCTAACATTAATGCACATGTTGTGTGCATTGATTATCTAAAGTGTGTTATTTAAATGCTCTATTGAAAGAGTTGTGCAATTGAAAAGCATACAGAGTACTAGTATAATCTTAATAATTAACAGGTCGATAGCTAGCTGGTTAGACCATAGATTTCCTTTTGACACCACTAGACTAGCAAGCGTTGCACTAGCACAACATAACTTGCAGATAGCTGGTTAGCTAACCTTAATGTAAATTATGTGTGCAATAATTCTCTTAAGTGTGTTATTCAAATGTTCTATTGAAGGATTTGTGCAATTGATACATTTCATTTTTTCTTTGACTTATATTGTTATACTATAATTTTTTCGGGGTGGGGGGGGGGGCGCTCGGAGGGGATATCGCCCGGGGCGTAATTCCATGCAGAACCGCCACTGGCTGCCATTGACTCCCATGGCAGGAGAATAATAATACCTACGATAACAATAGGTTACCTCCTACCGGAGGAAACCTAATAATAATAAAAAGAAAATCCATTTCCTTCATGAATTTCCATAAACTAATTATTGTCACATAGTTATTTGGGGAAGTTTGGAGCTGAAGGATAAATCCTGATTCTGCTGCGTCAACCAGGAGGCCACTGAGATACTTTATATACTCTGTCTGTCACACCTGAAAGTTTCCTTCTGATAGGCTCAAGTCATGTCCATATTTGATTATTCTGCCCATGTCATACAAACACACACTCAGAGACACACTTCTCTTATATTTCTCTTCAGAGTGAGCTGTTCAAACTGGTACTCAGAAACTATATTGACATAGTCATCATCAGTTTCCAGCATCTCGTTGACTGATGTGCGGATCAGTCTCAGTGTCATTCCAGACACACTCACACTCCTGTTACAGTGGAAGTAACAAAAAGTAAGAAATGTATATGGTGCAAATACTATGATCATAATATATAACTAGAAAATGCATTTCCTGAAGGAAATACCAGTGCATGAAATGCAAAGTTAAGAAAGGAAGAAGAAAAGAAAGAAGAGTGAAAGAAGGAAATAAGAAAGGAAAGAAGAGTGGAAGAAGGAAAGAAGAAAGGAAAGAAGAGTGAAAGAAGAAAAGAAAGAAGAAAAGAAAGAAGAGTGAAGAAAGGAAAGAAGAGTGGAAGAAGGAAAGAAGAAAAGAAAGAAGAGTGAAATAATGAAAAAAGGAAAGAAGAATGAAAGAAGGAAAGAAGAGTGGAAGAAGGAAAGGAGAAAAGAAAGGAGGTTGAAAGAAGGAAAGAAGAGTGAAGAAAGGAAAGAAAAGTGGAAAAAAGAGTGAAAGAAGTATAAAAAAGGAAAGAAGAGTGGAAGAAGGGAAAAAAAATGGAAGAAGGAAAGAAGAGTGGAAGAAGGAAAGAAGAGTGAACAAGAGTGGCTCTGGATAAAGAGAGAGTGAAATTATTGAAAAAAGGAGATAAAGAAGAGAGATGAAGTGTGAGATAAAGTAGACTGAGAGGGATAGTGAGAAAGATGGAGAGAAAAAAAGTAGAGAATGGAAGGTGTCTTAATGTTCCTAGTTAAAGTTAAATTGAGAGGGACAGAGAAGAGGTTCCTTGGATCTGGCGCAGGTGTCAGTGAAGCACAGGTGCAAGCCAGTTTAATGACCCTATTATGATGTCATAATGGCCCAATGTAAGTCAATGGGAAAATTTAGATTCGTTTTTCTTTAACAACTTAAAAAGTATAAAGTTTTGAAAAGTGAAAAATACATAGCATAAATGTCCTTTACAAGACCTACCCGACAAAGTTTGAACGAAGTTTCTAAGTTAAGCGGTTCGAGCTGAATTAATCGCAGAAAAAGGTAACAAGAAGAAGAAGAAGAAGAAGAAGCCTAGGAATAACAATACAGGGCATTTCATGCACTGTAATAAAGCCATATTGTGATACATTCATAAACAATATTATGAATACACTGCAAATTTGCAAAAAGGTTGCAATTGCCTTGGAAATCAAGCAGTACTAAACACACTAAAACTTAGCAAATAGATCTTCCATACACCTTGCCAGGCATCAGGTGGGTATCTAAAACAATTTAAAAATAATGTTGAAGTGTTGCATCTGTTGTTTATTCATCCTCACGTTAATGCAGTGGTGCTCTGTGATTTAGTATGAGTCTAAACTAGGTCCAACCCTGGTCTAACTGTATATTACATCGAACGTTAGCTCTCGCTAGTACCGTTAATCTGGTTAGCCTCGTCAGGAAAATTCTGGTACAGTATGAGCATTCACTAGAAAGACTCAAAAAATGTGAAATATATAAATGACTACTTGATCATTTGTTATGTCAGACAATTGATTGTCAGCGAACCATTGCATTGAGGCTATTTTTGTTAGAGTTCTCTAGCTATGCCACTCATGATATCTTAGACAACTTAAGTGAAGTTGATTATCCAGGTTAGCTAGCATTGGTCAAAGCTAGCTGTCGCCACTTAGCCTAATTCTAAACTTACGTTTTTTTGAGCACAGCGGTCGTTATTTGCCAGTTTTATGCTTATTTAGTGAGGACCCATTGTGGACATTTGAAGTTTATTTTCCCATGCATACTTTTTTGGGGGCGAAAAGGGCTACTTTGTGTAGTTGTGCATTGTGAAAAACGGTTGACTTTATTACTGAAGAGCTTGTTCTAAACTGAGGTAGCTAACCGCCACATGTTCAGTAGGCTATCTGCTCAGCACAAATGCATTGCAAAGTCATGAGACAGTTATGCATGGAATAGTGTGGTTCTAGTGCTATCCTGGAAATCAAGTTGAGTTTTTTCCCTTACGTTTGCTTTGTTTGAAATCCCTCCTTCCAGGAAAACTTACCATATTGGTCAAAGTTAAGGCGATCAAAAATTCATAAGCGTTTCTGAAGCCAAGCTGAGTGAACTGTTTGAGAGTGGTAAGTCTATGGAACTTTAATTTAAATCATTTTGTGTTGTCTGTTAATGAGCTGATATTCAGTAATCCTATATGTGTTATGCCCAGTGTAGTCAGTGCTAATGATTAATTTAAAACTACAGCGACGAATGAGTTGTACCCATTTTCTGAGTATGCACTGAGAATCATGTGTTGCAAAGAGGGCTAGGATTTTCCAAATTATAAACATGCAGTTTCTCTCTCTCTCTTACTATGCAAGTGATGTTTGCCTCTTTGTCCTTTCTTCTTTATAAACATAAAATAGCCTTATGTGGACCTTGTTCAACATGCCTCTATTGGTCTGTTACCTCATAACTAATGTTGTTGCCATCAGTCAATGACTAAAATGGTACATGCTTCAGAAATAAATTGCTCATAATGATTGTATTGCCCATAGCATTCCAGAAGTTTGGCATCCCCCTCAGCCAATTGTCTAATGCGAAGCTCTTTGATGACTCCAAAACTGAGGTTGACGAGGAGGTGTTTGGAGAAGTGACAATACTGGCGTTTATGAGCTATCCATTGATGGTTTGTATTGCCTAATCAATTGCATTTTTTTAAACTGATAAAGATTATTACAGGACATGTATGTAGAACAGTTGATAAACACATTCGTTATTTTTAGGAGACCTCTTACCGGTTTGGATGAAAATGGTTATAAAATGCTTTACTCCTTAGCTATACTTAAAATCATGTCATTTCAATATGAAGTAGTGCGGTCTTAGGTCATATACCCCCTACACTTGATTTGAGAGTAAACAAGTGTCTTTTGTTTGTGTGTCATCCAAAGACAGGAACCAGTATACAGCAGCACCTTGATTCCATCGAAGAGAGAAGACAGCCCTATCTTCTTGCCACCGGTACCAAGAACAGTCGCATCCATGGATACTACATCATACTGGACAAGCGAGCCATAGCTTGTCAGGCTGTGAGTGCTGTTGGTGCTGTTGGTGGTCTCTGTCAATATGTTGTGTGTCCTTTGTAATGAATGCTTTGATGGGCGAATGTTCTTGTTAGACACCTGAAGTGTCTTCACGGCTATCAAATGCTTTACTCCTTAGCTATACTTAAAATCATGTAATTTCAATATGAAGTAGTGCAGTCTTAGGTCATATACCCCCTACACTTGATTTGAGAGTAAACAAGTGTCTTTTGTTTGTGTGTCATCCAAGGATACTACATCATACTGGACAAGCAAGCCATAGCTTGTCAGGCTGTGAGTGCTACAGCTGTTGGTGGTCTCTGTCAATATGTTGTGTGTCCTTTGTAATCCTTTGATGGGGCGAATATTCTTGTTAGACACCTCAAGTGTCTTCACGGTTTATTGCCTGGGAGAACACTCTCCCTTAAATGTGGCCAAAATGGTTGTTCTCTTGAGTTTGGGTCGTTTTCAGGGTTCAGAAAACATTTGAATCGCGTTCACAGTGAACAAAGTTCAGTTCAAAGTAACACTGTACAGGTACAGGTCTGTGCTGCCAGTAATGCCTCAATGTCTGATTTATGTTTTAGCGATGTGGCTACCTCCTCAGTCCAAACTGCTGATTTGTCAATGACAAATAAAAACACCAAGGATGCTAGTGCAGCTGTTGTAGCTCAACTGCTGTCAGCAGGAGTAGGCCAAAATATTGTTGATGGGGTAGTTTTGTCATTGGAAGAACTTGTGGAACAGATTCAAAGTCAGGTTAAAGAAACGGCTTTAAAATGCTTACCCCCAGAAAATGAAACTCGTAGTAAATTCACAAAAGCATTTAATGAAATTGAAAATCCCTTCACCTCTCTTAATACAGTCTCTAAACGAAAGTCGTATTTCAAAGAGAAATGCGAAGTTGTTACTCCTGTAGAGAAAGTACTTGGAGTCAGGTTTGATAGTAGGAGGAACAAAGAGACTGGTACTTACGACCAAGTGCTTGTCACTGACAAAATGTCTTATGTTCCTATTCTTCAAACATTACTGTCCATTTTCAAAAATCCAAAGACAAGCAGTATGCTCAAATCTGGCAGGAGTTCCCCTGATGACTTATATGCTGATTTGGAGGATGGGTTATATATAAAGGAACACCCACTTTTTTCAAGTGAGAATCACGCATTAAAAATACAATTGTTCTATGATGATTTTGAAACATGTAATCCCTTGGGATCTAAGAAAGGTCCTCATAAAATGGGAGGCATATACTTTACATTGAGAAATTTTCAGTCTAAATTTAATTCCTGTTTGGACAACATATATCTATGCACACTCTTCCACACCCAAGATATTAAGACCTATGGGTTCAATGCAATATTAGAGCCACTTGTGTAAGACCTTATAGTACTTGAGACTGAGGGAATTGAAGTTCCATGCTTCAATGGCCGTTTACGGGGTAGCATAGTCCAAGTAACGGGTGATAATCTTGGATTGCACTGCTTGTTTGGATATGTTGAATCATTTTCAGCTCATTACTGCTGTCGATTTTGCCTGACTGAGAAGGGGAAGTTTCAAACAGTCTTTTATGAAGATGACCCCAGTGTGACTTTACGAACAAAAGATATACACCTGCGCCATTGCGAAGCTATACAGTTAAACCCAACACTACTTCATGTGTATGGTGTTAAGCGGTCTTGTTTACTTAATGAGCTTAAGTACTTCAATGTATCAGATAATTTTTCTGTTGACATAATGCACGATATATTGGAAGGAGTTGCCCAATATGAGATGAAACTTGTTTTAGATATTTGAAATCAAACTTCATTTCACACAGAGAAATACAAGCTCGGATACGGTCATTCAATTATGGCCACACAGAGAGTAAGAACAAGCCCCCTGGAGTAAGACTAGAAGAAGGAAATGATTAAGGGCTTAATGCTATCCAGACGTGGTGTTTCGTCAGAAATATGCCCCTTATATTTGGGAATGTTTTGCAAAGCGGTGATAAGTGCTGGCAGCTTCTTTTACTACTTCTGCAAATAGTCAACATAGCATTTTCTCCCATTTTAACCGAAGGTTTGACCATTTGTTTAAAACATGTCATAGCTGAACCTCATAGGCTATTCAAACATTTATTTCCCTTGAAAAATCTCTTGCCCAAACATCATTTTCTCATCCATTATCCACGTTGTATAAGATATTTGGGACCTATTCTTCACATGTGGTCAATGCGTTACGAGGCTAAGCATTATTACTTCAAAAAACAAATAAAAAGTTTTAAAAATGTAAGTAACAAACAGAGAATGACTTGGCCTACAAGTTTGGATTGGGGTCTACTGCTATTATAAAGGGTCCAGGGAAAATGGTTGCTCTGTGTGACACAAATGAGGGTGAGAATATTGCAATGAATTTTAATGTTTCTGTGGAAAGTTCTGTTTTAAAAGTTAAATGGGCAAAAGTCCATGGCACTGAATATCGCCCAAAGTTGATCATTTGTACAAGTGTTGATATTGATTTGCCTACATTTTGTCAAATTAGAGACGTTGTTTTAAAAGAGGAAGAGGTACTGTTAGTCTGTGTAGTGCTACACACATGGTGTTTTGATGAACATTTTCATTCATTTAAAGTCTGTTCCAAAGAGGTTGAAGAATGGAAGATTGTCAGAGTAAATGAACTTGTATACTATAAAACATTTGATTTACAGATGACGTATGGCACTTATGGATGATTTTACTTATATTGTACCGAATTGTGTTTTCATTTAGATAGGTGGTGGACCGAAGCCTCATATCTCTTGAGCGCTGATAATGTTTTCCTGGTGAATGTTATTAACATTTTTCATTCATAAGAGAAGATTTTTAAAAATGTATCCCCACTTCAATGTATTTAAAAGAGAATTTAATATTTATATAAAATCCCTTGATAAAATGCTCCCTTGATGAAATATGGGAATAAAGCCAGGCAATTGAAAACGATTTTGATGAAAGAAACATTTGGTGCGACTAGTTAATCCCTTGTAAGATTTTTATGTGGTTTTGTAAATTCGAAATATATTAATGAATTCAATTTTGTTTATGTACCTGATTCAAAGCCTTGTTAGCTTTTTATGTGGTAATGTTTTGTAATTTTGAAAATGTATTAATGAATTCAATTCTGTTATTGTACCTGATTCAAAGCCTTGTTACCTTTTTATGTGGTAATGTTTTGTAATCTCGAAACTGTATTAATGACTTCAATTCTGTTATTGTACCTGATTCAATAAATGTTTTTTTTTTTTTTAAACCTAAGAGGTAATGTAATGTAAAGATCTTCAATAAAACCTTTACTGAAACTGAATAATGAACATTTGTTTTATTATAATTTAACACCTAAAAGAGTAAAAACAACATTCTAAAACTGATCGTTCAAATCCTTGATTGTGATTGGCTGCGAGGCAATTTTATTCTTATTTAAGCAATATGTAAAGAATTCTCCACCCCTTTTCAAACGGACAGCCAGACCGGTCCGTGTAACGCTTTGCAGTACATTGCTCCGCTTGCTTCACCCTCTGACACAAATCGATAATTGAGTTGACATTTCAATGATTAATTTTTCCTGGTGTAGCCTACTCTGCAAGTGATTAGTTGAATTTTTTTAATGTTTGTAAATGTATAGTCGTACTTCTTCTGAAGGAAAATGCCTTCATAAGAAATTGGTAAATTGTATTTTTTGAATTTTAGCCTAAATGTGTGCCTGGACTGGTCCATTGCCAACGAAGGGGAGGCTTGTATTAAGCCGCCCGCCGCAGACAGGCCGAGACCCGCCGCAACGGAGTTGGTAGCCTACTCGGTCTGCTCACACAGACCGGAGTCTGTGAAGCTCTGAGTGTTTCCCGGAGGTGTTGATTTCTCCCCCGGAGAGGAGAAATAAACAAAGCACAGAGAGCGACGGGTCCGGCAGGTCTGGCAGGGACCGAAGTCCCTCCGCGCCTTACCTCGCCCGGCCGCCCTCGGCTTAGTACTGGGTGGCAGCCCGAGTGCGAGACGCCTCACATCGTGCGCATACCGTTAATGATCCTTCCGCAGGTTCACCTACGGAAACCTTGTTACGACTTTTACTTCCTCTAGATAGTCAAGTTTGATCGTCTTCTCGGCGCTCCGCCAGGGCCTGCATGGCTTAATATTTGAGACAAGCATATGTTACTGGCAGTAACATATGCTTGACTATCTAGAAGTTAAAGTCGTAACAAGGTTTCCGTAGGTGAACCTGCGGAAGGATCATTAACGGTATGCGCACGATGTGAGGCGTCTCGCACTCGGGCTGCGACAACCGGAGCAGAGCAGTGGCCTGCCCGAAGGGAAGTCGCCACCCCCGTGGGAGTGTTGTGCGGGCAGAGAGGTGTGGACCAACTCTGGGCAGAGAGGGTACCGGGAGGACTCGGAGAGTGCGTTTCAAGGCGAGCCGGGGGGTTGGGGCGGTGAGTAGCCGGTGCCAACACCGCCTTTCCGCCGCGGCAACCTGCTTCGGACGGCTCGGGCAGACGGGGCGTCTGAGTCTCGCTAGACAGGGGTTCGGCGCGGTGACAGAGTGCTCCGTGGAGCCCTCGGCGTCCCCGGCCTAGAGGCTGACCCGCGGTGGCGGGGAGGTGGGACCTGTCGCAGTGACAGGGTGCCTCCCCTGGCGGATCACGGTTTCCAATCGGTCAATACAATCGGTCTGCTCATGACCACCCACCCAACCCCGCCCCACCTCATCCCTTCGTTGGCAATGGACCAGTCCAGGCACACATTTAAAATTCAAAAAATTTCTTATGAAGGCATTTTCCTTCGGAAGAAGTACGAACTATACATTTACAAACATAAAAAAAAAAACTAATCACTTGCAGAGTACAAAAAATGAAAAATTGAAATGTCAACTCAATTATCGATTAGTGTCAGAAGGTGGAGCAAGCGGAGCAATGCACTGCAAAGCGTTACACGGACCCAGACCACTCAGTCAGCGCCATTTTGAAGAGGCTGTTACAGAAAGGTGGGTATCTAAAATAATGTTGAAATTTTCCATCTGTTGTTTATTCAGCCTCACGTTAATGCAGTGGTGCTCTGTGATTTAGTATTAGTCTCAACTAGGTCCAAACCTGGTCTAAACTGTATATTACATCGAACGTTAGCTCTCATAAGCCCCAAGAGGCCGTGCTTTGCGCTGATTTGTTAAACCCCGTTACCTGTTCTAAAATCAGCGCAAAGCACGGACTCGCGGGGCTTATTGCTTTTCTAAACCTGTTACTACACATATTTGATATGGTTTCATAAATAAAGACAATTCAATTTCAGAAACAATAGTTTAATGATAAACCGTCATTCTTCCGCCACTAAAAATTATAGTTCCTAAATAAATCGTTGCCACGCAACCCTTGAAGCAACGCAACAGCCAGATGGAACACTGGGTATGAATGCCTTGCCATTCGCTGCACAGTAATATGGAATGTTATCAGGTCAAATTGTAAGGTAATGCTGGATTTTACAACGGCTTTTAGCCAATCACAATCAAGGATTTGAACAATCAGGTTTAGAAAATCTGGTTAGCCTCGTATGGAAAGTTCTGGTACAGTATGAGCATTCACTAGAAGAGTCAAGAAATGTGAAATAAATGAATGACTACTTGATCTTTAATCATTTGTTATGTCAGACAATTGATTGTCAGTGAACCATTGCATTGAGGCTATGAGTTCTAGCTTTGCCACCCATGATATCTTAAGACAAGTGAAGTTGATTATCCAGGTTAGCTAGCATTGGTCAAAGCTAGCTGTCGCCACATAGCCTAATTCTAAACCCAAGTTTTTTTTTAGCACAGCGGTCGTTATTTGCCAGTTTTATGCTTATTTAGTGAGGACCCATTGTGGACATTTGAAGTTTATTTTCCCATGCATACTTTTTTTGGGGTGAAAAGGGCTACTTTGTGTAATAATAATAATAATAATAATGCATTTTATTTGTATAGCACACTTTCACAAACAAAGATGTCTCAAGGTGCTTAACAGGGTCACAATAGCAAATTAAAACAGTGCATTCAAAAACAATACAGAAAAATAAATAAATAAATAAATAAAAAATTTAAAAACAGAAACCAGGACTTTAGGAGAAGGCAGATATAAAAAGATGGGTTTTGAGGTGGGATTTAAAAGTAGTGATGGAGTCCAAAGCCCTAATGTTCTCCGGGAGCTTGTTCCAGAGTCGTGGCCCCAGAGTCGTGTAGTTGTGCATTGTGGAAAACGGTTGACTTTATTGCTGAAGAGCTTGTATTAAACTGAGGTAACTAACCGCCACGTGTTCAGTAGGTTATCTGCTCAGCGCAAATGCATTGCAAAGTCATGAGACAGTTATGCATGGAATAGTGTGGTTCTAGTGCTATCCTGGAAATCAAGTTTAGTTTTTTCCCTAACGTTTGCTTTGTCTGTAATCCCTCCTTCCAGTAAAAAAAAAAAAACATCATGTTGGTCAAGGTCAAGTTCAGAGGCGACCAGAAATGTATAGGCATTTCTGAAGCTAAGCTGAGTGAACTGTTTGAGAGTGGTAAGTCTATGGAACTTTAATTGAAATAATTTTGTGTTGTCTGTTAATGAGCTGATATTCAGTAATCTTAAATGTGTTATGCCCAGTTTGAGAGTCCAGTTGCGCACAAAGGACTGTCAGATCATTGGCATATGGTGTGGTTTTTAAATATGTCAATGCTAACACGAATTATTAATTTAAAACTACTGCGACGAATGAGTTGTACCCATTTTCTGAGTATGCACTAAGCTCATGTGTTGCAAAGAGGGCTAAGATTTTCCAAATAATTAAACATGCTGTTTCTCTCTCTTACTATGCAAATGCTGTTTGCATTTTTGTCCTTTCTTCTTTATCAACATAAAATAGCCTTATGTGGACCTTGATCAACATGCCTCTATTGGTCTGTTACCTCATCACTAATGCTGTTGCCATCAGTCAATGGGCCTCATTTATAAAACGTTGCGTAGAAACCATCCTACATTTTGTCTAAGACATTTCCTGAAATGAGCGTAAGTGAGATCCACAGAAAACATACGTACACACAAAAAAACACGTGTACGCCAATCCTTCGGTTATAAATCACAAATGGTCGTGAAATTGTGCGCAACTGAATCTCCGCCCTCAAAACGCCCCTATTTAATCTAATCAGCATATTTCTAATGCACAAACAGAGCGCATCCTCAATGCACAAACTCTCTGTGACAGTGGCAAGCAAGAAAAAAACATGTAAACAGAAGAATTAAAGTGAAGCTGATATCGACGTTCTGCTGATGGAACAGCAGATGCGGGCCAAAACATCGTTAGAAAGCAAGGGCGTAGGTTTGGTGTCAGCATTGGTAGGGACACTGCCCGGCAGACCCCCCCACCCCTAACATACATTTAAAAATGTAATTGATGTTAAATTTAACAGGCAAACTTTATTACAATATATTAACATTTGTGTACTAACTTGTGGAACTTGGAACTGATTTAAACATAATAAGAATAATAAACCCTTAGTTTAAATACAAAACTAAACGTTCTCCACATTTCTTGACATCACATGTTTTTGTTGTCCTTTTTGGATATCCCAAACATGAGTAAGACCTCATCTGAAGCCCTGATGGTCCAGCTGCTTCTTCCTCAACCTGCACTACATCTGCACTGGATTTTTTTAGTTTTCTGAATGCATTTCCAAATCTTGCCTTATGAACGAAATTACCTAATGAGAAGTACATGCAGTGCATTTGTTTGTTCTGAAATTCATTTGTAATATGTAGGTTATTGGTTCAGGTTTTATGGAGCTGTACTAAGCCTACATCATCTGTATTGCAGTGCAATGAAATAATGTATTCATGAATTATATGCTGCATACATTTGGGCATCCCAATTTATTGCACCTTTTTACTACCTTCAAGTAGTATTCTCAAAATAGCCATTGTGATTGATTACATTCATGGGTAAAATTGTCTAAACATCCCTTTAAAAAACAGCATTTGAATGCAATCTTTACCAAAATGGACAATTCAACGTCTCATCTGAACCCCTTATGCTGATTAATCATCACCCTGCTCTACATCCGTAGCTTCAGGCTGCTGTTTTTCTTGCACAACAATTCATCAATTCAATAGACACTAACCATGCTTAGTTGACTGCTGACATTGGTCGAGACATTACAGGGAACGGAGATAGTTGTATTACTATCCTAGGGATCATGTAGGCCTACCAGTTTATAGGGTGACCAGATTTGAGTTTGTGAAAAAGAGGACACTTCGACTCCTCTCCCGCAACGGAATATTTGGATGTCATGTACTATTGTAAACGATGCAACTAGTGGATGCTGCAAGGTGCTTAGTTTTGCCAGATTGGAAATGGCTTATCTTATCAGAGACTCAAAATGATCGTATTTGGAGGATGATTATCCTATCTGACAACACTGGGAAAGTGGTCCACCAATGACAGTTCTCTACATTCAGAGCTCGCGGAAGAAGGGAGATACCCTTTCCAAAACTTGTAAGGAAGTAAGAAGTAAATTGTTATTAAGGCAAAGTCCCGGACGTTTTTTGAATCCCGGCCAGACGCATTTTTTAGGTCTCGAAAAGAGATGCCCAGGTAAAAAGACATCTGGTCACCTTATTATGAGTTGCTAGGCTGCTGGTACTAGACTGAACTAGCATGGTCTAATTAGGTGGGTAGGGTAGCTTAACCTTCTGGCTTTAACAAGACGAGATGAAATGCAAGCATAGGTTACATGATCTACACACTAACAACTTTCAAAACATGTTTCCATTGTACAATGGGTGGCGATTTAGGGTTAGCAGCTTCGCAGTGTGGGTAGTTTTCCGACTACTACTCCCTGCTCCCCCACTCATACAATTCACTTCATAGATATATTTGCACAATTTTCAAAACTTTTTAACTTATTCTTAACATTTCTTTTTAACTTATTCTCAATTCACACTTAAACTGCTGCTAGCCCTTCTACTGTACTGTAACTGTTGAATGTTAATGTTATATGTTATATTGTTATAATATATGTTGTTCTTTAAATTGTTGTATCTTAATGTTACATTTTATATGTTTTATTGTCATAGTGTTTATAGAGTTTAATGTTATTTTGTTGGTATATGTTATATGTATGACGTCTACTGCGTAGATGAATGATGCTGCCAAGTCATAAGAATTTTGCTGTGCTGAAGCAATTTGGTACATGCAATAATAAACACACTTTGACTTTGACTTTGACTTTGACTAACTAACAGCGACCTGGGCTTTTTGATAGCTCCTTACTCTATGGGTGGAAAACACTTCTGGCATCTCTTTTCTTTTTAGGTGTCTTTTCCCTATCTACAGACCACATAAGGGTCAAAATATCAATGCTGAGACCAAACGAAATACTGATTATTTCCTGGCGTATTTAGTAGCTTACCGTATCAGACTACTAGCAGCACTCTTTCAGGATTCACGTAGTGTTTCTGACTCTGCCACTTCAGCCAATTAAATGACAGCATATTGTCTCACAGGCTCGAGGGCGCATTGGAAAACTTAGAAATGTATTTATAACTCTTCTGGGCGACAAACATTGTATTGATAATAATACGAATGAGTTTGCAAATATATTGTGCAAAATAATTTTTTCTCAAATTAACAAAATATTGGTAGGGACTTTTTTGTCTTTCCCAAACTTTGGTCGTGACTAGTCCCTACCAACCCTATGCAAACCTACGCCCTTGCCTTTAGTAATTATCAATACTTCAAGTGTGTGTGTGTATCAATTATTTTTCAGTGCTCTCAAAGCTGGATGGCATTGACTGCAGTATTCGAATTTCAAAACCACATGAAAGGTCTTAACAGCCAACCAAAACAGTTTGACTTGCACTATTTTCATTCGCTTAACTCTAAAAGTATATGAATACTTCCTAATCAACGGAGACCCAGTCAAGTGAATATGGAATGTCAAGATTCAGGTTTAATCTTACAATGATGATCATCAGAGGAGAGAGAGCAAGACAAGGCTGCACTAAAAAGATTTAGTTTCACCAAGGCTGTCTTCACTAACTGACTCAAGAGAAGTCTCCTGTATTTAACCTATACAACATGTTGGAGTGGGTGGTTACCAGAATGCTAATATTTGCCTAAGAGACAGACGGGCTAGGAACTCTATATTTAAATGAGGAGTTCCTGGCCGGAAGTGTTATCTCTTCTCACAGTGATCAGGGCCTCGTTTCCCGAACGCGCACTTAGCCTAAAAAGCACTTGAAATCGCTCGTAAGAGGATTCCTACGTTGCAGACGGGTTTCCCAACGCCACACTTAGCTTAAGTGTATCTTTCATTGAGAGGAATTCTACGTGTGGTCAGGACCAGTAGTAACTTCACACTTAGCGATGTAATCCACCAGGGGCGTCGTTCGACCGTCGTTCGGAAGAAACGGGAATTAAAAAAAAAAAACATGGCTACTTGAAGCGAGGAATATTTTACATGAATAAAGCTATCTACACAACTTTTTATATGTTTATAATGACTCGGTTTGATCGGAAATGTGCTACGCGACCAATGCAGAGTATTTAGGTCTTGACTGAAGCTTTCAAACAGTAGTTTGATGGCACATTTAGCGCTTATGCCACCACTCCATTGGCTTAAATGGTAGCTTCTAGCTAGATGGGTGTATATTATGTAGAAGAAATCCAAACGATGTTTCTGTGTATAGCACATCATGAGAATGTCATTGTTTCACCTGCCTATTCCCATCAAAATAGAAATAAAGAATATTGAGTATTTGAAAATAAAGATTAGGCTATACAAAACTAGTGCATTGCCCGTAGGAATTATGCATTCTGTAGTGTTAGCAGACGTAGGGCTGTTGGGTAGTGTAATGGCAAGACATATTTGCACTCCACATAGGTACAGGTTACACTGAAGTATTATTGTGATGCATGTTTCCTTTTCATTAAGAAATGTGTTAATGGTAGCCTTTTTGGAGAGTTACCAACAAATAAAGTTTGAGATTATGTAGTGGATGCAGTTGAATATACTGTAGATGTCAACGTTGCTGTCTAAACTATAAACTAAATGTCATAAAGAAAGACATTATTTAAAATGAAGTTATGGTTGAAATAGGATCACTTCTTTATTGTAAGGGTAAGTGTAGGGCAAGAATGGTCATGCAGTTGGACTCAAATGTAGGTTAATTTTATTGAATGTATGTAGCCTACTGTACTGTATGACTTTGATGATGCTAGCTTTGACAGCCCACTCTCAGACAGATCGTAATAAATGTCCTTACAATGGCAACACAGTTTAAATAGGCTTCTCTGCTGGAGATGGCGTTACTATCCCCGCCCCGAATTTAGTGCACATTGCACGTTCGATGCACGCATAGGCTAGCTAATTTCACAGCAATTAACGTAAACAGGTTAACCTGACGTAAACAGCTCCTAAGAGCTACTTAAGAACTCGTGCACGTTGCGCTCGTGCACCTGACTTTAAGTTGATGGTTGGGAAACGCACGTAAATACAAAGTGCTACTTAGTGTACGATGTCGCGAAAATCCACGTAGGCCGTTAAGATACATCGTTATCGGGAAACGAGGCCCAGGGCATCTAGCAGCTGTGACCATTTGGGTTTTAACAGAATACACAGGAAGCTATATAATTAACATTGTATAGCTTTGACTGTGGATTACATTTGAATAAATGATGTTCTATTTCTCCGATACTATCAGTCCCCTTTTTTAAGACTTATTGTCTTAAACATAAAAATTCAGGAGTACATAGTTGCTTAAATGTATTAGTCTTTGTCTCTCTCTCTCTCTTAAAAATGTGACATGTTCTCACAAGATGAGCCGAAACCTTTTTCATCAGGACCCTAATCCCTTTGGCCAATTTTGGGAAAGATCTCTGATGTTAAGGGGAAATTGCTCACAGACTCTACCACAAAATAGCCGCCCTGTTTCAGTTGTGAGAACCAAACCAAATGTACGCAGCAAATATACATACATGCACATGGTACCCATTCAGAAAACATGAATTTACAAAACAATCGCAACTACTCATGATGACTTTGAGAAAAAAAACTTAAAACACAACAACAACAAACATAAACTAGCCTGGTTACATAATTGATTTGTCAAGTGTTTCAGAAACATATTCGAGCCTTGCTTGTTGCGCTGGAGGCTTTCTGGATACCAAGTGTAGCATAAAAATATAACAGAACAAACTATGACAAAAGAAAAATGTAGCTGACAGTCTTTTAGAGTTGTTGGTGGAATCGTTGTTCTCTGTTCTTGCCACAATGGTATGAGTCCTGTGTGATAGTCCGTGTGTGTTTGTGTGTGTGTGTGTGTTTGTGTGTGTGTGTTTGTTTGTGTGGGTGTGTATTCTTATGCTAAAAGGTTAGGGTAGACTTCCTAAACCTCTTGGGGGGGGGGGGGGGGGTTATTCTGCCCGTCACAAGATCTGCTTAGAGAAAACTCCTCTTGTGTTAACATCCAGACTCGAGAAATCCTCTTCATTGAAATGTTAATATCCAGACTTGTTGGGAAGAGGGTGACACATATTCCAGAAATTGCCGACTTCCAGTAGAGTTGGATTGGTTTGATGGTAATTGAATTTTCGCTGCTTTGTGCTTCAGACGGTTGTGCTGCTCCTCCCCTTTTCGATACCGCGGCGACTTCTATTAGGTTTGTCCAGGTGTGAGGTCCAGTGGACCGTCAGCTGTTCTAATTGGAAAGAGATCTTAACAAACAATTAATCTTATGCAAAAGTTAGATGTGCCTAGCGGTGTCGCCCATTTCCTCAGGACAGGAAGCAAAATGTTCCGGTTGCATAATCAACATACCAGATCCTGTGAAGGGAGCTGAAAGCAATTCAAATAGTTTACCCTGAAAAGAATTTAGTGAGAAGTCATGTTAATTCATTCATACGGCCGGCCGGCACACAGACAGTCAGACACACACACACACAGACACATTCATTTGCTTATTCCAGAGACATGTTCACGCCAAGGGAAAAAGGAAAGAAGTGTTAGAGTTACATTTAAAAGTTAGTTACATGGTCTCATAAGATTCCGTTATTCATCCAGACTGCAATGGCCCGTGAATGCAAAACCATTTAAGGCATCTAATTAATTTAGTGTTCTTGGCATCTTTTTGATGAAGTCAGACATTCAGCAGCTTAAACCTGTTTAGATAAAATAAATTCTGCGGTTATCATCTTATTTATGATATGTATTTAGTAGTAGGATAGGTCTTATGTAAATCTTGCACCTGATTACATTTTGACAGAGAATGCAGTTAGTGGGAAAACAAATGGGTGAATATGATCAAGCTAGTGAATCAAACATGTCCTATTGGTCAGTTATGTCAGATTTTTCCAACTTTCTGAGAAGATTTAAAATCTCAGAGGTTGTGTCAGAGTCAATGCTTCTCTGCTGAGAGGGCACAGGTTTATCTGTGTGTATATTCTACCTTCTTTGCTGGTAGCTATTGTGAGAGGATACGTCCTGCACTGCAGCTATCCTGATTCTGTTGTCATTAAGTTGTGCCACACTGGCTTCAGCTCTCTGTCCCCAAGTTAAGAACTCGCCCCAGTCTCTGATTACCGGCAAACCTAAATTCCACATCTGTTGATATCTTTCATTCATGTTCCTAGAAGCTGTGTCAATTATAAAGCTTGACCCGAGGGCTGGAGTGTCTATACGACAGGCAGCCAGGGTCCTGTGTTTCTCTGTGAAACGGTGAATCCAGCAGTTAAAATTCTCTGTTGGTTCCTGGGTACAGGTTGACAGAGAAGTGAATGAATGATATCCTCTGCCTAAAATTGCCTGAGTTATATTCTCACATTGTATAAGATGCCTTTCCCAGGCCACATCATTACCTGGCATTACTCTAGGCCACTGAGCCTCAGCTAAACGTGAGGCATAGCCCAAAGGGGCCTTAGCTTTAATCACAGTCGCCACTTCACTGTATTCGAGAGAGAATGTAATCACAGCATCTTTTAACCTTACCCAGAAATCAACATTGGGATCCTGCGTTTTAAGAGGCGGCAAAGACTGCAAGATATGACTAAGAGCTCCAGGTGTTATTGGAGTAACTAGTCCCATTTCTCCCCTAGGTCCAGGCCCTTTATAGGTGACATTCACACCTTCAATTTCATTGTTATGAACATCTGCTGTTGTCACAGGCCTAATAGGAGCCATCTGAGGCATCCTCAATGTCCCACTGTCTGAAACCAACGGAGCAGTGGCGTGAGGCGGGGGAGGGGCTGTAGGCACACTAGTGTCCGTCACAGCTGCAATCTGGAAGGCCTTTTCCTCCACTTGAGAGACGGCTTTCTCCACAGAGACCACTAGTTCAGTTATCAGCTTGGCATAATCTGCAATACCCTTGGGATCTTTAACATCAGTAGGTGGGGCTCTTCCCAGTAAGTTCTTAGCAATTTGCTGAAGTTTGTCAGTATTCTGTTTCATACTTTCTCACAATCTAGGAAGGGCCGCTGGCTGTCCGTCTGATTCAACCAAAAATCCTTGTGACCTCTGTGTCCATCTACTCATTAGGAAGCTAGAATATCGCTTTCTCTTTTTTTTCAGACTTAAGGTCTAAAACCCACTCACTAGCCTTCCTGATTCCCCAAATTAGCTGGAAACCATCTTTAATCATTTCCGTTTTAATTTTATCATGTTTGATATCAGTTCCCACACTTGCCATTGCAATCTGAACACTTAAAGGGACCTTATAGCTTGAATTTTGACTTTCCATCTCAACAGACTGAATCTCCACAATCTAATGTAAATAATTTACAAAATGTTTTTAGAAAAATATCTAAATTCAAAATTTAAAATAATGCTGTGTCCTGTTTTCACAACACCCGTTTCTGTTCACAACACATATAATCCCTTTGGACCTAACATCTGAGCCAGAAAACAAGAAATTGTAGCATGTCAACCCATCAACTCAGACAGCGGTTGACAGTGACTACCCTTGGGCGTTACCGCACCCAAAACCTTCTGTGATACTGCTAGGCTATCTTGCTATCCTATTATTCCTAAGGTTAGGTAAGCAATTTAATTTAAGTACTTACCATGTGTTGTGTCAAAACCAGGCAGTTGTAGGACTCTTACAGCAGAGCTGAAATCTCAGCGAAATCCAAGAAATTAATCTCGGTGGGACCTCCATTAAAAGTATATGAATACTTCCTAATCAACGGAGACCCAGTCAAGTGAATATGGAATGTCAAGATTCAGGTTTAATCTTACAATGATGATCATCAGAGGAGAGAGAGCAAGACAAGGCTGCACTAAAAAGATTTAGTTTCACCAAGGCTGTCTTCACTAACTGACTCAAGAGAAGTCTCCTGTATTTAACCTATACAACATGTTGGAGTGGGTGGTTACCAGAATGCTAATATTTGCCTAAGAGACAGATGGGCTAGGAACTCTATATTTAAATGAGGAGTTCCTGGCCGGAAGTGTTATCTCTTCTCACAGTGATCAGGGCATCTAGCAGCTGTGACCATTTGGGTTTTAACAGAATACACAGGAAGCTATATAATTAACATAGCTTTGACTGTGGATTACATTTGAATAAATGATGTTCTATTTCTCCGATACTATCAACTCTATGAATGCAATGTTGTTGACCTTTGGCCATTGTCATTCCAATCCAATTTCTTTCTCCTTTTTTGACCTCCATTTCTCTCTCTTTATGTCAGGACAATTAGTCCAACCTACACATTAAGGATGTGTGTGTATGTGCCTTTGTTTTGAGTATGTGTGTAAAAGAGAGACAGACTGAGGTAGTATGCTTCATATGATGTCTGTTTACTCTTGTGAGAGAGCCGTGTATGAAATCTTGAAACTTGTCAATCTCTGAACACGCTGTATCTCTCTGCCACACAGCTCTGAGTCATGACTGATCTCTGAACAGGCTGTATCTCTCTGCCACACATCTCTGAGTAATGAGTGATCTCTGAACAGGCTGTATCTCTCTGCCACACAGCTCTGACATGCATTACTGAACTGAAGACAGGAATGACACAGATACTCCACATTGGTTTTGAACTCTTTTACATGTGATTGCATCGTACTCTGTCTGTTTTTGGCTTCATCTGAATGGCTGTCATTTAGTCAGTAGTGTGTGTTGTGGTAGCAGAGCTCACAGGGTGCTGTGTGACGCACTGTGTGTGTTTGAGACCTCTGGCACATTCTATACAGTGTGTGTTATGCTGGTATGCTGAGGGCACCTGAGCAGATTCTGCTATTCAGCTGTGGAAAAAGATACTGATAGCAGGGGGCGGGGCAGACCAGGCTGGGTTGACACTAAGCGAGTGAGAAGACTATTGGAGGTAAATGTGACGAATGGCTTTTACATCCTTGTTTGTTGGCTGACGTCCTTAATGTCTGTTTTAACATGTAAAGAAAGTGAAAGTCCTCTCTATGGCAGAGGTGGTGTAGACACACACACTCTGAAATTAACCTCTGCATTTAACCCATCCAGGGAAGTGACACACACACACACACACAGTGAAGTGAAGTGAAGTAACACTAACCCGGAGCAGTGGGCTGCCATTGGCGGCGCCCGGGGAGCAGTGATAGGGGTTAGGTGCCTTGCTCAAGGGCACTTCAGCCGTGGATGTGGGCATGGGAGAGCAGTGGTCTACCACTTCCCCCGCCCACATTTTTCCTACTGGTCGGGGATCGAACCGGTCACCCTACGGTTTCCGGCCTGAAACCCTAACCAGTAGGCCACGGCTGCCCTATGTATTTTAACTGTTTGCTCATGTAGGTTGGTGGCGACGCCAATTGGTAAATTGTCCGTGTTTGTTGTTTGTCATTGCTGAAGGTAACCTGAGGATGATATGTTCTGATTTGCTAAAAATACATGTTGATTATGTATGATTAGATAAATCATTTTATCTCTCTCCGTATTGAGCAGTTGGCAATATCCTCTAACAACACCAATGCAGCCATATCTCCTACTGAAAACTAAGCCACTATTAGTCTTTTTATAGGTTAAGTTCGAGCGAAATGTTTTACACTTGTGAAATTAAAACGGAATACCTATAAGATGTGAATCTCATTCATGTGTAAATTATTCTAATAGTTTATTTGATTTTATTGAGCGAAACATTAATTTGGCCTTTCACCATTAGCCCAAATGGTGACGGTGGTGCATGATGATGAAACCAAGGGGGTGCAACCATAGACATGTATAGGGGTGCAACGGCGGACTCGTGAATGTCCGTACAGGAGGCCATTTTAAGGACGGAATAGTTCCGGGAGGGATCAGTGGTGCGTTAGGTAACGTCAGTGATCTTCACAATCGTTTACACTCATATCTCGCGGAAATCTTGACGGATTTACAAATTAGCCTACTTGATTTACAAACGTCATTACCTTGGTAATAATTGTCGATGCTTGAACATGTTGAAATGTGCAGCTTTATTGTGTATCACGGCTATTGTGTTTCAATCATTTTACATCAATTGGCGAGGCATAATTGTTCGGTAACACTTTATTTGAAGGTAGCGTCATAGTAGCGACATGACACTGTCATAACTGTGAAATGACACAGTCATGAACGTGTCATAAACATTATGTCAATGTCATTACCGTTAATGACTGCTGTCATTAAGTGTCATTCGGGTTTTGTCATGACAAGTTGACATTGTTTAGGTTGTCTTGATTATGACAACTTGACATTAATCAAAGTGACATGACCAGAAGTTGTCTTTGTCATGATAACTTGACAATACATTTGTTTGGGATGTCCTTATTATGACAACTTGACATTAATCAAAGTGACATAACCAGAAATGTCTTTGTCATGACAACTTGACATTAGCAAAATATGCTAATATCTATTTTTGTGTTTATGGCAAGTTGACATAATGATTATTATAATTATATGTGCAAGGTTACAGACTAGTCCAACACCCAAACACTCTTCTTCCACAGCCATGCCTTTGAAATCTGTGCTGAATGTGGTTTTGCATGGTCTTGTTGAAAAAAACATGGGCATCCCCGGAAAAGATGTCGTTTTTAAGGCATCGTAATGTTGCTCAAAAATCTCTATGTACTTTTCAGCATTAATGGTGCCTTCACATAAGTGTAAATTACCTTTGCAAAGGGCACTGACACAACCCTATACCATAACAGACCCTGGCCTTTGGACTTGTTGCTGATGGTAGTTTGGATAGTCTTTTTCTTCTTTGGTCCGGAACACACGGCATCCATTTATTCCAAAAAAATACCTTAAATACTGTTTTTTCACCACAATACACGTTTCCTCTCTGTGACGGTCCATCCCAGATGCCTCAGTGCCAAAAGAAGTCAACAGCGCTTCTGGACATGGTTATCATTGACCCATCTTTGCTTCTAAAGGACTAGGCCTTTCCTGGATGCTGCATTTGTACCCAATCATGATTACGATGACCTGCTGACATCACTGGCTAATTTAATCATTCTACCTCATTACTACCCCTAAACTGACCCCTTTCCAACTTATTTTGGAATGTGTTGCAAGCTTGAGTGGCAGGAATGGATGTTTATTTATAAACCAAATGATGTTGACCAGACAAAACATGGATTATCTTGTGTTCATAATATCTAATGTAGATATTTGACAGGATACCCAAAACTGACTGTCATGACACCATTTTGACAGTGTAATAAAGACATTCTTTGACCTCAAGTAAAGTGGTAGCATTATGATTTGTCATTAACATATCATGAAGATAAACTGACTGTCATGACACCATTATGACAGTGTAATAAAGATATTCTTTGACCTCAAGTAAAGTGGTAGCATTTTGAATTGTCATTAACATATCATGAAGGATAAACTGACTGTCATAACACCATTATGACAGTGCAATGAAGAAATTCTAACACCTTATGTGCTATTAGAAACTTTGTCAAGACTTGTAACATTATGACCAAGCAAAACAAACACTCCCACTCAGGAATTAAACAATATAGCAGTTTAATACAGCATGGGTAAACACACACACACCCACATCTTATGGATAAACACATCACTCTGTTTTGGATTTAGTGAAAACAACCAGGATGAACACTTTTGAACAATAAAATAAGAACTGAAGGTGACTAAATTATGATGCTTATGACCTAAGTCAGTTTATAAACAATTGGAAGTAGTTCTCCTGCCTTTTTTTTGTTTGTAATAGTGTTTGCCATTTCGGCCGTTATAGCCACCCTGCACCTCTCTGTGAATGTGGCGATCTTATCATCCTCATCTCTAGGCAGACTTTTGAAAACGTCAGAGAAACTCATGTACAGCTCTGCAATGGGGGCCGTCCTTGCAATAGTATTGCGGGTCGACCTCCATACGCTCGAATGATTTCTTCATGGATCCACTCTTTTGGAACCTTTTCAGTGCCTCCTTATACCTCCTGATAACACCATCGATGGTGGTGACTTTGAAGAGAAGATGACAAAAGTTGAATAAGTTGTTATTGATTTCCTTAAGGGAGAAGTTTGGTGTCATTTGGCCTAAAGTCCCATTGTTCAAGTTCTTCATGTGCTGTCCATAGGAAAAAGAAGAACATACACGAGTTATGGTCAGGCAGCTAAAGCTGACCTAATGGGGAGTATGGCCTCAAGTTTCAGTTCCATGCTATATGCTCCAAATGTTCTTGTTCTTTTTACTACTACTTAGTACGTCGGGACGTCAAACAACAGGGCTATGAGTCAAATAACACCAGACTTCCAAATAACATCAGACTTCCCCTTTTAAGGTTTCAGTTACAGTTATGTTACCCCCATGGATTCTTTGAGTGGAAAATGGATGGAATTCCCCTTTAAGAGCAAAACCTGTTGAGCTAATAGCTCTACTTACTTCTTGAGCGACTGTACGGCTCTAAGTTTTTCACTCGGTTCTTGGTGTGTTTGGTCTTCTTGGTCTTCTTCCTCTTCTTCTTGTCCTCCTCATCCTCTGAGGAGGAGGACAATGGCCCATCAGAGGATGAGGATGCCGTTGGGTCAGAGGAGGTAGATGAGGTCAAGATTATCTGTTTCTTTGTCCCTTTGCGAAAATGACCTGTGAAAATGAACAGTAAACAGAGTAAACAAAGTACATTAAATATATAAATGTATATATATATATTTAAGAGTTTTCAGTTGTTTTTGTTGAACTATTCAAATACCCTTAAAATGAATGAAATATCTACAACGTCATCATTATGCTCTATTAACCATAGAATAGAGCCATCATAAGGAGATTTAGGTCAATCTCCTTGCAAAAAACAAGCTAGGCCGATTTCACTGTCAATGTCAGACAATCATGTCCCTTCACAGAAGAAGCCAAATTACTTGTATAATCATTGTCAGGTGTGATCGTGGTTAAATTGATGGAAATGCAAGGCCTATCTTCTGCATTAAGTGATTGGTTACATCAGGGTTTTGTCACTGAGGCCAGACCACCAATTGGTATAGATTCAAAGCCTCTAGAAGTAGTCTTGAAGCACATGTTGCTCTTTGAACATGGCTAAGGTGAAGAAGGAGCTAATGAGTGATCAACGGGTTCGAATAAAGGCCCTTTTTAAAGCTGGCTGGAGCTACCGCCGCGGACTTGAGATGCAGTCCAAGCACAGTAAAGTACACCCTAGACCGCCATGACACCAGAACCGAAAGGGGAGAGGTTGAAAAAAGAAACTTTTAGACAGACAAGTGAAGCATCTCAAAATTCTCAGTCTTAAAGACCGAAGAAAGACCTCACGAGAACTGCGTGACGAGATCAACACCATAATGACTTCAAATCATCAAATCAAATCAAACTTTATTTGTACGGCGCATTTCATACGCAAAGGTAACACAATGCGCCTCACAGTAGGAAAGAAGGGAAATAAAGGGGGGGGTTATGATGTGCCGTGAAGACCTATATACATAGTTATAATGAGTGCCACAATGACTTAACTAGTTTTTAAAGGTATTATGAATGTTCTTATAGTGCTTCATAAATGCAGGCTTCATAGGATTCATGATTACCCACACAAACCTATGATCACATATTTATAATGCATCATTTTATCTTAGATTATAACCATTTATAATTAACTGACATAACGTTTCAGAGCAGTGGATATGAGTCATTGTGGAGATGCTAAACATAGTTATAAAGAGTGCTACAATGACTTATAGCTACTTTTAAACGTCATCATTAATGTCCTTGTAGGACCTTATAAAGGCAGGCTTCATAGCAAGTGTTACCCGACAGTCACATATTTATAATGCATTATTCCGTCTTTAATTATAACCATTCATAATGAACTGATATAATGTATCATAAAGGTGATTATGAATCATCATCAAGACATTATACGTAGTTATAAAGTAGCTATAAGTCATTGTAGCAATCGCTATAAGTCATTATAAAGGCCCTTATAATGTCCTTATAGGGCCTTATAACGCTGGGCTTCATAGAAAGTGTTACCAACACATTTGATGTAGCGGTACTTAATTGGGGGTTACAAACACTTGTAAAGAGACACAGATTCGTAAATAAATAAATGTTTCAAATATGTTAAATTAATACATTTTTACAGTGAGTGATAAGCCAGATCAAAGAGGTATGTCTTGAGTGTATGTTTAAATGTATCAACCGTTTCAGCCATTCTTAGGTATTCTGGCAGAGTATTCCAAAGGCTGGGGGCATAGAAGCTAAAAGCTGCTCTCCCATGTCTCTTAGTCCTGGCTTTTGGTACTATTAGGAGATCAGTGCCGGAGGACCTCAGGGTTCTACTGGGTGTGTACCTTGAGAGCATGTCTGTTATATATTCAGGTGCTTGACTATGGAGTGATTTATAGACTAGTAGGAGAATCTTGAAATCTATTCTAGAACTAACAGGTAACCAGTGCAGGGTTTTTAATACTGGTGTGATGTGCGCTCTCCGTCTTGTTTTAGTGAGGACTCGCGCTGCTGCATTCTGTATGGTTTGTAGTTGACTAATGGCTTTTTTTGGCAGACCAGACAAAAGAGAGTTACAGTAGTCTAGCCTGCTTGTGATAAACGCGTGCATCAGTCTTTCGGTGTCAGCCTGAGCGAGAAACGGTTGCACCTTAGCAATGTTTCTTAAGTGATAAAAAGATGTTTTAATTATATTTTTGATGTGGGTTTCAAAATTGAGATCTGAGTCTAATATGACACCTAGGTTTCTGGCTTGGTGCTTGGTGCTTGGTGTTAAGTGCTAGTGTATTTAAATGTGCAGATAGTTTATCTCTTTCATTTCTTTCACCAATGACTAATACCTCTGTTTTATCTTGGTTGAGCTGGAGAAAGTTTTGTGACATCCATACATTTATATCAGAAATGCAATTTACCAAGCAATCAATAGAGCTGTAGTTGTTGGGTGTTACAGAAATATAGAGCTGGGTGTCATCCGCGTAACTATGATAGTCGATGTTGTGCCTCCTTATTACACTACCAAGGGGTAGCATGTAAAGACTGAAAAGTAAGGGCCCTAAAATGGATCCTTGAGGGACCCCACAGGTCATAGAAATGTTTTTGGAGCTGTGGTCTCCGAGGGCAACAAAGTATTCCCTGCCTGTTAGGCCAGTTTAGGACTGGACCAGCGAGGCCAACCCAATTTTCAAGTCTGTCAATAAGGATATCATGATCAACAGTATCAAAGGCTGCACTAAGATCCAGAAGGGCCAGGACAGATAGCTTTTTGGAGTCAGCATTAATCCTGAGATCATTTACAACCTTGACTAATGCCGTTTCTGTGCTATGATAGGATCGAAAGCCAGATTGAAAAGTGTCAAAGACACAATTAGCATCTAGGAAAATATTTAACTGTTTAAAGACAATTTTTTCTAGGATTTTGCTAAGAAAATGAAGGTTGGAGATTGGTCTATAATTGTTTAGAACAGAAGAGTCTAAACTGCTTTTTTTCAACAGTGGTCTTACCAGGGCAGTTTTAAGTTCTGATGGGAAAACACCTGTAAGCAAGGAACAGTTAATAATGGCTAGAATGTCCTTAGACACAGAGTCAGAGATGGTCTTAAAAAATTTGGTGGGAATGGGATCAAGAGAGCATGTAGACGGCTTCATTTGTGACACTACTTTGTTCAGCGTTTCTATATCAGTCAGTGCAAAAAAGCTAATACTGGTACAGCATGGTGGAGGGGGATCGGAAAACAAAACATTTGGAATTTCTTGAGCAATATTATTTCTAATGTTTGTTATCTTATCTCTGAAAAATGCTGCAAATTCCTCGCATTTGGAGGTGGAAAAAAGACTATCATCTACTTTGGGTGCAGGGTTTATAAGGCTATCTATTGTTGAAAAGAGGACTCTGGAATTGTTAGAGTTTATAGATATCAACTTAGAGAAATGATCCTTCCTAGCATTTTATATAGCTTTATTAAAAACTGAGAGTTGATCCTTAAAAATATCAAGGTGGACCTGTAGCTTGGTCTTTCTCCATGTACGCTCAGACCTTCTGCAGGATCTCTTAAGTTTAATAATTTCCTCATTTCTCCATGGAGCTTTTTGTTTGGGTAAAACCTTTTTTTGTTTCAATGGTGCTACAGAGTCAAGTGCTGTCCTTAATTTTGTATTTAGAGTAGTTACTAGATCATTAACACATGATGGCCCCGCCTCTGGCGTTTTTGTATTAGTTATGTCTTGTCTAGTTATCATTATTTTGAAAGTTAAGATAGCGTTTCTTAATAAAACTTTCGGCACTATTTTTAACTTTAGGTACCAGTGCTGTAAAGAAAATACAAAAGTGGTCTGAAAGAGCAAGGTCACAGATAGACGATATAACAGTCATAAGACCCTTTGTAATAACTAGATCAAGGGTGTGGCCACGGTTGTGAGTGGGTTCAGTGATGTGGGTAAAGTCCATGGAATTTAAGAGATTCATAAAATCCCGGGCCTTTGAGTCGTTCCCATTATCAATATGTATGTTAAAATCGCCAGTGATAATAATCTTATCGTAGTTTGTGTGGATAATGGAGAGTAGTTCTGAAAAGTCTGTTAGTAAAGTGGGACATTGCTTGGGTGGCCTATACACAGTTACTGACAGAACAGGAGGCTGGCACTTAAGAACTATGGCATGATATTCAAATGAGGCAAACTCATCGAAGGAGATGCTCCTGCAGCACAGGGCATCCGTGGCTATGGTGGCTGTCCCGCCCCCTTTTTTACCATTTCTAATGGACTTAAAAAAGCTGTAATTGGGATGTTTAGCCAGGTTTCTGTTAAAAACATACAGTCTAATTTATGTTCACATATAAGATCATTAATGAGAAATGTTTTGCCTGATAGTGACCTAATATTTAGTATTGCCATTGAAATATTTTCTGGATATAGTGGGTCACAGGAAGGAGGAATATGCCGGGGTATAGATAGAATATTTGCTGGGCTTCTATTTTTACTATTGTAACTATGGCCTTTGTTTTTAATTAGGCGTCGAGTAGAGATTAAAACTGGAATAGGATTATAGGTGCATGCCATAAAATTATATGAAGCAGCCTGTTCTGAGGTAGTGGAATCATATAATGCTCTGTAGAAAACATTGACAGATTCAGAATCATTTTCATAGAAAGTGTTAGAGTTACTACCTGGGGGGCATGAGTCTGTGATGTTTTCTACAGGATGTCAGTTCCTTAGGGTGGTCCTTATGTTGTCTGACAGCACACTGGCTCCGCTCTGGTTCGGGTGGAGGCCATCATGCTTCAGCAGGCTGGGCCTCTCCCAGAACAAGTCAAAGTTATTAACAAAGCTAGTGCCTGATGCCTGAGGCGCAGGTCGCTTGCAGCCAGGTGTGGAGTTCGAACAGTCTGGACCATCTCTCCACACCTCTCTGGTAGGTCGGGAGAGGCCCAGAGATGACGATCCGTCTTCCTGTGTCTGCGAGGGTGGTGAGGAGTGCTTTGAAGTCTGCCCTCAGGGCTTCTGACTGTCTTGCCCTGATGTCGTTTGTACCTATATGTACAACTATAGTGCTAACCTTGGTGTAGCCAGCGAGGATGCTGGGGAGTCTACGCTGAATGTCACGGACCCTGGCTCCGGGGAAGCAGTGGACCTTGCAGGGGCCGCTTGTCGAAGGGGGGATGTGGACATCTCGGACCATGGAGCTGCCGATGACCAGAGTGGTGGTTGTCACATCCAGCGGGAGAAGTCGTTGAGGGGATGATGACTGTGTTGAGGGCCCAGGATGGGGAGCAGGGCGGCGTGGGCGATGCTGGTGTTGCTCTGGAGCTGGTCTGCAGGGGCGTTTCGGGGCGGGCTGAGGAGGGGAGTCATCAGGCCCAGGAGGCTCCTCCTGATCCATCAGTGCAGTGTAGCGGTTCCTCAGTTGCAGGGGTGGGCCTGGCTCAGTGTGTCGTCCCGAGCGTCTTCCATCCCGCTTGCTTTTGCCTGTTGTTCTCCATGGCTGGTGAGGAGTGGAGTTCACAGGCAGGGTGGGCTGGATCCCCATCAGTGTGTGTTCTGGGTTTGTGTGCATGCAGGGTGGAGAGGGATTGAGATGTCCAGTGTGTGTGTGTGTGTGCTGAGGACCCACGGAGACAATGGAGTCAATGAACTGCTCATCCAGCTTGATCTGGTAGAGCGTCGCTAACCTGACTTCGAGTTCTACTACCTGCTGGATGAGTAGGAGGCAGGAGTCGCATCCAGGTGCACCACTGACGGGAGGCATCGTGGTGATGTCAGATGGCAGGCAAAACTTGCGTTAATGTGTTTTGTTTGCTACAATGTCGCGGTGACTCGCGGTGAAGTAGTTAAACGTTAAGCTTTACCTGGTGTTTGTTTGCTAGACTTGCTAGCTGTTCAGAGTCCAAATGAGGACAAGTAGTGATACATTTAGTTTAGTGATCTATACAACTCCGAGCTCACAGGAAGAAGCAAAAACCTAATGTTTGTAGGATAAAATTCTTCTTCTGCCTTCTGTTAAAAGAACCACAGCGCCTTCCGCTAACCTGTGAGTTGGCAGTTATAGTAATTGCAGGTGTTTTCCACCGCAAAAAAAAAGTTGACAAGAAAAGTTTTTTTTTAGCTCCCCTAAGGGTTACCTGGATTTAAGTGATAGTCCGGCAGAGAGAGATTCTTCTTAATGCGGATGACGAATGCGTCAATAAAGACGAGAGTCGGAGGTTTAATCCAGTAGTAGGCTGTAGGTTAAATCCAGCAGAGTTGTTTTTAGAAAACGTTTGAAGATGGCCTCAAATCCTGATGGCGAATTTCTCGATCAAGAGATAAAGTCTGAGTTTGAATCCTTTAAATGATTAAAAAATGTAAGGTGTCCGGGGTTTTTCGAATATTAGGAATAGAGAGGAGTAGGATAGACGGTAGACTTATGGTGCAACAGTGTCTTGAAGAACTGTGTGTTGGAAACTGGGAGAAGAAGGACTTGTTGGCAGAATAGCAGCAAAGAAACCATTACTGAAAGAGAAAAATAGATTAAATGCCTAAAATGTGTAAAAGAACACAATAAATGGACAAAGAAGGATTGGTATGAAGTGTTGTGGACTGATTAGTCCAGGTTTGAATAGTTTGGCAACAAGCGAAGAGTGTATGTTTGACGAAGTGAGGGGGAGAGATATAAAAATGAGTGTCTCTTGCCAACAGTTAAACAAAGAGGGGGTAGTAGTATGGTGTGGGATGCCATTTAAGTCTCAGGAACAGGTGACTTTGGCAAAATTGATAGCATCATGGATAAGAAAGTATACCACAACATTCTAGGGGGGGCACTGAGTACCTTGTGGGAGTCGTCTTATTGGGCCTGGATTTATTTTTGAAGAGGACAATGACCCTAAACAGTCTTATAACTATTGCCGGAACTACCTGAGACAGAAGGAATCTGCTGGAACATTGGCATCTCAGAGACCGGACCTCAAACCCATCAAGCTAATATGAGGCGAGTTGGAAAATAAACTGGACAGATCTATTGTACATTCAAAGGAAAGTCTTTGGCTTGAGTTGCAAAAGGCATGGGATAACATTAGTGTTGAAGTTCTCAGGAAATCTATTGACTCTATGCCAGAGAGATGTGCTGCTGTAATTGCAGCAAAAGGTGGATATACCAAATTATGAAGTTAAAAGTGGTTAAAAAAGGTAGGACTCACTTCATCTGATATTTGTTGTGCTCAGAACAACCATCTGCATGATTCTTGAACATTATGAAATGAAATCATGTTATGGAGGCAAAAAAAATGACAATATTCTGAGATTTGTCAGGTGTTCTAATAAATTTGGCCACCACTATATATATATATATATATATATATATATATATATATATATATATATATATATATGCGCTATGGTCTCTGAAGTGGGGTAAGGGGGTTAATGGAATTGTACCTGGCTTCTCATCTACTCTACTTAGTAGAAACTCTTTGTCCTTTTGAAGGTCAATGTTTGCCTTCTCCAGGAGCTTCATCTTCTCCTCCAGGTGCTGTATTTTCATTGCAGACAATTTGTTTTCTGCTTTTAATTTCGCAATGAATGTTGCTCCCGTTGGTGACCCTGCATAATTTGAGAGAAAATAAATGTTAAAGTTAACAGGACAAATTTTGAAAGCCTTACTTAAACATGGTTAAACAATAAAGGTTGAGTATACACTGACAGTGATCAGACAGACAACATTTTACCATTTAAATGACCATACTAGGCTGCTAGCCTGGGCTAGGGGAAGGCATTGTCTTTACGTGCATTTCCCTCACCGGATTAATAAAAGTTATCTTAATAACTTACATTATTTATTCGCGGAACAGCGAACTTTGGCCGTTGGTTGCTTTTTTTTGGTTGGTAATTCTGATTTAGAATCCTGAATTGTCACTACCAACAGACACACAGACAACATTTAGTCAAACTCCTAACTGGGCTTCAGGCTGAATATTAGGGGTGTAACGGTATTTGCATTTGTCCCGTCACAGTACGGGCATCACGGTTCGGTGCACGCAGTCACACGACGAATACGTCTGAGTGAGTATTTAAAAAAGTAAAAACTGCAAGCAGCGTTGACCGGGCCAGAGCACGTGCGCACGTCGGGGTAGGCGTTGGACGCCGTCAGACGTGCACCACACAGCACAGCTGTCCGTGAAGTGTGGAGAAGGCAGTGAGAATGCCACGTACACGGCAAGTTTGAAGCCGTTACCATTGTAGGGGAGTTTGATAATATGCAAGGTGTGTAAACTATATAGGTGAGCGACAGTATGGGCATATATAAAATTCATGAAAAAGCTACTCGTATACATTTTACCAAACCCGTAACAAACCGTGACCCCCATAAAGATGTACGTACCGAACCATGACTTGTGTGTACCGTTACACCCCTACTGAATATTAATTTAAATATTTACGTAAAATTTTAGATGCATTACTTACACAAACCATTATGCACAAATATTATGCACAATACAGACTTACGTGATCAGTGCCGCTGTTAGCTATTTTGGGGCCCTAAGCATAACTCCCCCCCCCCGAAAAAAAGAATTGTTTTTTGCCAGTTTAACATTTTATTAAAATGCAAAAGTTAAATTTGTAATTTGCTACTTTGTAAACACAGTACACAGAACAGCCAAAACATACATACTGATGGGATTTTAAATGGACCTCTTCGTACCATTTCAACGCGATGCGCATCTAAAACATGTGGCGGCCAAAGAGCAGGATCAGTTGGAGGGGGCACACAGGTCTCTACATTGTCACCTACTGATGGACTCTCAATGACACTTGTGCTTTCAGAGGTGGTGGTTCTCTGCGGATCTGTTCTTAAACTGCTGGTTGAGGGTTGTTCATCATCTTGGCTTGGTGTGGTGGTGTCTACAGACCTGCAAGACGGTTGCTCCTCCTCTGCATCTTCTTGGTCACGTGCTCCCACTTGCACATATTTCAGCATAGACCCTGCAATAATTTAGAAATACAACGAAAAAGGATCAGTATAGAAAGAGACAAAAATATTCAAACAAAGAATCTTAAGAATTATAAGAATTAAGAATTATAAACATTTAAAACTAAGGTGCTCTCCCCCTTTATTGATCAACTATTTGATAAATGTAATCTAATATAATAGCATAATAGAATGTAAAGTAAAGTAACATTTAGCTGGCGTCAGTTCAAGTCAATTCAAGTCTTTTATTGTCAGATGCACAGAACAACAGAGTCAGACTGGGCACTGAAATTCTTAGGACAGGACACCGTACCACACTACCATAACATTACAAGGCATAACATATAAGTACTCCACGTGATATAACATAACATAACTTAACAATAAGAATTTAACAAACGATATACCTATGAAAGACAAATAATAGTAGACCTACTAGATAAACATATTGGACAATTTGCAATATAGATCCTAAACATAAATACACGCACTAAACAGATACACATACGTACCTACATGTCTTTCACTATCTGCTAGAGCTATACTGAACATAGGCTAGTTAGGCCTACTGGTAAAATGCATAATGTTTAACAGTAAAATCTCAATTTAGCTTGCACCTAGGGTTGCCAACTTCCTAAACCCCAAATGAGGGACACTTTCTTCCAGGTGCGCACACGCGCCAACAGCTGACCAACAATAATGGAAATTGCAAGGTTTCATTAGCCATACCATAAACCTATTAAATTCAGTGTTATTTTGGCAAAACAACTACTGTACTTGCTTGGATGTATTGTTCATAATAATAGTCAAGACAATCGTTACAAGTTTCTCTCAAATTTCATGTTGTTTTCGTTGAAATAGCATTAGACCTGTTTAGCCTTTAGACTCCTGGTTGCAATGGTTATCTAGGTGCTATGCTAGCTAGCTAGCTAGCTAAGGGAACTTTTAATACCCTTAACGATCTAAATGTAAGATTTCCTTTTGCATGAAATTAAAGATAGTTATCTAGCTAATGTTATAGTCTCTCCTCGATTTAATTTCTACAATTATAATGGTTGCTTGAGAAAACTTCGTATGAACGAGATCATGTTCATGAATTCATATTCACATATATTAACACCAGTTCATCATGTGTAAAGAATTCTGATACGAAATATGAAAACAACAATGTGCAAGCTTCCAATTTAATCGTGATTAAAGATACTTAGATCGCTAAAAGTTTCACCTTTTCGTGCTGGCGTTGCAAATGCTTGTTGTGGAGAGGAGTGCAGTCGAGAGCCGCTTGTCTCCAGTGCACAGACAGTAAACTGTCATATTTTTCTCTTTTCACGGATACAAATAAAAAAGGCTGTGATTGGAATTCGGGACTGCAGCTGTCCCTGACGCTGACGGGACAAATCAAAATTCGTGGATGTCCCGGACAATTCGGGACAGTTGGCAACCCTTCTTGCACCTAAGTTATAACATATTTGAGTGTGCTAACATTAGCAATAACGTCAGCTAGTTCGAGGTGTGCATAGGCTAACCATTCAATTAGCAGCACATTTCCTGTATTTTACAATGATGAAACATGGACTTACCTGATTGTGATGCCAAGGATTCATCTCGCTGTTTCTTCTTCTTCCTTTTTTCTGCCCCTGACTCATGCTGTCTTTTCGAGGCCATTCCGAAAAGTTATTTAGAGTCCTGTCAAGTTCGCTGTCAGGTTCGCCTGGCCACTTTAGACAGGGCAACCACCGCGAGCTTGGGATGTTGCATGTGTATTTGTTGGGGGGGGGGGGACCATCGTAACTTTTTTTTTAGCAATTAAATATATCTCTTGTTCTGCCTGTTTTGTGATATGCATGGCTAAAAGGTGCCTTATATTACTATACTGAAATAATATCGCCATTATTATTATTATTATAACTATGATGATTTTTCTTTTTAAAGTTGCCTATTTTGGTGGCCCCCCTCAGGACTTGGGCCCTACGCGCAGCGCGTAGTGCGCGTTATGGGAGCGGCGGCACTGTACGTGATTCCGAGGAACAATCTGACTGAGCATCCTGATTTGTCACTAGCAACATAGACACAAAACAACATTTAGTCAATCTCTGAACTGGGCTTCAGGCTGAATATGAATTTAAATATTACCCAACATTTTGAGATATATTACTGAAGTTCAAACCTCTCTGGCCTTCGGCCTAAGACCATGGAAAAATCAATGTATCAAACTAAAATGTAAATCCATTACAAGACGTTGCCTTTTGTTATCCACGGCAGTGAAGCAACTGGGACATTATCCCTCTTGTACACTTGGGGACATTTTTGTCCAAAGAAGAACATTTTCACTATTTTGTTGGCCATAACTTTCACTGTTAGACCTGAAATGGCATGATTTTTGCCCAGGAAACCTTATGTAAACTTTCATTTGGTTTTGAAAATTGTCCAAGGTCAATAATACACTATGTGCAAAAAAATCTGAGAAAAAAAAAAAAAAATCTATCTGATTTACTTTTAGAGTAGCTGTTTATAGAGGACATTTATCATTTATGTATAGTGTATAAGAGGGTAACTTTTTGAAAGGGTACCAGTGGGTTAAATACATGTAATGCCATCTATAAGGGAGAGGCCTTATCTGGAGAGGAAATATCTGATAGCTATATATTTGTATATGTTTTTTTTTCTTCTGATTTACTATATAGAACACACATAAGTGTATGAGCTGCCCAGATGATTCCACTTTTAATACATAAGCAGTATTGCCAACATTGTGGTGTGCCACTCTGTACTCAATGGTTCAAAATTAGAATTTTCCCCAGCAAATTAGTATTCTTCCTGAAGTGAAATCTGTACTGCGTATGTGCAAGCATCATGAAGCGGTTCTATGGGGGGTCTAGGGTCAATGGACATTTCGAAATATGCTAGTAAAAGATGCCGTGTTGTGGCATTTCAGTCTATAAACATAGACTTACTGTATTTCTTGATTGTAAGATCACTTTTTGAGAGGGTGTCTTTCCTTAAACAGTTAATCTAGGAAAGACATTTTCTAAGAGTTATACTAAGCAATACAGCTGTATACCTTCTGTGTGCCTCATAAATATTGTCATGAGGTTTGTCATCTAGTAAAACATTTAAGTTTATTCTTGATCATTAGTGTAATATTCTTTCATGGGGGTTCCAAATTAAGCAGTAGTTGATTAAAGAAAAATCACAGATCTGTTAATAGCTGCCATTTGTAAATTTAAGAGCAGATGTGACAAGGTAACTTCATCCATAGACATCAAAAGTCAAAAGTCATCATATAGGCCTATCGATTTTGTAGACGTTAAAACACATTCCCAATCGTATGGTATTTAAATAAAAGTTACAATGAAACGAGATTCCCTATTGGTTGCTGCCAAAATTGTGTGCCATCTGCCAAAACAAAAGCAGAAGTATCACAGTCGTCAATGTATGTAAATAGCAATGGCAGCCTTCATGATGGTAAGAAGGAGGCCAAATTATGACACGTGTTTGCTCATTTCTCGAGTTACCGCAAATATCCTGTTAATTTAATAAAATTGTGAGTTGACCCCTATTTTCGTATGCGTCATATTCGTATTGCCGTATTTCCACCACATTACCATATTAGTACGGATCAATTCGTACGAGTTGGCAATACTACCTAAGGCTTCAGTATTATTATTTAACTATTTATTTCTTCAATTACTTCTTTTTTTAAACTCACCAGTCCGAGAGGAGCACGGGTCAGGATTTTGCAGTGTTTCTTTCACTCTCGTTTCTTTAGTGCTGCCCCTCCCTGCAGTCCTCTTCTTGCCACGTGTTTCCATCTAGACCTAGCTATAGCTAGCTACAAAGTTATAGCCAAATACTGAGCCTAGCCAAATACTGAATACTGAGCAAGGACAGTTGCCAGAGATAAACGTGTATTAACACCGATATATCATTATAACAAGCTCCGTTTGAATTACCTTCTTTTGAACCCAACTGTGCTCCTTTAATAAACTTCCTTTGAACTCCACTCCAGTCCGTTTCCTCGTGTCTCCTCTTCAACAGGTCCTCTCTCGTGGCTTGAGTGCAAGTTACCGTAATGCAAGTAATAGACCAAAACCTGCCGTGCAGTGCATACAGCAGCCGCCAGCACAGCAGGCATTGTTTATTTACAACATTAAAACATACTATGCATCCAAATACTAATAGAAAAAAATAGCAAAATATGAAATCATTCAAATGATATATGGCTTCTTATCGTGCCACTTTTTCACATTCTCTTCAACAATTGATTATTTTTGCTACAGTATTGGTGTAATTACGGTAAATCCAAGATTGCCGCCAAATTATGTTCTGTATTGAGAGAGCATTACGAGGACTTTCTGTGCTGTATGTGGATTTATTACAATGACAAGATTACTTCGAGGACTTTTAAGAAACAGTCGACGCCCGGACACTACAGAGAACAGAAGAAAAACTGTGAAATGGATGTGTAAATGGGGACTGTTGAAAAGGAATATAACCTGCACAAGATGCAATCGCAACATGCATTTGAAGAAACATAGATGCAGCGATGGTTATCGAAGGTAAGATGGGCGCTATTAAATTACCATCATCATTACTGACTAGTCAAGGCTATAACTGATGATATTTTTTTCCTTCTTTAGGGTCTGTAATCATCATAAAAGCCACCCACTGTCAGTACGCAATGGGACAATATTCTTTAAATCCCACGTCCCTTTGGCAAAATGGCTCGAATTCATGCACAGGTAGGCATAAAGTTATTATGTGTGCTCTGACTCTGTAGGCCTATTTGTTATCTCATTCTATGTGTTGTTAAATGATCTTTAGTCATTGACATGCAAAGGAATGTGCTGAGGCAGAATCCTTGGTCATTAGCCTAATGGAGACAGTCCTCCATTGAAGGGGCTCTGTGTAGGCTAGGCTACCATTTGTTCTTTTGAATTTCAATTAAGAACGAAAAACGGTAAAATGAGAAAACAGTTTAACAGTTCTGTTTTAGTGTCAAACAAAAAAACAAAAAAAAAGATTTCGACGTCTACTTCCAATATTTAATTTAAAGTTTATTTCAAATATACATCAATCAGAAAACAGCTTGTGACTATTTCAATTTTGATATTTTATTCTCTCCCCTTCCTATGCCCCGGAAGTTAGCAGCTATACTACCTGCATATTTTGAAGTTTTTGGATGCATGTGCTTGGTTAACTGAAGCTAGCACTCTCTGGTCTCGTTATCACCAGACAAGTTCACACACAGAGTTCCATGAACTGATTAGCTTAGGTTGCAGTATCTTACGTGAGATAACTACCTAGCTTACACTATATGTTGTTTGGTTAGCCTGTGGGCACCGGAGGGGAAATAATACATTAGGTTGCGCACCTAAAGTTTACGAATGACATTTAGCACGACTCATTCTCGCAAGTGCTTTGAAACAGATGGTTAAATGCTCCATGCATGGGTTCTTCATGTTTTGTCACTTAGGCGAGCTAGCTAGCTAACTACCTTCTGTATGGTGGTTAGATATGACGGACTGGGAAGAACCGGTGGTATCGCAGTCATCATCGCGTTATCATGACTTGAGGTATGAATAGCGCAGCTTCTAAATGTAGCATCAATCAACCCAAGACGGTCTGACAAATTAGCAATGGACTGATGGTCTCACGAACATACACACCCAATCCATTTTCAAAGTGTATTGATTAGCTTAAATTACACGAGATAGCCACCCTGTCTAACGGTTTAGTGTGTCAGATGTTACCCGAGGAATAATAAAACGCACTTAAACTTTGTGAATGTTATTTTGCTCGACGCATCCTCGCAAGTACAGTGGGCCCAGTTTCCTGATAACGACGTATCTTAACGGCTTACGTGGACTTTGACGATATTGTGAACTAATTGAAATTCAAAAGAACGAATGGTACACGGACCCGGTCCGGAATGATTTTCTCTCTGAATTTTCAGACTAGTTGGTTTATATCTCAATGCTTTGTTCTTCCAGAAAGGAATAGTCTGTAGTATAATTAAAAACTGAAATATCTGCTTATGCAATTAGGCTACGGGGCAGAGGAGTTCGTAGTGCACCTTAATTTCCAACAAAATCAACTTCATTTTGAAATTTCAAACCATGCTGAATATGAATTTGACAATTTTGTCAAGATTGAAATTTTGGGATGCACTCCCTGTTTCAGCCCTATGTGTACTGTATATGCCCATTGAAAATACTATACTATTACATTTAATAATACTCGCAAGACTTAGTTCACCATATTAAAACACAGGTCTTTAATATAACTTACTTTTCTTAAGGTTTTCACAAGGTTTGCGGTTGAAACAACTGGACATGATCGATGATGGTATAGCAGCAAGCTCGAGGACATTGTCCAGAATGACCCAAAAACTCAGAGAGGTTGGTGGAGGATGCAATATTCAAACAAGTCACAGACCACAACAAGGCATAGTAATAACATTGTATTTGACTTATTCAGCTGATCCGTTTAAAAAAGAATTACATATAATACACCTATAACTCCATTCATAGGTACTGTACTTCAAGTTAACATACTTGGAAAAGATTTGTAGATTACAGTTACGTTGTAGTATATTAATTTTTGCCTTCTATCTTCAGGTTTGCTTGGCTGCCCTCACACGCCTGAGGAAGAGAGGGATGAGGATTGGAGGTCGCCATCAATTTGTTGTGATTGATGAAAGTAAATTGGCTCACAAACGAAAGGTACAGTGTACAACCCACCACATTCCACTTTCCTTTTCCATTTTGGTGCAATATTTTCTTTAACATCCTAAATGAAATTACCTGAAATGCATACTTTTTCCTGTGGAAATTATTATGGTCTATTGCAATGAAGGGACTATGTACGGAAATGCTACTCTTAAACCCTTCCTCCAATGTGGTGTACTGTAAATAACCTCATAGTGAAAACAAAAAAAGAAAATTATGTCATATGTCATATGTCTGTTTCTATTTTTGTCTGTAGTACCATCGTGGCCGTTGCGGCAACAACTGGGTTTTTGGGATGTTGGAAGTGGACGGGGAATCTAGGACACCAATCCTGAAACTAGTGAGGAACCGCTGCAGGAGAACCCTCTTGCGCCAAATCCTGAGGCATGTCAGGCAAAATGCCAACATTGTCTCTGATGAGTGGTGCGCTTACTGCTTTGCCCGGTATGGGTTCAAACAATTTAGTGTTTGCCATAAGCAGAATTTTGTGAACCCACAAAATGGAGCCCATACCCAGCATATAGAGCGGGCATGGCAGTCATACAAACAACAAATATGGCGTCTGAGAGGTAATCCATTAATAAAATCACTGAAGATACACCTGAAGATGATTGAGTGGTATTACTGGCTGGGGATTCGTCATCCTGGTGGCATTTTGGGTTGACTAGTGCACGAGATAAAGAAGGCACACAAGTGATCACCTTTGACAGACAGTCAATCATGACAGACATGTTTCTTCTAGAATTTTTTTATTTTATTTTTTTGACACTGTTGCCTACTGTTTAGGTTGGGTATCAATATCTTATAGATGTTCAGCATGCTGTATTAAACTGCTATATTGTTTAGTTCCTGAGTGGGAGTGTTTGTTTTACTTGGTCATAATGTTACAAGTCTTGACAAAGTTTCTAATAGCACATAAGGTGTTAGAATTTCTTCAGAATTGCGCTGTCATAATGGTGTTATGACAGTCAGTTTATCCTTCATGATATGTTAATGACAAATCAAAATGCTACCACTTTCCTTGAGGTCAAAGAATATCATCATTACACTGTCATAATGGTGTCATGACAGTCAGTTTTGGGTATCCTGTCCGTATCCTGTCAAATATCCACATTAGATATTATGAACACAAGATAATCCATGTTTTATCTGGTCAACATCATTTGGTTTATAAATAAACATCCATTCCTGCCACTCAAGCTTGCAACACATTCCAAAATAAGTTGGAAAGGGGTCAGTTTAGGGGTAGTAATGAGGTAGAATGATTAAATTATGATGTGATTTTAAGCCAGTGATGTCAGCAGGTCATCGTTATCATGATTGGGTACAAATGCAGCATCCAGGAAAGGCCTTGTCCTTTAGAAGCAAAGATGGGTCAATGATAAGCGCTGTTGACTTCTTTTGGCACTGAGGCATCTGGGATGGACCGTCACAGAGAGGAAACGTGTATTGTGGTGAAAAAACAGTATTTAAGGTATTTTTTTGGAATAAATGGATGCCGTGTGTTCCGGACCAAAGAAGAAAAAGACTATCCAAACTACCATCAGCAACAAGTCCAAAGGCCAGGGTCTGTCATGGTATAGGGTTGTGTCAGTGCCCTTTGCAAAGGTAATTTACACTTATGTGAAGGCACCATTAATGCTGAAAAGTACATAGAGATTTTTGAGCAACATTACGATGCCTTAAAAACGACATCTTTTCCGGGGATGCCCATGTTTTTTTCAACAAGACCATGCAAAACCACATTCAGCACAGATTTCAAAGGCATGGCTGTGGAAGAAGAGTGTTTGGGTGTTGGACTAGTCTGTAACCTTGCACATATAATTATAATAATCATTATGTCAACTTGCCATAAACACAAAAATAGATATTAGCATATTTTGCTAATGTCAAGTTGTCATGACAAAGACATTTCTGGTTATGTCACTTTGATTAATGTCAAGTTGTCATAATAAGGACATCCCAAACAAATGTATTGTCAAGTTATCATGACAAAGACAACTTCTGGTCATGTCACTTTGATTAATGTCAAGTTGTCATAATCAAGACAACCTAAACAATGTCAACTTGTCATGACAAAACCCGAATGACACTTAATGACAGCAGTCATTAACGGTAATGACATTGACAATAAGTTGGAAAGGGGTCAGTTTAGGGGTAGTAATGAGGTAGAATGATTAAATTATGATGTGATTTGAAGCCAGTGATGTCAGCAGGTCATCGTAATCATGATTTGGTACAAATGCAGCATCCAGGAAAGGCCTAGTCCTTTAGAAGCAAAGATGGGTCAATGATAACCATGTCCAGAAGCGCTGTTGACTTCTTTTGGCACTGAGGCATCTGGGATGGACCATCACAGAGTGGAAACGTGTATTGTGGTAAAAAAAAATAAAAAAATCAGTATTTAAGGTATTTTTTGGGAATAAATTGATGCCGTGTGTTCCGGACCAAAGAAGAAAAAGACTATCCAAACTATCATCAGCAACAAGTCCAAAGGCCAGGGTCTGTCATGGTATAGGGTTGTGTCAGTGCCCTTTGCAAAGGTAATTTACACATGTGAAGGCACCATTAATGCTGAAAAGTACATAGAGATTTTTGAGCAACATATGATTCATTAAAAACCACATTCAGCACAGATTTCAAAGGCATGGCTGAGGAAGAAGAGTGTTTGGGTGTTGGACTAGTCTGTAACCTTGCACATATAATTATAATAATCATTATGTCAACTTGCCATAAACACAAAAATAGATATTAGCATATTTTGCTAATGTCAAGTTGTCATGACAAAGATATTTTCTGGTCATGTCACTTCGATTAATGTCAAGTTGTCATACGAAGGACATCCCAAACAAATGTATCGTCAAGTTGTCATGACAAAGACAACTTCTGGTCATGTCACTTTCATTAATGTCAAGTTGTCATAATCAAGACAACCTAAACAATGTCAACTTGTCATGACAAACCCCGAATGACACTTAATGACAGCAGTCATTAACGGTAATGAAATTGACATAATGTTTATGACACGTTCATGACTGTGTCATTTCACAGTTATGACAGTGTCATGTCGCTACTATGACGCTACCTTCAAATAAAGTGTTACCAATTGTTCTTTCTTTTCAATTCAACTTAAGTTGCACATAATAAAACTGAAGTTGCACATGATTTCCAATCGGGTTGGTTTGTTAAACATCTACATTATGATTTCCACAGGAAATTGCTGACTTTATTGCCAAGGAAGATGCCAGAATTTTGTGCAGTCTGTTCTAGTAACGTTCCCTTAAAACGAGATCCCGTGGGATCACCGGTATTTTATTATATCAGTAATATTGCTTTTAAAACGGTAATAATAAAAGTATACATGTATCTCCTGTTGCCATTCTGTATGCTGAGTTTTAGTAGCCTATTCTCTGACTCTGATTGTTGGTTTTTGAAGTAAATTACATTAAGTGACATTGCTTGACCGTGTAGCTATTTGTCTCTGTTTTGTTACCGGCTTTCAACCACGAGAATGAGTAAGATCTTTAAAAAGGGTCTCAATAACGTTTATAGGCTACGTGTAGCTATTTGTTTTGTCTTTGTGAGAATGAGTAAGATCTTTAATAAGAGTCTCAACAACGTATATGTCTCATATGCGACCGTCTCTGTGCAATTCAGATCGCGTCCTAAGTGAAGCGCGCTTCATTCACAAAGTGGTATATAGTAGGCCAAGATCTTTAAGAGTCTCAACAACGTATATGTCTCATATGCGACCGTCTCTGCGCAATTCAGATCGCGTCCTAGGTGAAGCACGCTTCATTCAAAAAGTGGCGAGTCTCGCCCACTCGAATTGTGCCTGATTCGCGTGAAGCGCAGTGGCGACTTTCGCCCACGCGAATTGTGCCTGATCGCATCCCGGACCTTAGCTCCTCCATCACAGCACCAGCGTCACCATTTGGGCTAATTGTGAAAGGCCAAATTAATATTTCGCTCAATAAAATCAAATAAACTATTAGAATAATTTACACATGAATGAGATTCACATCTTATAGGTATTCCGTTTTAATTTCACAAGTGTAAAACATTTCGCTCGAACTTATAACCTATAAAAAGACTAATAGTGGCTTAGTTTTCAGTAGGAGATATGGCTGCATTGGTGTTGTTAGAGGATATTGCCAACTGCTCAATGAGGAGAGAGAGGTTTTTTTGTGGTCGCGCAGACTTTTTGACACAGGATGATGTATGTCTGATAAACAGGTACCGCTTGCCGAGAGCGTTGTGTCCAAATGGCCTCTCGTCTAGAGAGGCGCACTAGAGGCAACCAGGCCATACACGTTCAGGTATTGTCCGTTCTTGGATTCCTGGCTAGAGGAACGTTCCGATGAGAAATTGAAGACCAGTCGAGCAATCCCCGTCATCATTAAGCAGAATTTTGCTTGATGTTCTTCGCAGTATACTATCCCATATGCCCGCAATTTATTAGATTTCCATACAGTGCCCAGCAAAATGTGAAAGAGGAATTCCTGCGTAAAACAGGGTTCCCAATATATTCTCATCCAGATTTCGCACACTCAGAAAGCCTAGGAAGCCCACTTCAATACAGCACAGGTCGGTAGTGGAGCGCACCAAAGCCTTGGTAATGCTGCCGCAGATGCGGCTTCTGTCACTGCTCGTGTCGCGGGTGCTGGTGCTTCGGAGACGTGTCTACTACATGTCAAATACTTTGCTTTTGCCATTACGCCACCAGACAGGCTTTCTAACGATGTTTTGGCCCGCATCTGCTGTTCCATCAGCAGAAGGTTGATGTCAACCTCACTTTAATTATTCTGTTTACATGTTTCTTTCTTGCTCTCCACTGTCACAGAGAGTTTGTGCATTGAGGATGTGCATTGATAATATGCTGATTAGATTAAATAGGGGCGTTTTGAAGGCGGAGATTCAGTTGCGCACAATTTCACGAGCATTTGTGATTTAAAACCAAAGGATTGGCGTACACGTGTTTTTTGTGTGCACGTCTGTTTTCTGTGGATCTCACGCTCATTTCAGGAAATGTCTTAGACAAAATGTAGGATGGTTTCTAGGCAACGTTTTATGAATGAGGCCCTTTGTGTGTGTGTGTGTGTATGGGTGTGTGTGCACAAACAGACACACACAAACACACCAAACTATTTTTAACATGTATCATAACATTTGTTATTTGTTTTCATAACATGTATCATAATGTGCGCGTGCTTGTGTTTGTGTGTGTGTGTTTGTGTGTGTGTGTGTTTGTGTGTGTTTGTGTGTGTGTGTGTGTGTGTGTATG
>NC_137913.1:30780535-30783035 GCF_963457725.1 Sprattus sprattus
AACAAATGTTGTGATACATGTTATAGTGTGGTGATAACAATTAACAAACGCATTATGATAACAAATAACAAATGTTATGATACTTATTATGAAAACACAAACACACACAAACACAAACACACACGGACCCAAATACGCACACAAACACACGCACACACACACATATACAAACACAAAAACGCAAACATTATGATACATGTTATGAAAACAAATAACAAATGTTATGATACATGTTATAACAATGTTAAAAATAGTTTGGTGATGACAAATAACAAACATAATGATAACAAATAACAAAGTTATGATACATGTTATAACAATGTTAAAAATAGTGTGTTGTGTTTGTCTGTGTCTGTGTGTGCGCATACACACACACCCATACACACACACACTCACACACACACACACACACACACACAAGCACACACACAAACAAACACACACACAGACAAACCAAGAACAAACACACACACACACACACACACACAAACACAAACAAAAACACAAACACAAAAAACACACACGGACACAAATACACACACAAACACACGCACACACACATATATACAAACACGCACATTATGATACATGTTATGAAAACAAATAACAAATGTTATGATACATGTTATAGTGTGGTGATAACAATTAACAAACGCATTATGATAACAAATAACAAATGTTATGATACATGTTATAACAATGTTAAAAATAGTGTGGTGTGTTTGTGTGTGTCAGTGTGTGCGCATAGACACACACACAAACACACACACACACACACACACACAAACACACCCATACACACACACACACTCACACACACACACACACACACAGACACACAAACACACACACAGACAAACAAACACACACACACACACACACGGACACAAATACACACACAAACACACGCACACACACACACACACAAACACACACACACATACAAAGGCGGGCACTTGCACATTATGATACATGTTATTAAAACAAATAACAAATGTTATGATACATGTTATAGTGTGGTGATAACAAATAACAAATGCATTATGATTATGAATACACACACAAACACACGCACACACACACACACACACACAAACACACACACACATACAAAGGCGGGCACTTGCACATTATGATACTTGTTATGAAAACAAATAACAAATGTTATGATACATGTTATAACAATGTTAAAAATAGTGTGGTGTGTTTGTGTGTGTCAGTGTGTGCGCACAGACACACACACAAAAACACCCATACACACACACACATACAAACACACACAAACACAAACATAAACACACACGGACACAAATACACACACAAACACACGCACACACACACATATACAAACACGCAAAAGCGCACATTATGATACATGTTATGAAAACAGATAACAAATGTTATGATACATGTTATAACAATGTTAAAAATAGTTTGGTGATAACAAATAACAAACATAATGATAACAAATAACAAAGTTATGATACATGTTATAACAATGTTAAAAATAGTGTGTTGTGTTTGTCTGTGTCTGTGTGTGCGCACACACACACACACAAACACACCCATACACACATAAACACACTCACACACACATACACACACACACACACACACACACAAAAGCACACACACACACACACACACACACACACACAAAAGCACACACACACACACACACAAACACACACACACACACAAACAAACACACACACAGACAAACAAAAACACACACACACACACACACACACAGAGACACACACAAACAAACACGGACACAAACACACACGGACACAAATACACACACAAACACACATACAAACATGCGCACTTGCACATTATGATACATGTTATTAAAACAAATAACAAATGTCATGATGCATGTTATAGTGTGGTGATAACAAATAACAAACGCATTATGATGACAAATAACAAATGTTATGATACTTGTTATGAAAACAAATAAAAAATGTTATGATACATGTTATAACAATGTTAAAAATAGTGTGGTGTGTTTGTGTGTGTCAGTGTGTGCGCACAGACACACACACAAACAAACCCATACACACACACACACACACACACACAAACACAAACACACACACAGACAAACAAAAACATACAAACACACACACACACACACACACACGGACACAAATACACAAACAAACACACACACACACAAACACACACACACACACAAAAAAACACACACACAGACAAGCAAAAACACACACACACACACACACACACACACACACACACACACACACACACACAAACACAAGCATACAAACACGCGCACTTGCACATTATGATACATGTTATTAAAACAAATAACAAATGTTATGATATATGTTATAGTGTGGTGATAACAATTAACAAACGCATTATGATAACAAATAACAAATGTTATGATACTTGTTATGAAAACAAATAACAAATGTTATGATACATGTTATAACAATGTTAAAAATAGTGTGGTGTGTTTGTGTGTGTC
>NC_137913.1:30790535-30978035 GCF_963457725.1 Sprattus sprattus
GGGGATCGCTCGACTGGTCTTCAATTTCTCATCGGAACGTTCCTCTAGCCAGGAATCCAAGAACGGACAATACCTGAACGTGTATGGCCTGGTTGCCTCTAGTGCGCCTCTCTAGACGAGAGGCCATTTGGACACAACGCTCTCGGCAAGCGGTACCTGTTTATCAGACATACATCATCCTGTGTCAAAAAGTCTGCGCGACCACAAAAAAACCTCTCTCTCCTTATTGAGCAGTTGGCAATATCCTCTAACAACACCAATGCAGCCATATCTCCTACTGAAAACTAAGCCACTATTAGTCTTTTTATAGGTTATAAGTTCGAGCGAAATGTTTTACACTTGTGAAATTAAAACGGAATACCTATAAGATGTGAATCTCATTCATGTGTAAATTATTCTAATAGTTTATTTGATTTTATTGAGCGAAATATTAATTTGGCCTTTCACAATTACCCCAAATGGTGACGGTGGTGCCAGGGGCGATTTTAGGATCTGGTCTTTAGGGGGGCCCAGCCCCCAGTGCTCACAGAGGCACATTATTTCTCGCTATATGAGGTGAACTAGTTCATTTATACATTTTCGAGCTGCAGCAGGGTATATACAGCAATCCTTGTTAAATTTAATACCTTTTTAATACCTTTTTTACTACCTTCTGAATTGTTTTAAAAACCATCACGACACTTTCTAACGTTTACGCAGATTTTGACATAACACTATACACAACATAATAGATTTAGAGACTCACTGATGGTGACCACACATATTGCAGTGTTTAAACAAGACAGAGCCTCAGCACTCAGTGTTTGTGTGGCGCCCATAGCCAGTGTTGGGAAAGTTCACTTTCTACATGAACTAATTCAGTTGAACAAAATTCACAGTTCCAAGTTCAGTTCTTTTTTTCAATATGTTGCAAGCTATATTTTTTTTTTCAATTATTTCCACGGCCCATATAGAACCACAGACAGCAATTATTTTATTAGTTTATCTGTCTGCAATACCTCTCTCGGCCTCTACGCAACTTCAGCACCCTCAAACTTGCCAGGCATAGAAAGTAGAAAAGAATACACGCAGCGATTGACAACACTGGATACAGGACTGTTAACGATTATTGAACTCAATTAAAAAGTGTGAACGTGCCGTTGACAGACACCAGAATGACCGGGTTCACAGAATCGTTCATCAGACAGTAATACAGTACGTTCAGTTCACCACCAAAACTATGAACGAGTTCATAAACTTTGGTAGAATGAACTGCTCTCGCCGACCGCGCATTCCATTTGTATGTTTAGTGGATTGCATATGCGACCGAAGTGCATTAGCTCCCATCCAGTTGACATTGATGCTTATTTTTTTATTTTATTTTTTTTACAAACCGAACAATAAGCCTGCCGGTTATTCCCCTGAGACAGTCCATTAACGCTGAGTCTTGTCAGAAAACTTGCATTTGCCCATTGACGACGGCGATGGCTGTCGGGACGTTGAAGATATGCTAAGCAAGTCAAAAACGTAAACCGGCCAGTTGGCTACCCAGTTGAAGAGTGCGAAAGTGTTTGAGATGTCGAAAAACCACTGAATATGACGTCAGCCTCAAACATACAACGTTTAGACTGATACGGACGATCTTTCATTATGTGCCCAGCTTTGCTAAAGCCCGCATTTAAACGAACTAACGCGAACTTAAGCAGATACAATGCACTCGGCCGCACTCCTGACCCCGTATTCTGAACATTTTCAGGTGATAAGTTTCTCAGAAGTGAAGACGCTTGCATAATCTGGTGTTGGTGTATATTTTCTTACAACACACACGTCTACTGAAGAAGAAACACCTTCTCATCTCTTGTAGCCTATAGGTGCTCGCCGCTCCAGAAATGTGATGTTTATGGGCGCAACTATCTAACTACCAGATTAAACTGTCGAGCCATAGAAGGTGCAAACCAATCAGAAGAGATGTAGTTAATAAATGGACGAGTCATAAGCCTCGTTTGAAGCAGCGTTGCCAGACATACAAGGTTGCCAGATTGGCCAGTGCAAACAAAGTATTGCGCGATGGCAGAGCAAGATTTTCGCATAATATAATATTTTTAAAATGTGCTGAGCCAGGTGGGGCCAAGCTATCTCACGGTGGGGCCATGGCCCCACTAAAAATAGCCTAAACTCGCCCCTGGGTGGTGCTGTGATGGAGGAGCTAAGGTCCGGGACGCGATCAGGCACAATTCGCGTGGGCGAAAGTCGCCACTGCGCTTCACGCGAATCAGGCACAATTCGAGTGGGCGAGACTCGCCACTTTTTGAATGAAGCGTGCTTCACCTAGGACGCGATCTGAATTGCGCAGAGACGGTCGCATATGAGACATATACGTTGTTGAGACTCTTAAAGATCTTGGCCTACTATATACCACTTTGTGAATGAAGCGCGCTTCACTTAGGACGCGATCTGAATTGCACAGAGACGGTCGCATATGAGACATATACGTTGTTGAGACTCTTATTAAAGATCTTACTCATTCTCACAAAGACAAAACAAATAGCTACACGTAGCATATAAACGTTATTGAGACCCTTTTTAAAGATCTTACTCATTCTCGTGGTTGAAAGCCGGTAACAAAACAGAGACAAATAGCTACACGGTCAAGCAATGTCACTTAATGTAATTTACTTCAAAAACCAACAATCAGAGTCAGAGAATAGGCTACTAAAACTCAGCATACAGAATGGCAACAGGAGATACATGTATACTTTTATTATTACCGTTTTAAAAGCAATATTACTGATATAATAAAATACCGGTGATCCCACGGGATCTCGTTTTAAGGGAACGTTACTAGAACAGACTGCACAAAATTCTGGCATCTTCCTTGGCAATAAAGTCAGCAATTTCCTGTGGAAATCATAATGTAGATGTTTAACAAACCAACCCGATTGGAAATCATGTGCAACTTCAGTTTTATTATGTGCAACTTAAGTTGAATTGAAAAGAAAGAACAATTGGTAACACTTTATTTGAAGGTAGCGTCATAGTAGCGACATGACACTGTCATAACTGTGAAATGACACAGTCATGAACGTGTCATAAACATTATGTCAATTTCATTACCGTTAATGACTGCTGTCATTAAGTGTCATTCGGGGTTTGTCATGACAAGTTGACATTGTTTAGGTTGTCTTGATTATGACAACTTGACATTAATGAAAGTGACATGACCAGAAGTTGTCTTTGTCATGACAACTTGACGATACATTTGTTTGGGATGTCCTTCGTATGACAACTTGACATTAATCGAAGTGACATGACCAGAAAATATCTTTGTCATGACAACTTGACATTAGCAAAATATGCTAATATCTATTTTTGTGTTTATGGCAAGTTGACATAATGATTATTATAATTATATGTGCAAGGTTACAGACTAGTCCAACACCCAAACACTCTTCTTCCTCAGCCATGCCTTTGAAATCTGTGCTGAATGTGGTTTTTAATGAATCATATGTTGCTCAAAAATCTCTATGTACTTTTCAGCATTAATGGTGCCTTCACATGTGTAAATTACCTTTGCAAAGGGCACTGACACAACCCTATACCATGACAGACCCTGGCCTTTGGACTTGTTGCTGATGATAGTTTGGATAGTCTTTTTCTTCTTTGGTCCGGAACACACGGCATCAATTTATTCCCAAAAAATACCTTAAATACTGATTTTTTAATTTTTTTTACCACAATACACGTTTCCACTCTGTGATGGTCCATCCCAGATGCCTCAGTGCCAAAAGAAGTCAACAGCGCATCTGGACATGGTTATCATTGACCCATCTTTGCTTCTAAAGGACAAGGCCTTTCCTGGATGCTGCATTTGTACCAAATCATGATTACGATGACCTGCTGACATCACTGGCTTCAAATCACATCATAATTTAATCATTCTACCTCATTACTACCCCTAAACTGACCCCTTTCCAACTTATTTTGGAATGTCAAGCTTGAGTGGCAGGAATGGATGTTTATTTATAAACCAAATGATGTTGACCAGATAAAACATGGATTATCTTGTGTTCATAATATCTAATGTGGATATTTGACAGGATACGGACAGGATACCCAAAACTGACTGTCATGACACCATTATGACAGTGTAATGATGATATTCTTTGACCTCAAGGAAAGTGGTAGCATTTTGATTTGTCATTAACATATCATGAAGGATAAACTGACTGTCATGGCACCATTATGACAGTATAATAAAGATATTCTTTGACCTCAAGTAAAGTGGTAGCATTTTGAATTGTCATTAACATATCATGAAGGATAAACTGACTGTCATAACACCATTATGACAGCGCAATTCTGAAGAAATTCTAACACCTTATGTGCTATTAGAAACTTTGTCAAGACTTGTAACATTATGACCAAGTAAAACAAACACTCCCACTCAGGAACTAAACAATATAGCAGTTTAATACAGCATGCTGAACATCTATAAGATATTGATACCCAACCTAAACAGTAGGCAACAGTGTCAAAAAAATAAAATAAAAAAATTCTAGAAGAAACATGTCTGTCATGATTGACTGTCTGTCAAAGGTGATCACTTGTGTGCCTTCTTTATCTCGTGCACTAGTCAACCCAAAATGCCACCAGGATGACGAATCCCCAGCCAGTAATACCACTCAATCATCTTCAGGTGTATCTTCAGTGATTTTATTAATCGATTACCTCTCAGACGCCATATTTGTTGTTTGTATGACTGCCATGCCCGCTCTATATGCTGGGTATGGGCTCCATTTTGTGGGTTCACAAAATTCTGCTTATGGCAAACACTAAATTGTTTGAACCCATACCGGGCAAAGCAGTCCTTGTAAGCGCGCCACTCATCAGAAACAATGTTGGCATTTTGCCTGACATGCCTCAGGATTTGGCGCAAGAGGGTTCTCCTGCAGCGGTTCCTCACTAGTTTCAGGATTGGTGTCCTAGATTCCCCGTCCACTTCCAACATCCCAAAAACCCAGTTGTTGCCGCAACGGCCACGATGGTACTACAGACAAAAATAGAAACAGACATATGACATATGACATAATTTTCTTTTTTTGTTTTCACTATGAGGTTATTTACAGTACACCACATTGGAGGAAGGGTTTAAGAGTAGCATTTCCGTACATAGTCCCTTCATTGCAATAGACCATAATAATTTCCACAGGAAAAAGTATGCATTTCAGGTAATTTCATTTAGGATGTTAAAGAAAATATTGCACCAAAATGGTAAAGGAAAGTGGAATGTGGTGGGTTGTACACTGTACCTTTCGTTTGTGAGCCAATTTACTTTCATCAATCACAACAAATTGATGGCGACCTCCAATCCTCATCCCTCTCTTCCTCAGGCGTGTGAGGGCAGCCAAGCAAACCTGAAGATAGAAGGCAAAAATTAATATACTACAACGTAACTGTAATCTACAAATCTTTTCCAAGTATGTTAACTTGAAGTACAGTACCTATGAATGGAGTTATAGGTGTATTATATGTAATTCTTTTTTAAACGGATCAGCTGAATAAGTCAAATACAATGTTATTACTATGCCTTGTTGTGGTCTGTGACTTGTTTGAATATTGCATCCTCCACCAACCTCTCTGAGTTTTTGGGTCATTCTGGACAATGTCCTCGAGCTTGCTGCTATACCATCATCGATCATGTCCAGTTGTTTCAACCGCAAACCTTGTGAAAACCTTAAGAAAAGTAAGTTATATTAAAGACCTGTGTTTTAATACGGTGAACTAAGTCTTGCGAGTATTATTAAATGTAATAGTATAGTATTTTCAATGGGCATATACAGTACACATAGGGCTGAAACAGGGAGTGCATCCCAAAATTTCAATCTTGACAAAATTGTCAAATTCATATTCAGCATGGTTTGAAATTTCAAAATGAAGTTGATTTTGTTGGAAATTAAGGTGCACTACGAACTCCTCTGCCCCGTAGCCTAATTGCATAAGCAGATATTTCAGTTTTTAATTATACTACAGACTATTCCTTTCTGGAAGAACAAAGCATTGAGATATAAACCAACTAGTCTGAAAATTCAGAGAGAAAATCATTCCGGACCGGGTCCGTGTACCATTCGTTCTTTTGAATTTCAATTAGTTCACAATATCGTCGAAGTCGTCGAAATAAGTCCACGTAAGCCGTTAAGATACGTCGTTATCAGGAAACTGGGCCCACTGTACTTGCGAGGATGCGTCGAGCAAAATAACATTGCGTTTTATTTTTAAGTGCGTTTTATTATTCCTCGGGTAACATCTGACACACTAAACCGTTAGACAGGGTGGCTATCTCGTGTAATTTAAGCTAATCAATACACTTTGAAAATGGATTGGGTGTGTATGTTCGTGAGACCATCAGTCCATTGCTAATTTGTCAGAACGTCTTGGGTTGATTGATGCTACATTTAGAAGCTGCGCTATTCATACCTCAAGTCATGATAACGCGATGATGACTGCGATACCACCGGTTCTTCCCAGTCCGTCATATCTAACCACCATACAGAAGGTAGTTAGCTAGCTAGCTCGCCTAAGTGACAAAACATGAAGAACCCATGCATGGAGCATTTAACCATCTGTTTCAAAGCACTTGCGAGAATGAGTCGTGCTAAATGTCATTCGTAAACTTTAGGTGCGCAACCTAATGTATTATTTCCCCTCCGGTGCCCACAGGCTAACCAAACAACATATAGTGTAAGCTAGGTAGTTATCTCACGTAAGATACTGCAACCTAAGCTAATCAGTTCATGGAACTCTGTGTGTTAGTGATGTGTCGTTCGTGAACGATTCGTTCATTTTGAACGAATCCTTACAACGACTCGAGAGTAACGAGTCCTCTCAAAAAAAGATTCGTTCTTTTTCTCGTTCATGACCGCGCATCGGGACAACTGGGACTGTTGCATTGGCTAAGCCAAGGAAACAGAAATGATTTGTTGAATGCAGGTCACGTAAAAATGATCCAAAGACCCGTATCCAAGAGACCCAGTCGGAAAAAAGAACTAATCATTTCTGTTTCCTCTAGCTGACTGTACTGAGCCTATGCAGGTCACGTGGAAAAGGATCCAACGATCCATATCCGGCAGATGAACGAATCATAGATCCAAAGACACGGTTGTCAAAAGAACGAATCATTGAACGAAACAGACACGTTTGGCAAAGAACGAAACATTGAACGATCCGGCAAAAGAACGAATCATTGAACGATCCGGCAAAAGAACGAATCATTGAACGAAATACCCATATCCGGCAGATGAACGAATCATAGATCCAAAGACACGGTTGGCGAAAGAACGAATCATTGAACGAAAGACTGATATCCGGCAAAAGAAAGAATCATTGAACGATATCCGGCAGATGAACGAAACGTTGATCCAAAGACGGTCGGGAGGTGAACGATTAGGTCATCTGCCGGATACAAGTATTTGGATCATTTTTCACGTGATCTGCATAGGCTCAGCATGGGAAGCTAGAGAAAACCGAAATGTTTCGTTCATTTTGACTGGGCTCTGGATATTTTTTCACGTAACCTGCATAGGCTCAGAATAGGGAAACAGAAAGGACTTATTAACCTAGTTCACTTCCGAGTGTCTATGGTTAGTAAGACGTGAATGATATTCGTTCACAAGAAATAATTACAGGTTTAGTTATTTTAACTTTTTAAAACTTTACTTACAGTTCAGTGCAGCGTAATTGTTTGCCGTGATCATTAAATGCTTATGTGATAATAAATGACCATTTCATCCAAACTTTCATATAATATTATTTGAATGCAGGAATTAGTATCTGCTGGTTTACATGTAGTAACCTCCATGAAAATATGATACGTATTTGTAGTGGACGTATTTACGCCAGTGAATTGGCTATAAAATTTAAAAATGTTGAGTAGCACCCCCCCCCCCCCCCCCCCCGTTAAAATGAACGAGTGACTCGAAAAAAAGATTCGTTCATTTTACTGAACGAGATTCAAAGATTCGAGTCGGTAAAATGATCCGAACTTCCCATCACTACTGTGTGTGTACTTGTCTGGTGATAACGAGACCAGAGAGTGCTAGCTTCAGTTAACCAAGCACATGCATCCAAAAACTTCAAAATATGCAGGTAGTATAGCTGCTAACTTCCGGGGCATAGGAAGGGGAGAGAATAAAATATCAAAATTGAAATAGTCACAAGCTGTTTTCTGATTGATGTATATTTGAAATAAACTTTAAATTAAATATTGGAAGTAGACGTCGAAATCTTTTTTTTTGTTTTTTTGTTTGACACTAAAACAGAACTGTTAAACTGTTCTCATTTTACCGTTTTTCGTTCTTAATTGAAATTCAAAAGAACAAATGGTAGCCTAGCCTACACAGAGCCCCTTCAATGGAGGACTGTCTCCATTAGGCTAATGACCAAGGATTCTGCCTCAGCACATTCCTTTGCATGTCAATGACTAAAGATCATTTAACAACACATAGAATGAGATAACAAATAGGCCTACAGAGTCAGAGCACACATAATAACTTTATGCCTACCTGTGCATGAATTCGAGCCATTTTGCCAAAGGGACGTGGGATTTAAAGAATATTGTCCCATTGCGTACTGACAGTGGGTGGCTTTTATGATGATTACAGACCCTAAAGAAGGAAAAAAATATCATCAGTTATAGCCTTGACTAGTCAGTAATGATGATGGTAATTTAATAGCGCCCATCTTACCTTCGATAACCATCGCTGCATCTATGTTTCTTCAAATGCATGTTGCGATTGCATCTTGTGCAGGTTATATTCCTTTTCAACAGTCCCCATTTACACATCCATTTCACAGTTTTTCTTCTGTTCTCTGTAGTGTCCGGGCGTCGACTGTTTCTTAAAAGTCCTCGAAGTAATCTTGTCATTGTAATAAATCCACATACAGCACAGAAAGTCCTCGTAATGCTCTCTCAATACAGAACATAATTTGGCGGCAATCTTAATTACACCAATACTGTAGCAAAAATAATCAATTGTTGAAGAGAATGTGAAAAAGTGGCACGATAAGAAGCCATATATCATTTGAATGATTTCCTATTTTGCTATTTTTTTCTATTAGTATTTGGATGCATAGTATGTTTTAATGATGTAAATAAACAATGCCTGCTGTGCTGGCGGCTGCTGTATGCACTGCACGGCAGGTTTTGGTCTATTACTTGCATTACGGTAACTTGCACTCAAGCCACGAGAGAGGACCTGTTGAAGAGGAGACACGAGGAAACGGACTGGAGTGGAGTTCAAAGGAAGTTTATTAAAGGAGCACAGTTGGGTTCAAAAGAAGGTAATTCAAACGGAGCTTGTTATAATGATATATCGGTGTTAATACACGTTTATCTCTGGCAACTGTCCTTGCTCAGTATTTCATCATTATTCAGTATTTGGCTAGGCTCAGTATTTGGCTATAACTTTGTAGCTAGCTATAGCTAGGTCTAGATGGAAACACGTGGCAAGAAGAGGACTGCAGGGAGGGGCAGCACTAAAGAAACGAGAGTGAAAGAAACACTGCAAAATCCTGACCCGTGCTCCTCTCGGACTGGTGAGTTTAAAAAAAGAAGTAATTGAAGAAATAAATAGTTAAATAATAATACTGAAGCCTTATGTAGTATTGCCAACTCGTACGAATTGATCCGTACTAATATGGTAATGTGGTGGAAATACGGCAATACGAATATGACGCATACGAAAATAGGGGTCAACTCACAATTTTATTAAATTAACAGGATATTTGCGGTAACTCGAGAAATGAGCAAACACGTGTCATAATTTGGCCTCCTTCTTACCATCATGAAGGCTGCCATTGCTATTTACATACATTGACGACTGTGATACTTCTGCTTTTGTTTTGGCAGATGGCACACAATTTTGGCAGCAACCAATAGGGAATCTCGTTTCATTGTAACTTTTATTTAAATACGATACGATTGGGAATGTGTTTTAACGTCTACAAAATCGATAGGCCTATATGATGACTTTTGACTTTTGATGTCTATGGATGAAGTTACCTTGTCACATCTGCTCTTAAATTTACAAATGGCAGCTATTAACAGATCTGTGATTTTTCTTTAATCAACTACTGCTTAATTTGGAACCCCCATGAAAGAATATTACACTAATGATCAAGAATAAACTTAAATGTTTTACTAGATGACAAACCTCATGACAATATTTATGAGGCACACAGAAGGTATACAGCTGTATTGCTTAGTATAACTCTTAGAAAATGTCTTTCCTAGATTAACTGTTTAAGGAAAGACACCCTCTCAAAAAGTGATCTTACAATCAAGAAATACAGTAAGTCTATGTTTATAGACTGAAATGCCACAACACGGCATCTTTTACTAGCATATTTCGAAATGTCCATTGACCCTAGACCCCCCATAGAACCGCTTCATGATGCTTGCACATACGCAGTACAGATTTCACTTCAGGAAGAATACTAATTTGCTGGGGAAAATTCTAATTTTGAACCATTGAGTACAGAGTGGCACACCACAATGTTGGCAATACTGCTTATGTATTAAAAGTGGAATCATCTGGGCAGCTCATACACTTATGTGTGTTCTATATAGTAAATCAGAAGAAAAAAAAACATATACAAATATATAGCTATCAGATATTTCCTCTCCAGATAAGGCCTCTGTATGTATTTAACCCACTGTATGTATTTAACCCACTGGTACCCTTTCAAAAAGTTACCCTCTTATACACTATACATAAATGATAAATGTCCTCTATAAACAGCTACTCTAAAAGTAAATCAGATAGATTTTTTTTTTTTTTTCTCAGATTTTTTTGCACATAGTGTATTATTGACCTTGGACAATTTTCAAAACCAAATGAAAGTTTACATAAGGTTTCCTGGGCAAAAATCATGCCATTTCAGGTCTAACAGTGAAAGTTATGGCCAACAAAATAGTGAAAATGTTCTTCTTTGGACAAAAATGTCCCCAAGTGTATAAGAGGGATAATGTCCCAGTTGCTTCACTGCCGTGGATAACAAAAGGCAACGTCTTGTAATGGATTTACATTTTAGTTTGATACATTGATTTTTCCATGGTCTTAGGCCGAAGGCCAGAGAGGTTTGAACTTCAGTAATATATCTCAAAATGTTGGGTAATATTTAAATTCATATTCAGCCTGAAGCCCAGTTCAGAGATTGACTAAATGTTGTTTTGTGTCTATGTTGCTAGTGACAAATCAGGATGCTCAGTCAGATTGTTCCTCGGAATCACGTAAGTCTGTATTGTGCATAATATTTGTGCATAATGGTTTGTGTAAGTGAAACGGTAATGCATCTAAAATTTTACGTAAATATTGAAATTAATATTCAGTAGGGGTGTAACGGTACACACAAGTCATGGTTCGGTACGTACATCTTAATGGGGGTCACGGTTTGTTACGGGTTTGGTAAAATGTATACGAGTAGCTTTTTCATGAATTTTATATATGCCCATACTGTCGCTCACCTATATAGTTTACACACCTTGCATATTATCAAACTCCATTACAATGGTAACGGCTTCAAACTTGCCGTGTACGTGGCATTCTCACTGCCTTCTCCACACTTCACGGACAGCTGTGCTGTGTGGTGCACGTCTGACGGCGTCCAACGCCTACCCCGACGTGCGCACGTGCTCTGGCCCGTTCAACGCTGCTTGCAGTTTTTACTTTTTTAAATACTCACTCAGACGTATTCGTCGTGTGACTGCGTGCACCGAACCGTGATGCCCGTACTGTGACGGGACAAATGCAAATACCGTTACACCCCTAATATTCAGCTTGAAGCCCAGTTAGGAGTTTGACTAAATGTTGTCTGTGTGTCTGTTGGTAGTGACAATTCAAGATTCTAAATCAGAATTACCAACCAAAAAAAAGCAACCAACGGCCAAAGTTCGCTGTTCCGCGAATAAATAATGTAAGTTATTAAGATAACTTTTATTAATCCGGTGAGGGAAATGCACGTAAAGACAATGCCTTCCCCTAGCCCAGGCTAGCAGCCTAGTATGGTCATTTAAATGGTAAAATGTTGTCTGTCTGATCACTGTCAGTGTATACTCAACCTTTATTGTTTAACCATGTTTAAGTAAGGCTTTCAAAATTTGTCCTGTTAACTTTAACATTTATTTTCTCTCAAATTATGCAGGGTCACCAACGGGAGCAACATTCATTGCGAAATTAAAAGCAGAAAACAAATTGTCTGCAATGAAAATACAGCACCTGGAGGAGAAGATGAAGCTCCTGGAGAAGGCAAACATTGACCTTCAAAAGGACAAAGAGTTTCTACTAAGTAGAGTAGATGAGAAGCCAGGTACAATTCCATTAACCCCCTTACCCCACTTCAGAGACCATAGCGCATATATATATATATATATATATATATATATATATATATATAGTGGTGGCCAAATTTATTAGAACACCTGACAAATCTCAGAATATTGTCATTTTTTTTGCCTCCATAACATGATTTCATTTCATAATGTTCAAGAATCATGCAGATGGTTGTTCTGAGCACAACAAATATCAGATGAAGTGAGTCCTACCTTTTTTAACCACTTTTAACTTCATAATTTGGTATATCCACCTTTTGCTGCAATTACAGCAGCACATCTCTCTGGCATAGAGTCAATAGATTTCCTGAGAACTTCAACACTAATGTTATCCCATGCCTTTTGCAACTCAAGCCAAAGGCTTTCCTTTGAATGTACAATAGATCTGTCCAGTTTATTTTCCAACTCGCCTCATATTAGCTTGATGGGTTTGAGGTCCGGTCTCTGAGATGCCAATGTTCCAGCAGATTCCTTCTGTCTCAGGTAGTTCCGGCAATAGTTATAAGACTGTTTAGGGTCATTGTCCTCTTCAAAAATAAATCCAGGCCCAATAAGACGACTCCCACAAGGTACTCAGTGCCCCCCCTAGAATGTTGTGGTATACTTTCTTATCCATGATGCTATCAATTTTGCCAAAGTCACCTGTTCCTGAGACTTAAATGGCATCCCACACCATACTACTACCCCCTCTTTGTTTAACTGTTGGCAAGAGACACTCATTTTTATATCTCTCCCCCTCACTTCGTCAAACATACACTCTTCGCTTGTTGCCAAACTATTCAAACCTGGACTAATCAGTCCACAACACTTCATACCAATCCTTCTTTGTCCATTTATTGTGTTCTTTTACACATTTTAGGCATTTAATCTATTTTTCTCTTTCAGTAATGGTTTCTTTGCTGCTATTCTGCCAACAAGTCCTTCTTCTCCCAGTTTCCAACACACAGTTCTTCAAGACACTGTTGCACCATAAGTCTACCGTCTATCCTACTCCTCTCTATTCCTAATATTCGAAAAACCCCGGACACCTTACATTTTTTAATCATTTAAAGGATTCAAACTCAGACTTTATCTCTTGATCGAGAAATTCGCCATCAGGATTTGAGGCCATCTTCAAACGTTTTCTAAAAACAACTCTGCTGGATTTAACCTACAGCCTACTACTGGATTAAACCTCCGACTCTCGTCTTTATTGACGCATTCGTCATACGCATTAAGAAGAATCTCTCTCTGCCGGACTATCACTTAAATCCAGGTAACCCTTAGGGGAGCTAAAAAAAAACTTTTCTTGTCAACTTTTTTTTTGCGGTGGAAAACACCTGCAATTACTATAACTGCCAACTCACAGGTTAGCGGAAGGCGCTGTGGTTCTTTTAACAGAAGGCAGAAGAAGAATTTTATCCTACAAACATTAGGTTTTTGCTTCTTCCTGTGAGCTCGGAGTTGTATAGATCACTAAACTAAATGTATCACTACTTGTCCTCATTTGGACTCTGAACAGCTAGCAAGTCTAGCAAACAAACACCAGGTAAAGCTTAACGTTTAACTACTTCACCACGAGTCACCGCGACATTGTAGCAAACAAAACACATTAACGCAAGTTTTGCCTGCCATCTGACATCACCACGATGCCTCCCGTCAGTGGTGCACCTGGATGCGACTCCTGCCTCCTACTCATCCAGCAGGTAGTAGAACTCGAAGTCAGGTTAGCGACGCTCTACCAGATCAAGCTGGATGAGCAGTTCATTGACTCCATTGTCTCCGTGGGTCCTCAGCACACACACACACACACTGGACATCTCAATCCCTCTCCACCCTGCATGCACACAAACCCAGAACACACACTGATGGGGATCCAGCCCACCCTGCCTGTGAACTCCACTCCTCACCAGCCATGGAGAACAACAGGCAAAAGCAAGCGGGATGGAAGACGCTCGGGACGACACACTGAGCCAGGCCCACCCCTGCAACTGAGGAACCGCTACACTGCACTGATGGATCAGGAGGAGCCTCCTGGGCCTGATGACTCCCCTCCTCAGCCCGCCCCGAAACGCCCCTGCAGACCAGCTCCAGAGCAACACCAGCATCGCCCACGCCGCCCTGCTCCCCATCCTGGGCCCTCAACACAGTCATCATCCCCTCAACGACTTCTCCCGCTGGATGTGACAACCACCACTCTGGTCATCGGCAGCTCCATGGTCCGAGATGTCCACATCCCCCCTTCGACAAGCGGCCCCTGCAAGGTCCACTGCTTCCCCGGAGCCAGGGTCCGTGACATTCAGCGTAGACTCCCCAGCATCCTCGCTGGCTACACCAAGGTTAGCACTATAGTTGTACATATAGGTACAAACGACATCAGGGCAAGACAGTCAGAAGCCCTGAGGGCAGACTTCAAAGCACTCCTCACCACCCTCGCAGACACAGGAAGACGGATCGTCATCTCTGGGCCTCTCCCGACCTACCAGAGAGGTGTGGAGAGATGGTCCAGACTGTTCGAACTCCACACCTGGCTGCAAGCGACCTGCGCCTCAGGCATCAGGCACTAGCTTTGTTAATAACTTTGACTTGTTCTGGGAGAGGCCCAGCCTGCTGAAGCATGATGGCCTCCACCCGAACCAGAGCGGAGCCAGTGTGCTGTCAGACAACATAAGGACCACCCTAAGGAACTGACATCCTGTAGAAAACATCACAGACTCATGCCCCCCAGGTAGTAACTCTAACACTTTCTATGAAAATGATTCTGAATCTGTCAATGTTTTCTACAGAGCATTATATGATTCCACTACCTCAGAACAGGCTGCTTCATATAATTTTATGGCATGCACCTATAATCCTATTCCAGTTTTAATCTCTACTCGACGCCTAATTAAAAACAAAGGCCATAGTTACAATAGTAAAAATAGAAGCCCAGCAAATATTCTATCTATACCCCGGCATATTCCTCCTTCCTGTGACCCACTATATCCAGAAAATATTTCAATGGCAATACTAAATATTAGGTCACTATCAGGCAAAACATTTCTCATTAATGATCTTATATGTGAACATAAATTAGACTGTATGTTTTTAACAGAAACCTGGCTAAACATAAATGGGTCTGCAGCTCTTATTGAAGCGTCCCCTCCCAATTACAGCTTTTTTAAGTCCATTAGAAATGGTAAAAAAGGGGGCGGGACAGCCACCATAGCCACGGATGCCCTGTGCTGCAGGAGCATCTCCTTCGATGAGTTTGCCTCATTTGAATATCATGCCATAGTTCTTAAGTGCCAGCCTCCTGTTCTGTCAGTAACTGTGTATAGGCCACCCAAGCAATGTCCCACTTTACTAACAGACTTTTCAGAACTACTCTCCATTATCCACACAAACTACGATAAGATTATTATCACTGGCGATTTTAACATACATATTGATAATGGGAACGACTCAAAGGCCCGGGATTTTATGAATCTCTTAAATTCCATGGACTTTACCCACATCACTGAACCCACTCACAACCGTGGCCACACCCTTGATCTAGTTATTACAAAGGGTCTTATGACTGTTATATCGTCTATCTGTGACCTTGCTCTTTCAGACCACTTTTGTATTTTCTTTACAGCACTGGTACCTAAAGTTAAAAATAGTGCCGAAAGTTTTATTAAGAAACGCTATCTTAACTTTCAAAATAATGATAACTAGACAAGACATAACTAATACAAAAACGCCAGAGGCGGGGCCATCATGTGTTAATGATCTAGTAACTACTCTAAATACAAAATTAAGGACAGCACTTGACTCTGTAGCACCATTGAAACAAAAAAAGGTTTTAACCAAACAAAAAGCTCCATGGAGAAATGAGGAAATTATTAAACTTAAGAGATCCTGCAGAAGGTCTGAGCGTACATGGAGAAAGACCAAGCTACAGGTCCACCTTGATATTTTTAAGGATCAACTCTCAGTTTTTAATAAAGCTATATAAAATGCTAGGAAGGATCATTTCTCTAAGTTGATATCTATAAACTCTATCAATTCCAGAGTCCTCTTTTCAACAATAGATAGCCTTATAAACCCTGCACCCAAAGTAGATGATAGTCTTTTTTCCACCTCCAAATGTGAGGAATTTGCAGCATTTTTCAGAGATAAGATAACAAACATTAGAAATAATATTGCTCAAGAAATTCCAAATGTTTTGTTTTCCGATCCCCCTCCACCATGCTGTACCAGTATTAGCTTTTTTGCACTGACTGATATAGAAACGCTGAACAAAGTAGTGTCACAAATGAAGCCGTCTACATGCTCTCTTGATCCCATTCCCACCAAATTTTTTAAGACCATCTCTGACTCGGTGTCTAAGGACATTCTAGCCATTATTAACTGTTCCTTGCTTACAGGTGTTTTCCCATCAGAACTTAAAACTGCCCTGGTAAGACCACTGTTGAAAAAAAGCAGTTTAGACAGTTTAGACAATTATAGACCAATCTCCAACCTTCCTTTTCTTAGCAAAATCCTAGAAAAAATTGTCTTTAAACAGTTAAATATTTTCCTAGATGCTAATTGTGTCTTTGACACTTTTCAATCTGGCTTTCGATCCTATCATAGCACAGAAACGGCATTAGTCAAGTTTGTAAATGATCTCAGGATTAATGCTGACTCCAAAAAGCTATCTGTCCTGGCCCTTCTGGATCTTAGTGCAGCCTTTGATACTGTTGATCATGATATCCTTATTGACAGACTTGAAAATTGGGTTGGCCTCGCTGGTCCAGTCCTAAACTGGTTTAGGACCTATCTAACAGGCAGGGAATACTTTGTCGCCCTCGGAGACCACAGCTCCAAAAACATTTCTATGACCTGTGGGGTCCCTCAAGGATCCATTTTAGGGCCCTTACTTTTCAGTCTTTACATGCTACCCCTTGGTAGTGTAATAAGGAGGCACAACATCGACTATCATAGTTACGCGGATGACACCCAGCTCTATATTTCTGTAACACCCAACAACTACAGCTCTATTGATTGCTTGGTAAATTGCATTTCTGATATAAATGTATGGATGTCACAAAACTTTCTCCAGCTCAACCAAGATAAAACAGAGGTATTAGTCATTGGTGAAAGAAATGAAAGAGATAAACTATCTGCACATTTAAAAACACTAGCACTTAACACCAAGCACCAAGCACCAAGCCAGAAACCTAGGTGTCATATTAGACTCAGATCTCAATTTTGAAACCCACATCAAAAATATAATTAAAACATCTTTTTATCACTTAAGAAACATTGCTAAGGTGCAACCGTTTCTCGCTCAGGCTGACACCGAAAGACTGATGCACGCGTTTATCACAAGCAGGCTAGACTACTGTAACTCTCTTTTGTCTGGTCTGCCAAAAAAAGCCATTAGTCAACTACAAACCATACAGAATGCAGCAGCGCGAGTCCTCACTAAAACAAGACGGAGAGCGCACATCACACCAGTATTAAAAACCCTGCACTGGTTACCTGTTAGTTCTAGAATAGATTTCAAGATTCTCCTACTAGTCTATAAATCACTCCATAGTCAAGCACCTGAATATATAACAGACATGCTCTCAAGGTACACACCCAGTAGAACCCTGAGGTCCTCCGGCACTGATCTCCTAATAGTACCAAAAGCCAGGACTAAGAGACATGGGAGAGCAGCTTTTAGCTTCTATGCCCCCAGCCTTTGGAATACTCTGCCAGAATACCTAAGAATGGCTGAAACGGTTGATACATTTAAACATACACTCAAGACATACCTCTTTGATCTGGCTTATCACTCACTGTAAAAATGTATTAATTTAACATATTTGAAACATTTATTTATTTACGAATCCGTGTCTCTTTACAAGTGTTTGTAACCCCCAATTAAGTACCGCTACATCAAATGTGTTGGTAACACTTTCTATGAAGCCCAGCGTTATAAGGCCCTATAAGGACATTATAAGGGCCTTTATAATGACTTATAGCGATTGCTACAATGACTTATAGCTACTTTATAACTACGTATAATGTCTTGATGATGATTCATAATCACCTTTATGATACATTATATCAGTTCATTATGAATGGTTATAATTAAAGACGGAATAATGCATTATAAATATGTGACTGTCGGGTAACACTTGCTATGAAGCCTGCCTTTATAAGGTCCTACAAGGACATTAATGATGACGTTTAAAAGTAGCTATAAGTCATTGTAGCACTCTTTATAACTATGTTTAGCATCTCCACAATGACTCATATCCACTGCTCTGAAACGTTATGTCAGTTAATTATAAATGGTTATAATCTAAGATAAAATGATGCATTATAAATATGTGATCATAGGTTTGTGTGGGTAATCATGAATCCTATGAAGCCTGCATATATGAAGCACTATAAGAACATTCATAATACCTTTAAAAACTAGTTAAGTCATTGTGGCACTCATTATAACTATGTATATAGGTCTTCACGGCACATCATAACCCCCCCCCCCCTTTATTTCCCTTCTTTCCTACTGTGAGGCGCATTGTGTTACCTTTGCGTATGAAATGCGCCGTACAAATAAAGTTTGATTTGATTTGATGATTTGAAGTCATTATGGTGTTGATCTCGTCACGCAGTTCTCGTGAGGTCTTTCTTCGGTCTTTAAGACTGAGAATTTTGAGATGCTTCACTTGTCTGTCTAAAAGTTTCTTTTTTCAACCTCTCCCCTTTCGGTTCTGGTGTCATGGCGGTCTAGGGTGTACTTTACTGTGCTTGGACTGCATCTCAAGTCCGCGGCGGTAGCTCCAGCCAGCTTTAAAAAGGGCCTTTATTCGAACCCGTTGATCACTCATTAGCTCCTTCTTCACCTTAGCCATGTTCAAAGAGCAACATGTGCTTCAAGACTACTTCTAGAGGCTTTGAATCTATACCAATTGGTGGTCTGGCCTCAGTGACAAAACCCTGATGTAACCAATCACTTAATGCAGAAGATAGGCCTTGCATTTCCATCAATTTAACCACGATCACACCTGACAATGATTATACAAGTAATTTGGCTTCTTCTGTGAAGGGACATGATTGTCTGACATTGACAGTGAAATCGGCCTAGCTTGTTTTTTGCAAGGAGATTGACCTAAATCTCCTTATGATGGCTCTATTCTATGGTTAATAGAGCATAATGATGACGTTGTAGATATTTCATTCATTTTAAGGGTATTTGAATTGTTCAACAAAAACAACTGAAAACTCTTAAATATATATATATACATTTATATATTTAATGTACTTTGTTTACTCTGTTTACTGTTCATTTTCACAGGAACAGAAACAGATAATCTTGACCTCATCTACCTCCTCTGACCCAACGGCATCCTCATCCTCTGATGGGCCATTGTCCTCCTCCTCAGAGGATGAGGAGGACAAGAAGAAGAGGAAGAAGACCAAGAAGACCAAACACACCAAGAACCGAGTGAAAAACTTAGAGCCGTACAGTCGCTCAAGAAGTAAGTAGAGCTATTAGCTCAACAGGTTTTGCTCTTAAAGGGGAATTCCATCCATTTTCCACTCAAAGAATCCATGGGGGTAACATAACTGTAACTGAAACCTTAAAAGGGGAAGTCTGATGTTATTTGGAAGTCTGGTGTTATTTGACTCATAGCCCTGTTGTTTGACGTCCCGACGTACTAAGTAGTAGTAAAAAGAACAAGAACATTTGGAGCATATAGCATGGAACTGAAACTTGAGGCCATACTCCCCATTAGGTCAGCTTTAGCTGCCTGACCATAACTCGTGTATGTTCTTCTTTTTCCTATGGACAGCACATGAAGAACTTGAACAATGGGACTTTAGGCCAAATGACACCAAACTTCTCCCTTAAGGAAATCAATAACAACTTATTCAACTTTTGTCATCTTCTCTTCAAAGTCACCACCATCGATGGTGTTATCAGGAGGTATAAGGAGGCACTGAAAAGGTTCCAAAAGAGTGGATCCATGAAGAAATCATTCGAGCGTATGGAGGTCGACCCGCAATACTATTGCAAGGACGGCCCCCATTGCAGAGCTGTACATGAGTTTCTCTGACGTTTTCAAAAGTCTGCCTAGAGATGAGGATGATAAGATCGCCACATTCACAGAGAGGTGCAGGGTGGCTATAACGGCCGAAATGGCAAACACTATTACAAACAAAAAAAAGGCAGGAGAACTACTTCCAATTGTTTATAAACTGACTTAGGTCATAAGCATCATAATTTAGTCACCTTCAGTTCTTATTTTATTGTTCAAAAGTGTTCATCCTGGTTGTTTTCACTAAATCCAAAACAGAGTGATGTGTTTATCCATAAGATGTGGGTGTGTGTGTGTTTACCCATGCTGTATTAAACTGCTATATTGTTTAATTCCTGAGTGGGAGTGTTTGTTTTGCTTGGTCATAATGTTACAAGTCTTGACAAAGTTTCTAATAGCACATAAGGTGTTAGAATTTCTTCATTGCACTGTCATAATGGTGTTATGACAGTCAGTTTATCCTTCATGATATGTTAATGACAATTCAAAATGCTACCACTTTACTTGAGGTCAAAGAATATCTTTATTACACTGTCATAATGGTGTCATGACAGTCAGTTTATCTTCATGATATGTTAATGACAAATCATAATGCTACCACTTTACTTGAGGTCAAAGAATGTCTTTATTACACTGTCAAAATGGTGTCATGACAGTCAGTTTTGGGTATCCTGTCAAATATCTACATTAGATATTATGAACACAAGATAATCCATGTTTTGTCTGGTCAACATCATTTGGTTTATAAATAAACATCCATTCCTGCCACTCAAGCTTGCAACACATTCCAAAATAAGTTGGAAAGGGGTCAGTTTAGGGGTAGTAATGAGGTAGAATGATTAAATTAGCCAGTGATGTCAGCAGGTCATCGTAATCATGATTGGGTACAAATGCAGCATCCAGGAAAGGCCTAGTCCTTTAGAAGCAAAGATGAGTCAATGATAACCATGTCCAGAAGCGCTGTTGACTTCTTTTGGCACTGAGGCATCTGGGATGGACCGTCACAGAGAGGAAACGTGTATTGTGGTGAAAAAACAGTATTTAAGGTATTTTTTTGGAATAAATGGATGCCGTGTGTTCCGGACCAAAGAAGAAAAAGACTATCCAAACTACCATCAGCAACAAGTCCAAAGGCCAGGGTCTGTTATGGTATAGGGTTGTGTCAGTGCCCTTTGCAAAGGTAATTTACACTTATGTGAAGGCACCATTAATGCTGAAAAGTACATAGAGATTTTTGAGCAACATTACGATGCCTTAAAAACGACATCTTTTCCGGGGATGCCCATGTTTTTTTCAACAAGACCATGCAAAACCACATTCAGCACAGATTTCAAAGGCATGGCTGTGGAAGAAGAGTGTTTGGGTGTTGGACTAGTCTGTAACCTTGCACATATAATTATAATAATCATTATGTCAACTTGCCATAAACACAAAAATAGATATTAGCATATTTTGCTAATGTCAAGTTGTCATGACAAAGACATTTCTGGTTATGTCACTTTGATTAATGTCAAGTTGTCATAATAAGGACATCCCAAACAAATGTATTGTCAAGTTATCATGACAAAGACAACTTCTGGTCATGTCACTTTGATTAATGTCAAGTTGTCATAATCAAGACAACCTAAACAATGTCAACTTGTCATGACAAAACCCGAATGACACTTAATGACAGCAGTCATTAACGGTAATGACATTGACATAATGTTTATGACACGTTCATGACTGTGTCATTTCACAGTTATGACAGTGTCATGTCGCTACTATGACGCTACCTTCAAATAAAGTGTTACCGAACAATTATGCCTCGCCAATTGATGTAAAATGATTGAAACACAATAGCCGTGATACACAATAAAGCTGCACATTTCAACATGTTCAAGCATCGACAATTATTACCAAGGTAATGACGTTTGTAAATCAAGTAGGCTAATTTGTAAATCCGTCAAGATTTCCGCGAGATATGAGTGTAAACGATTGTGAAGATCACTGACGTTACCTAACGCACCACTGATCCCTCCCGGAACTATTCCGTCCTTAAAATGGCCTCCTGTACGGACATTCAAGAGTCCGCCGTTGCACCCCTATACATGTCTATGGTTGCACCCCCTTGGTTTCATCATCATGCACCACCGTCACCATTTGGGCTAATGGTGAAAGGCCAAATTAATGTTTCGCTCAATAAAATCAAATAAACTATTAGAATAATTTACACATGAATGAGATTCACATCTTATAGGTATTCCGTTTTAATTTCACAAGTGTAAAACATTTCGCTCGAACTTAACCTATAAAAAGACTAATAGTGGCTTAGTTTTCAGTAGGAGATATGGCTGCATTGGTGTTGTTAGAGGATATTGCCAACTGCTCAATACGGAGAGAGATAAAATGATTTATCTAATCATACATAATCAACATGTATTTTTAGCAAATCTGAACATATCATCCTCAGGTTACCTTCAGCAATGACAAACAACAAACACGGACAATTTACCAATTGGCGTCGCCACCAACCTACATGAGCAAACAGTTAAAATACATAGGGCAGCCGTGGCCTACTGGTTAGGGTTTCAGGCCGGAAACCGTAGGGTGACCGGTTCGATCCCCGACCAGTAGGAAAAATGTGGGCGGGGGAAGTGGTAGACCACTGCTCTCCCATGCCCACATCCACGGCTGAAGTGCCCTTGAGCAAGGCACCTAACCCCTATCACTGCTCCCCGGGCGCCGCCAATGGCAGCCCACTGCTCCGGGTTAGTGTTACTTCACTTCACTTCACTGTGTGTGTGTGTGTGTGTCACTTCCCTGGATGGGTTAAATGCAGAGGTTAATTTCAGAGTGTGTGTGTCTACACCACCTCTGCCATAGAGAGGACTTTCACTTTCTTTACATGTTAAAACAGACATTAAGGACGTCAGCCAACAAACAAGGATGTAAAAGCCATTCGTCACATTTACCTCCAATAGTCTTCTCACTCGCTTAGTGTCAACCCAGCCTGGTCTGCCCCGCCCCCTGCTATCAGTATCTTTTTCCACAGCTGAATAGCAGAATCTGCTCAGGTGCCCTCAGCATACCAGCATAACACACACTGTATAGAATGTGCCAGAGGTCTCAAACACACACAGTGCGTCACACAGCACCCTGTGAGCTCTGCTACCACAACACACACTACTGACTAAATGACAGCCATTCAGATGAAGCCAAAAACAGACAGAGTACGATGCAATCACATGTAAAAGAGTTCAAAACCAATGTGGAGTATCTGTGTCATTCCTGTCTTCAGTTCAGTAATGCATGTCAGAGCTGTGTGGCAGAGAGATACAGCCTGTTCAGAGATCACTCATTACTCAGAGATGTGTGGCAGAGAGATACAGCCTGTTCAGAGATCAGTCATGACTCAGAGCTGTGTGGCAGAGAGATACAGCGTGTTCAGAGATTGACAAGTTTCAAGATTTCATATACGGCTCTCTCACAAGAGTAAACAGACATCATATGAAGCATACTACCTCAGTCTGTCTCTCTTTTACACACATACTCAAAACAAAGGCACATACACACACATCCTTAATGTGTAGGTTGGACTAATTGTCCTGACATAAAGAGAGAGAAATGGAGGTCAAAAAAGGAGAAAGAAATTGGATTGGAATGACAATGGCCAAAGGTCAACAACATTGCATTCATAGAGTTGATAGTATCGGAGAAATAGAACATCATTTATTCAAATGTAATCCACAGTCAAAGCTATGTTAATTATATAGCTTCCTGTGTATTCTGTTAAAACCCAAATGGTCACAGCTGCTAGATGCCCTGATCACTGTGAGAAGAGATAACACTTCCGGCCAGGAACTCCTCATTTAAATATAGAGTTCCTAGCCCATCTGTCTCTTAGGCAAATATTAGCATTCTGGTAACCACCCACTCCAACATGTTGTATAGGTTAAATACAGGAGACTTCTCTTGAGTCAGTTAGTGAAGACAGCCTTGGTGAAACTAAATCTTTTTAGTGCAGCCTTGTCTTGCTCTCTCTCCTCTGATGATCCTCATTGTAAGATTAAACCTGAATCTTGACATTCCATATTCACTTGACTGGGTCTCCGTTGATTAGGAAGTATTCATATACTTTTAATGGAGGTCCCACCGAGATTAATTTCTTGGATTTCGCTGAGATTTCAGCTCTGCTGTAAGAGTCCTACAACTGCCTGGTTTTGACACAACACATGGTAAGTACTTAAATTAAATTGCTTACCTAACCTTAGGAATAATAGGATAGCAAGATAGCCTGTGCAGTATCACAGAAGGTTTTGGGTGCGGTAACGCCCAAGGGTAGTCACTGTCAACCGCTGTCTGAGTTGATGGGTTGACATGCTACAATTTCTTGTTTTCTGGCTCAGATGTTAGGTCCAAAGGGATTATATGTGTTGTGAACAGAAACGGGTGTTGTGAAAACAGGACACAGCATTATTTTAAATTTTGAATTTAGATATTTTTCTAAAAACATTTTGTAAATTATTTACATTAGATTGTGGAGATTCAGTCTGTTGAGATGGAAAGTCAAAATTCAAGCTATAAGGTCCCTTTAAGTGTTCAGATTGCAATGGCAAGTGTGGGAACTGATATCAAACATGATAAAATTAAAACGGAAATGATTAAAGATGGTTTCCAGCTAATTTGGGGAATCAGGAAGGCTAGTGAGTGGGTTTAGAGGTGACCTTAAGTCTGAAAAAAAAGAGAAAGCGATATTCTAGCTTCCTAATGAGTAGATGGACACAGAGGTCACAAGGATTTTTGGTTGAATCAGACGGACAGCCAGCGGCCCTTCCTAGATTGCGAGAAAGTATGAAACAGAATACTGACAAACTTCAGCAAATTGCTAAGAACTTACTGGGAAGAGCCCCACCTACTGATGTTAAATATCCCAAGGGTATTGCAGATTATGCCAAGCTGATAACTGAACTAGTGGTCTCTGTGGAGAAAGCCGTCTCTCAAGTGGAGGAAAAGGCCTTCCAGATTGCAGCTGTGACGGACACTAGTGTGCCTACAGCCCCTCCCCCGCCTCACGCCACTGCTCCGTTGGTTTCAGACAGTGGGACATTGAGGATGCCTCAGATGGCTCCTATTAGGCCTGTGACAACAGCAGATGTTCATAACAATGAAATTGAAGGTGTGAATGTCACCTATAAAGGGCCTGGACTTAGGGGAGAAATGGGACTAGTTACTCCAATAACACCTGGAGCTCTTAGTCATATCTTGCAGTCTTTGCCGCCTCTTAAAACGCAGGATCCCAATGTTGATTTCTGGGGTAAGGTTAAAAGATGCTGTGATTACATTCTCTCTCGAATACAGTGAAGTGGCGACTGTGATTAAAGCTAAGGCCCCTTTGGGCTATGCCTCACGTTTAGCTGAGGCTCAGTGGCCTAGAGTAATGCCAGGTAATGATGTGGCCTGGGAAAGGCATCTTATACAATGTGAGAATATAACTCAGGCAATTTTAGGCAGAGGATATCATTCATTCACTTCTCTGTCAACCTGTACCCAGGAACCAACAGAGAATTTTAACTGCTGGATTCACCGTTTCACAGAGAAACACAGGACCCTGGCTGCCTGTCGTATAGACACTCCAGCCCTCGGGTCAAGCTTTATAATTGACACAGCTTCTAGGAACATGAATGAAAGATATCAACAGATGTGGAATTTAGGTTTGCCGGTAATCAGAGACTGGGGCGAGTTCTTAACTTGGGGACAGAGAGCTGAAGCCAGTGTGGCACAACTTAATGACAACAGAATCAGGATAGCTGCAGTGCAGGACGTATCCTCTCACAATAGCTACCAGCAAAGAAGGCAGAATATACACACAGATAAACCTGTGCCCTCTCAGCAGAGAAGTATTGACTCTGACACAACCTCTGAGATTTTAAATCTTCTCAGAAAGTTGGAAAAATCTGACATAACTGACCAATAGGACATGTTTGATTCACTAGCTTGATCATATTCACCCATTTGTTTTCCCACTAACTGCATTCTCTGTCAAAATGTAATCAGGTGCAAGATTTACATAAGACCTATCCTACTACTAAATACATATCATAAATAAGATGATAACCGCAGAATTTATTTTATCTAAACAGGTTTAAGCTGCTGAATGTCTGACTTCATCAAAAAGATGCCAAGAACACTAAATGAATTAGATGCCTTAAATGGTTTTGCATTCACGGGCCATTGCAGTCTGGATGAATAACGGAATCTTATGAGACCATGTAACTAACTTTTAAATGTAACTCTAACACTTCTTTCCTTTTTCCCTAGGCGTGAACATGTCTCTGGAATAAGCAAATGAATGTGTCTGTGTGTGTGTGTGTCTGACTGTCTGTGTGCCGGCCGGCCGTATGAATGAATTAACATGACTTCTCACTAAATTCTTTTCAGGGTAAACTATTTGAATTGCTTTCAGCTCCCTTCACAGGATCTGGTATGTTGATTATGCAACCGGAACATTTTGCTTCCTGTCCTGAGGAAATGGGCGACACCGCTAGGCACATCTAACTTTTGCATAAGATTAATTGTTTGTTAAGATCTCTTTCCAATTAGAACAGCTGACGGTCCACTGGACCTCACACCTGGACAAACCTAATAGAAGTCGCCGCGGTATCGAAAAGGGGAGGAGCAGCACAACCGTCTGAAGCACAAAGCAGCGAAAATTCAATTACCATCAAACCAATCCAACTCTACTGGAAGTCGGCAATTTCTGGAATATGTGTCACCCTCTTCCCAACAAGTCTGGATATTAACATTTCAATGAAGAGGATTTCTCGAGTCTGGATGTTAACACAAGAGGAGTTTTCTCTAAGCAGATCTTGTGACGGGCAGAATAACCCCCCCCCCCCCCAAGAGGTTTAGGAAGTCTACCCTAACCTTTTAGCATAAGAATACACACCCACACAAACACACACACACAAACACACACACACACACACACAAACACACACGGACTATCACACAGGACTCATACCATTGTGGCAAGAACAGAGAACAACGATTCCACCAACAACTCTAAAAGACTGTCAGCTACATTTTTCTTTTGTCATAGTTTGTTCTGTTATATTTTTATGCTACACTTGGTATCCAGAAAGCCTCCAGCGCAACAAGCAAGGCTCGAATATGTTTCTGAAACACTTGACAAATCAATTATGTAACCAGGCTAGTTTATGTTTGTTGTTGTTGTGTTTTAAGTTTTTTTTCTCAAAGTCATCATGAGTAGTTGCGATTGTTTTGTAAATTCATGTTTTCTGAATGGGTACCATGTGCATGTATGTATATTTGCTGCGTACATTTGGTTTGGTTCTCACAACTGAAACAGGGCGGCTATTTTGTGGTAGAGTCTGTGAGCAATTTCCCCTTAACATCAGAGATCTTTCCCAAAATTGGCCAAAGGGATTAGGGTCCTGATGAAAAAGGTTTCGGCTCATCTTGTGAGAACATGTCACATTTTTAAGAGAGAGAGAGAGACAAAGACTAATACATTTAAGCAACTATGTACTCCTGAATTTTTATGTTTAAGACAATAAGTCTTAAAAAAGGGGACTGATAGTATCGGAGAAATAGAACATCATTTATTCAAATGTAATCCACAGTCAAAGCTATACAATGTTAATTATATAGCTTCCTGTGTATTCTGTTAAAACCCAAATGGTCACAGCTGCTAGATGCCCTGATCACTGTGAGAAGAGATAACACTTCCGGCCAGGAACTCCTCATTTAAATATAGAGTTCCTAGCCCGTCTGTCTCTTAGGCAAATATTAGCATTCTGGTAACCACCCACTCCAACATGTTGTATAGGTTAAATACAGGAGACTTCTCTTGAGTCAGTTAGTGAAGACAGCCTTGGTGAAACTAAATCTTTTTAGTGCAGCCTTGTCTTGCTCTCTCTCCTCTGATGATCATCATTGTAAGATTAAACCTGAATCTTGACATTCCATATTCACTTGACTGGGTCTCCGTTGATTAGGAAGTATTCATATACTTTTAGAGTTAAGCGAATGAAAATAGTGCAAGTCAAACTGTTTTGGTTGGCTGTTAAGACCTTTCATGTGGTTTTGAAATTCGAATACTGCAGTCAATGCCATCCAGCTTTGAGAGCACTGAAAAATAATTGATACACACACACACTTGAAGTATTGATAATTACTAAAGGTAACGGGAAGGGCCTACGTTTTATTTGTTTCTTAATGCACAGTTTTTGTAAATGTACACAATATTAGATACAGAGGACACACGCCCACACAAACAATATACATGCATATTAAAGGTAAACTGAAAGGTAAATTGATTAAAATAATTAAATTTTGGTGCACCATTTCTGCTTTCGTTGCACCATCTACAGGTCAAAGTCTGCCACTGCATTTAGGGCATTTTCTGCTTGAAAATATAGAATGGGAAATGCAATGACAGACACTAAGAGCACCCCTAAAACATTGTACTAAAACAAGTATTCTAACCCTAACCCTAAAACACTGCTTTATACATAAGACACCTTTTAAACAGTCCATGCAACAACACTGGTACAAGCATGCGTGACACGTCTTTCATTGATGGGTGTTACTCAGCATGTGCTCCTTCATAAGGGAATGCCTATGAAGTTTCTTTTACCAATAGCTCACCTCATTAACATTTATGAGAAATGTTTTACAAGAAATAACAAATAAGTAAACACTAATTCATTATGGGGAATATTTATTATGTGCCGTGGTTCTGCTTAAAGTTTCTTCCTGCCTAACAGGGATTTTTTTCTTGCCCCACTAACTGGGGTACAGGCTCTTGGCTCTGTAAAGCACCTAGAGGCAATTGTATTGTTATGGCGCTATATAAATAAAATTGAATTGAATTCCCCGCTTCTCGATACAAACTAAAATATAGCTGCAAGCAGCGATGGCGGTTTCCTCCTCCAGACATTGCGAACCAGGGAAAAATGTATTTTTGTGACAATTTGTCACTGTATAGAAAGATCCATGCTGCAGACTTGCCAATGGGATATTACATTTCAAATGCATTACTTTGAAGATCCTCAAGGGCCATGGCTTCAAGCTAAGAGTGAGAAGGGGTGTGGTCATCCCTACATTTCCTTAAATGTTGTGTGTGTGTGCTTGCGCGTGTCAAAGGAGCCTGAGCCTGTCCCTGTGTGTGTGTGTGTGTGTGTGTGTGTGTGTGTGTGTGTGTGTGTGTGAGAGAGAGAGAGAGAGAGAGAGAGAGAGAGAGAGAGAGAAAATCTGGAGCACACACGCGCGGAGGAGCAGAGAGAGAGACCTTCTACTGAAAATCACCCTAGGAATTAGAAAAGCATGCATGTTTCAAATATTCACCAAAAATCCACTTTTCATCTTACAGTCAACTTTTTTTCAGATTTGTGTACTTAACATTCTAAAGTGTCTTCACATGAACTTGTGATTGAATCAGAGTATCACTTTTTGACCTGTTGATGTGTAAAGCATTATTTTAGCTTTAACAATGTATCCAATTTGCTTTATATCAATCATTTTTTAAGATATGAAGTTGCCTTTGCACATGGGAACATGTTGTAGTGTCTTCCAGTGACATATCAAGTTTGGTGTTGATTTGTCAAAGATTTGCCAAGATATGACTTCACTTCCTGTTTGGCGCCTTTTCTGCTGAATTTGAGTGGCTGTACCGGACAAACGGTTGTGAGGATCAAAATTCTAAATCGTAACTTTTGTGAGGCTAGGTCTGACCATCATCTCTGGTGATTTTGAAGAAGATTTGCCAAAAATTGTAGGAGGAGTAGGCTTTCAAAGGTTTTTTGATAAAACCGGAAATAGCGGAAAATCTATATAACCGGAAATTGACGCCATAGGGTCTGTTAAATTCGTCTTGATCCAGGGAATCCAATGGTACCTCATTTTTGAAAATCGGTCATACGGTTCAAAAGTTGCGTGTGTTACAAAAGTCCAACTTTGACCTGTTGGTGGCGCTAGAGAGCCATGAAACTTGGTGTGAATGAAGAAGGGACTGTCCTTAATGAGTGTGCCAAATTTCACAAAAAGTTACCATATGGTTCTATGGGCTGCCATCAGTGGCGGTTTTAGGCACGGGCGACCCGGGCAGCCGCCCGGGGCGGCACTTTTCCATGACACGTGAGGGGCGGCACGAGCACTTAAAAAAATAGTAATAATAATCTAGGCCGCGAAGCGCTTTTCTATACATCATATCACTGCGTGAGGAATTGGCAAATTGGCGCCCCCTGCAGCTGCAGGCGCACCTGCTCGCTAAGAAGGTGCAGCGCAATCCTGGGTGAAAGGGGGAAAGAGAGAGGGGGCGGCGGGCAGTTCAGCTCTGGGTCTCCCAATAAACATTATAATTACCCTATACTTTTTGTTTTTCTGAATTGTGTGAAATGGCTTATAAAAATAGGTAATACAGAACGATTATGTGGTCACCAAGGGTTAATTGGTGGAAGGAGACCACTAACTGCATCAATTTATCCAACTGGTGAAGGTAATAGTGAGCAGAGTATAGAGATAGGTAGATAGTTAGATAGGCTAGATACTTTATTCATCCCGAGGGAAATGTAATACATCTTTAACAGAGTAGTCTATTACATTATCGATAAAGCTATTGAAGGATGCTCAAGTGGACAAGGTAAAAATGTGTTTTATTTTATCAAGTGTAGCTTAACCAATATTCCTATTACTGTAAGGCAACCAGCTAATGTTGAGCACCAACTGAATTGTTTGCTAGCTAGCGTTAGCTAGCTGATTTGACCATAGGGTATGAACATGTTCATTCATCTGACACTAGGCTAAAGTGTTAGCGAAATCCCGCTAGCCACAACTAACATAATGTAACAGCATACAGAGTACTAGTATAATCTTAATAATTAGCAGGTCGATAGCTAGCTGGTTAGACCACAGATTTCCTTTTGACACCACTAGACTAGCAAGCGTTAGCGAAATCCCATTAGCCACTATTAGCAAACTCAACTAACTATAATGCATGTTGAGTGCTTGCACAACATAACTTGCAAAGAGCTGGTGTTAGCTAACATTAATGCACATGTTGTGTGCATTGATTATCTAAAGTGTGTTATTTAAATGCTCTATTGAAAGAGTTGTGCAATTGAAAAGCATACAGAGTACTAGTATAATCTTAATAATTAACAGGTCGATAGCTAGCTGGTTAGACCATAGATTTCCTTTTGACACCACTAGACTAGCAAGCGTTGCACTAGCACAACATAACTTGCAGATAGCTGGTTAGCTAACCTTAATGTAAATTATGTGTGCAATAATTCTCTTAAGTGTGTTATTCAAATGTTCTATTGAAGGATTTGTGCAATTGATACATTTCATTTTTTCTTTGACTTATATTGTTATACTATAATTTTTTCGGGGTGGGGGGGGGGGGCGCTCGGAGGGGATATCGCCCGGGGCGTAATTCCATGCAGAACCGCCACTGGCTGCCATTGACTCCCATGGCAGGAGAATAATAATACCTACGATAACAATAGGTTACCTCCTACCGGAGGAAACCTAATAATAATAAAAAGAAAATCCATTTCCTTCATGAATTTCCATAAACTAATTATTGTCACATAGTCATTTGGGGAAGTTCGGAGCTGAAGGATAAATCCTGATTCTGCTGCGTCAACCAGGAGGCCACTGAGATACTTTATATACTCTGTCTGTCACACCTGAAAGTTTCCTTCTGATAGGCTCAAGTCATGTCCATATTTGATTATTCTGCCCATGTCATACAAACACACACTCAGAGACACACTTCTCTTATATTTCTCTTCAGAGTGAGCTGTTCAAACTGGTACTCAGAAACTATATTGACATAGTCATCATCAGTTTCCAGCATCTCGTTGACTGATGTGCGGATCAGTCTCAGTGTCATTCCAGACACACTCACACTCCTGTTACAGTGGAAGTAACAAAAAGTAAGAAATGTATATGGTGCAAATACTATGATCATAATATATAACTAGAAAATGCATTTCCTGAAGGAAATACCAGTGCATGAAATGCAAAGTTAAGAAAGGAAGAAGAAAAGAAAGAAGAGTGAAAGAAGGAAATAAGAAAGGAAAGAAGAGTGGAAGAAGGAAAGAAGAAAGGAAAGAAGAGTGAAAGAAGAAAAGAAAGAAGAAAAGAAAGAAGAGTGAAGAAAGGAAAGAAGAGTGGAAGAAGGAAAGAAGAAAAGAAAGAAGAGTGAAATAATGAAAAAAGGAAAGAAGAATGAAAGAAGGAAAGAAGAGTGGAAGAAGGAAAGGAGAAAAGAAAGGAGGTTGAAAGAAGGAAAGAAGAGTGAAGAAAGGAAAGAAAAGTGGAAAAAAGAGTGAAAGAAGTATAAAAAAGGAAAGAAGAGTGGAAGAAGGGAAAAAAAATGGAAGAAGGAAAGAAGAGTGGAAGAAGGAAAGAAGAGTGAACAAGAGTGGCTCTGGATAAAGAGAGAGTGAAATTATTGAAAAAAGGAGATAAAGAAGAGAGATGAAGTGTGAGATAAAGTAGACTGAGAGGGATAGTGAGAAAGATGGAGAGAAAAAAAGTAGAGAATGGAAGGTGTCTTAATGTTCCTAGTTAAAGTTAAATTGAGAGGGACAGAGAAGAGGTTCCTTGGATCTGGCGCAGGTGTCAGTGAAGCACAGGTGCAAGCCAGTTTAATGACCCTATTATGATGTCATAATGGCCCAATGTAAGTCAATGGGAAAATTTAGATTCGTTTTTCTTTAACAACTTAAAAAGTATAAAGTTTTGAAAAGTGAAAAATACATAGCATAAATGTCCTTTACAAGACCTACCCGACAAAGTTTGAACGAAGTTTCTAAGTTAAGCGGTTCGAGCTGAATTAATCGCAGAAAAAGGTAACAAGAAGAAGAAGAAGAAGAAGAAGAAGCCTAGGAATAACAATACAGGGCATTTCATGCACTGTAATAAAGCCATATTGTGATACATTCATAAACAATATTATGAATACACTGCAAATTTGCAAAAAGGTTGCAATTGCCTTGGAAATCAAGCAGTACTAAACACACTAAAACTTAGCAAATAGATCTCCCATACACCTTGCCAGGCATCAGGTGGGTATCTAAAACAATTTAAAAATAATGTTGAAGTGTTGCATCTGTTGTTTATTCATCCTCACGTTAATGCAGTGGTGCTCTGTGATTTAGTATGAGTCTAAACTAGGTCCAACCCTGGTCTAACTGTATATTACATCGAACGTTAGCTCTCGCTAGTACCGTTAATCTGGTTAGCCTCGTCAGGAAAATTCTGGTACAGTATGAGCATTCACTAGAAAGACTCAAAAAATGTGAAATATATAAATGACTACTTGATCATTTGTTATGTCAGACAATTGATTGTCAGCGAACCATTGCATTGAGGCTATTTTTGTTAGAGTTCTCTAGCTATGCCACTCATGATATCTTAGACAACTTAAGTGAAGTTGATTATCCAGGTTAGCTAGCATTGGTCAAAGCTAGCTGTCGCCACTTAGCCTAATTCTAAACTTACGTTTTTTTGAGCACAGCGGTCGTTATTTGCCAGTTTTATGCTTATTTAGTGAGGACCCATTGTGGACATTTGAAGTTTATTTTCCCATGCATACTTTTTTGGGGGCGAAAAGGGCTACTTTGTGTAGTTGTGCATTGTGAAAAACGGTTGACTTTATTACTGAAGAGCTTGTTCTAAACTGAGGTAGCTAACCGCCACATGTTCAGTAGGCTATCTGCTCAGCACAAATGCATTGCAAAGTCATGAGACAGTTATGCATGGAATAGTGTGGTTCTAGTGCTATCCTGGAAATCAAGTTGAGTTTTTTCCCTTACGTTTGCTTTGTTTGAAATCCCTCCTTCCAGGAAAACTTACCATATTGGTCAAAGTTAAGGCGATCAAAAATTCATAAGCGTTACTGAAGCCAAGCTGAGTGAACTGTTTGAGAGTGGTAAGTCTATGGAACTTTAATTTAAATCATTTTGTGTTGTCTGTTAATGAGCTGATATTCAGTAATCCTATATGTGTTATGCCCAGTGTAGTCAGTGCTAATGATTAATTTAAAACTACAGCGACGAATGAGTTGTACCCATTTTCTGAGTATGCACTGAGAATCATGTGTTGCAAAGAGGGCTAGGATTTTCCAAATTATAAACATGCAGTTTCTCTCTCTCTCTTACTATGCAAGTGATGTTTGCCTCTTTGTCCTTTCTTCTTTATAAACATAAAATAGCCTTATGTGGACCTTGTTCAACATGCCTCTATTGGTCTGTTACCTCATAACTAATGTTGTTGCCATCAGTCAATGACTAAAATGGTACATGCTTCAGAAATAAATTGCTCATAATGATTGTATTGCCCATAGCATTCCAGAAGTTTGGCATCCCCCTCAGCCAATTGTCTAATGCGAAGCTCTTTGATGACTCCAAAACTGAGGTTGACGAGGAGGTGTTTGGAGAAGTGACAATACTGGCGTTTATGAGCTATCCATTGATGGTTTGTATTGCCTAATCAATTGCATTTTTTTAAACTGATAAAGATTATTACAGGACATGTATGTAGAACAGTTGATAAACACATTCGTTATTTTTAGGAGACCTCTTACCGGTTTGGATGAAAATGGTTATAAAATGCTTTACTCCTTAGCTATACTTAAAATCATGTCATTTCAATATGAAGTAGTGCGGTCTTAGGTCATATACCCCCTACACTTGATTTGAGAGTAAACAAGTGTCTTTTGTTTGTGTGTCATCCAAAGACAGGAACCAGTATACAGCAGCACCTTGATTCCATCGAAGAGAGAAGACAGCCCTATCTTCTTGCCACCGGTACCAAGAACAGTCGCATCCATGGATACTACATCATACTGGACAAGCGAGCCATAGCTTGTCAGGCTGTGAGTGCTGTTGGTGCTGTTGGTGGTCTCTGTCAATATGTTGTGTGTCCTTTGTAATGAATGCTTTGATGGGCGAATGTTCTTGTTAGACACCTGAAGTGTCTTCACGGCTATCAAATGCTTTACTCCTTAGCTATACTTAAAATCATGTAATTTCAATATGAAGTAGTGCAGTCTTAGGTCATATACCCCCTACACTTGATTTGAGAGTAAACAAGTGTCTTTTGTTTGTGTGTCATCCAAGGATACTACATCATACTGGACAAGCAAGCCATAGCTTGTCAGGCTGTGAGTGCTACAGCTGTTGGTGGTCTCTGTCAATATGTTGTGTGTCCTTTGTAATCCTTTGATGGGGCGAATATTCTTGTTAGACACCTCAAGTGTCTTCACGGTTTATTGCCTGGGAGAACACTCTCCCTTAAATGTGGCCAAAATGGTTGTTCTCTTGAGTTTGGGTCGTTTTCAGGGTTCAGAAAACATTTGAATCGCGTTCACAGTGAACAAAGTTCAGTTCAAAGTAACACTGTACAGGTACAGGTCTGTGCTGCCAGTAATGCCTCAATGTCTGATTTATGTTTTAGCGATGTGGCTACCTCCTCAGTCCAAACTGCTGATTTGTCAATGACAAATAAAAACACCAAGGATGCTAGTGCAGCTGTTGTAGCTCAACTGCTGTCAGCAGGAGTAGGCCAAAATATTGTTGATGGGGTAGTTTTGTCATTGGAAGAACTTGTGGAACAGATTCAAAGTCAGGTTAAAGAAACGGCTTTAAAATGCTTACCCCCAGAAAATGAAACTCGTAGTAAATTCACAAAAGCATTTAATGAAATTGAAAATCCCTTCACCTCTCTTAATACAGTCTCTAAACGAAAGTCGTATTTCAAAGAGAAATGCGAAGTTGTTACTCCTGTAGAGAAAGTACTTGGAGTCAGGTTTGATAGTAGGAGGAACAAAGAGACTGGTACTTACGACCAAGTGCTTGTCACTGACAAAATGTCTTATGTTCCTATTCTTCAAACATTACTGTCCATTTTCAAAAATCCAAAGACAAGCAGTATGCTCAAATCTGGCAGGAGTTCCCCTGATGACTTATATGCTGATTTGGAGGATGGGTTATATATAAAGGAACACCCACTTTTTTCAAGTGAGAATCACGCATTAAAAATACAATTGTTCTATGATGATTTTGAAACATGTAATCCCTTGGGATCTAAGAAAGGTCCTCATAAAATGGGAGGCATATACTTTACATTGAGAAATTTTCAGTCTAAATTTAATTCCTGTTTGGACAACATATATCTATGCACACTCTTCCACACCCAAGATATTAAGACCTATGGGTTCAATGCAATATTAGAGCCACTTGTGTAAGACCTTATAGTACTTGAGACTGAGGGAATTGAAGTTCCATGCTTCAATGGCCGTTTACGGGGTAGCATAGTCCAAGTAACGGGTGATAATCTTGGATTGCACTGCTTGTTTGGATATGTTGAATCATTTTCAGCTCATTACTGCTGTCGATTTTGCCTGACTGAGAAGGGGAAGTTTCAAACAGTCTTTTATGAAGATGACCCCAGTGTGACTTTACGAACAAAAGATATACACCTGCGCCATTGCGAAGCTATACAGTTAAACCCAACACTACTTCATGTGTATGGTGTTAAGCGGTCTTGTTTACTTAATGAGCTTAAGTACTTCAATGTATCAGATAATTTTTCTGTTGACATAATGCACGATATATTGGAAGGAGTTGCCCAATATGAGATGAAACTTGTTTTAGATATTTGAAATCAAACTTCATTTCACACAGAGAAATACAAGCTCGGATACGGTCATTCAATTATGGCCACACAGAGAGTAAGAACAAGCCCCCTGGAGTAAGACTAGAAGAAGGAAATGATTTAGGGCTTAATGCTATCCAGACGTGGTGTTTCGTCAGAAATATGCCCCTTATATTTGGGAATGTTTTGCAAAGCGGTGATAAGTGCTGGCAGCTTCTTTTACTACTTCTGCAAATAGTCAACATAGCATTTTCTCCCATTTTAACCGAAGGTTTGACCATTTGTTTAAAACATGTCATAGCTGAACCTCATAGGCTATTCAAACATTTATTTCCCTTGAAAAATCTCTTGCCCAAACATCATTTTCTCATCCATTATCCACGTTGTATAAGATATTTGGGACCTATTCTTCACATGTGGTCAATGCGTTACGAGGCTAAGCATTATTACTTCAAAAAACAAATAAAAAGTTTTAAAAATGTAAGTAACAAACAGAGAATGACTTGGCCTACAAGTTTGGATTGGGGTCTACTGCTATTATAAAGGGTCCAGGGAAAATGGTTGGTCTGTGTGACACAAATGAGGGTGAGAATATTGCAATGAATTTTAATGTTTCTGTGGAAAGTTCTGTTTTAAAAGTTAAATGGGCAAAAGTCCATGGCACTGAATATCGCCCAAAGTTGATCATTTGTACAAGTGTTGATATTGATTTGCCTACATTTTGTCAAATTAGAGACGTTGTTTTAAAAGAGGAAGAGGTACTGTTAGTCTGTGTAGTGCTACACACATGGTGTTTTGATGAACATTTTCATTCATTTAAAGTCTGTTCCAAAGAGGTTGAAGAATGGAAGATTGTCAGAGTAAATGAACTTGTATACTATAAAACATTTGATTTACAGATGACGTATGGCACTTATGGATGATTTTACTTATATTGTACCGAATTGTGTTTTCATTTAGATAGGTGGTGGACCGAAGCCTCATATCTCTTGAGCGCTGATAATGTTTTCCTGGTGAATGTTATTAACATTTTTCATTCATAAGAGAAGATTTTGAAAAATGTATCCCCACTTCAATGTATTTAAAAGAGAATTTAATATTTATATAAAATCCCTTGATAAAATGCTCCCTTGATGAAATATGGGAATAAAGCCAGGCAATTGAAAACGATTTTGATGAAAGAAACATTTGGTGCGACTAGTTAATCCCTTGTAAGATTTTTATGTGGTTTTGTAAATTCGAAATATATTAATGAATTCAATTTTGTTTATGTACCTGATTCAAAGCCTTGTTAGCTTTTTATGTGGTAATGTTTTGTAATTTTGAAAATGTATTAATGAATTCAATTCTGTTATTGTACCTGATTCAAAGCCTTGTTACCTTTTTATGTGGTAATGTTTTGTAATCTCGAAACTGTATTAATGACTTCAATTCTGTTATTGTACCTGATTCAATAAATGTTTTTTTTTTTTTTAAACCTAAGAGGTAATGTAATGTAAAGATCTTCAATAAAACCTTTACTGAAACTGAATCATGAACATGTGTTTTATTATAATTTAACACCTAAAAGAGTAAAAACAACATTCTAAAACTGATCGTTCAAATCCTTGATTGTGATTGGCTGCGAGGCAATTTTATTCTTATTTAAGCAATATGTAAAGAATTCTCCACCCCTTTTCAAACGGACAGCCAGACCGGTCCGTGTAACGCTTTGCAGTACATTGCTCCGCTTGCTCCACCCTCTGACACAACTCGATAATTGAGTTGACATTTCAATGATTAATTTTTCCTGGTGTAGCCTACTCTGCAAGTGATTAGTTGAATTTTTTTAATGTTTGTAAATGTATAGTCGTACTTCTTCTGAAGGAAAATGCCTTCATAAGAAATTGGTAAATTGTATTTTTTGAATTTTAGCCTAAATGTGTGCCTGGACTGGTCCATTGCCAACGAAGGGGAGGCTTGTATTAAGCCGCCCGCCGCAGACAGGCCGAGACCCGCCGCAACGGAGTTGGTAGCCTACTCGGTCTGCTCACACAGACCGGAGTCTGTGAAGCTCTGAGTGTTTCCCGGAGGTGTTGATTTCTCCCCCGGAGAGGAGAAATAAACAAAGCACAGAGAGCGACGGGTCCGGCAGGTCTGGCAGGGACCGAAGTCCCTCCGCGCCTTACCTCGCCCGGCCGCCCTCGGCTTAGTACTGGGTGGCAGCCCGAGTGCGAGACGCCTCACATCGTGCGCATACCGTTAATGATCCCTCCGCAGGTTCACCTACGGAAACCTTGTTACGACTTTTACTTCCTCTAGATCAGGGCTGCCCAATTTGGGGCCCGCGGGCCAAATGTGGCCCGCGCTGGATTTATTTTGGCCCGCGCTCCGGTCAGAATTATAGTTAGAACGTCATTTGTTAGACAGCATTTTAACCCATTTTTAACAGGGTCTCTGTTTCAACGTCATATTTAACTAAGACTGGTTGCAGTTCACTGCTTGGCCACAGTTTTAACATGGTTTCAGATGGGTCAAGGGGGGCGCTATTGACCTTTTGTCAATACAGATCCATATCTATGGTTATCTTGTTGCTATGCTAGCTAACTAGCTAGCTTTTACCTTAACCTTAAACGATTTAAATGGAAGAGCTCCGTTTGCATGAAATGATAGCTAGGTATCTAGCTGATGTTTTAGTCTTCTCAACTTACATGTATAATGGGAAAAGGTAGAACAAGTTCATTCATGTGTTCAAATTCACACATGTCAACACGAGTTTAGCAACTGCCAACTGTAAGTACCTTACTTATGTTTGTGTAAAGAATGTTGAAATGAAATATGAAATCAACCAGCAGTCAATGTGCAAGCTCTCTCTCTCTCTATCTGAGTTGGGGCAGTCTGTCCTTCAGTTGAGGTCAAGGCATGATGCTCTCTTGCTACAAGTTTCACCTGTTCGTGTTGGCTTAACAAATGTTTGTGGAGGTAGCCTTTGGAGTCAAGTGCTGTCACGGCGCTTGTTTCCACGGCACAGCTTACACGTAACTGTTTTATCTTTCTCTTTTGACGGATACAAATAGAATGGAGTATTTCCATCGAAACATCAGTAGTCACTCTTGTTGCCTGCAATCATGTTTATTAGCCTTTAACTTGCTGTTAGTTGATTGGCCATTATATAAGTCTCCTACCTATCTTCCCTGTGTATACTAATAGATTACATTAAATTAGTATGATATGTTAATAAATGTTTCTTTTTTTAACCTGAAGCAAATGTTATCTTTCCCCATTATTTTCGTCTTGGAGTATACCAGAATGCTTCATTTACATGTTAAAATAACAAAAAAATCTGGGGGGGATACCCCCGGACCCACCTACAGGGGCTTGGTTTGTCACCTTTTTTAGCCCTTCTTAGTTTGCAGGTAAGAATATTAATGGTAATGTTAATTGGGTACACATATGCACTACATTTCAATATAATGGGACCTGACCTAACATGAAACTCTGGTTTTGGCCCGCGGCCCTCCACTCCGATTAATATTTGGCCCCTGACAAGAAAGAATTTGGACACCCCTGCTCTAGATAGTCAAGTTTGATCGTCTTCTCGGCGCTCCGCCAGGGCCTGCATGGCTTAATCTTTGAGACAAGCATATGTTACTGGCAGTAACATATGCTTGACTATCTAGAAGTAAAAGTCGTAACAGGGTTTCCGTAGGTGAACCTGCGGAAGGATCATTAACGGTATGCGCACGATGTGAGGCGTCTCGCACTCGGGCTGCGACAACCGGAGCAGAGCAGTGGCCTGCCCGAAGGGAAGTCGCCACCCCCGTGGGAGTGTTGTGCGGGCAGAGAGGTGTGGACCAACTCTGGGCAGAGAGGGTACCAGGAGGACTCGGAGAGTGCGTTTCAAGGCGAGCCGGGGGGTTGGGGCGGTGAGTAGCCGGTGCCAACACCGCCTTTCCGCCGCGGCAACCTGCTTCGGACGGCTCGGGCAGACGGGGCGTCTGAGTCTCGCTAGACAGGGGTTCGGCGCGGTGACAGAGTGCTCCGTGGAGCCCTCGGCGTCCCCGGCCTAGAGGCTGACCCGCGGTGGCGGGGAGGTGGGACCTGTCGCAGTGACAGGGTGCCTCCCCTGGCGGATCACGGTTTCCAATCGGTCAATACAATCGGTCTGCTCATGACCACCCACCCAACCCCGCCCCACCTCATCCAAGCCTTCCCTTCGTTGGCAATGGACCAGTCCAGGCACACATTTAAAATTCAAAAAATGTCTTATGAAGGCATTTTCCTTCGGAAGAAGTACGAACTATACATTTACAAACATAAAAAAAAAAACTAATCACTTGCAGAGTACAAAAAATGAAAAATTGAAATGTCAACTCAATTATCGATTAGTGTCAGAAGGTGGAGCAAGCGGAGCAATGCACTGCAAAGCGTTACACGGACCCAGACCACTCAGTCAGCGCCATTTTGAAGAGGCTGTTACAGAAAGGTGGGTATCTAAAATAATGTTGAAATTTTCCATCTGTTGTTTATTCAGCCTCACGTTAATGCAGTGGTGCTCTGTGATTTAGTATTAGTCTCAACTAGGTCCAAACCTGGTCTAAACTGTATATTACATCGAACGCTAGCTCTCATAAGCCCCAAGAGGCCGTGCTTTGCGCTGATTTGTTAAACCCCGTTACCTGTTCTAAAATCAGCGCAAAGCACGGACTCGCGGGGCTTATTGCTTTTCTAAACCTGTTACTACACATATTTGATATGGTTTCATAAATAAAGACAATTCAATTTCAGAAACAATAGTTTAATGATAAACCGTCATTCTTCCGCCACTAAAAATTATAGTTCCTAAATAAATCGTTGCCACGCAACCCTTGAAGCAACGCAACAGCCAGATGGAACACTGGGTATGAATGCCTTGCCATTCGCTGCACAGTAATATGGAATGTTATCAGGTCAAATTGTAAGGTAATGCTGGATTTTACAACGGCTTTTAGCCAATCACAATCAAGGATTTGAACAATCAGGTTTAGAAAATCTGGTTAGCCTCGTATGGAAAGTTCTGGTACAGTATGAGCATTCACTAGAAGAGTCAAGAAATGTGAAATAAATGAATGACTACTTGATCTTTAATCATTTGTTATGTCAGACAATTGATTGTCAGTGAACCATTGCATTGAGGCTATGAGTTCTAGCTTTGCCACCCATGATATCTTAAGACAAGTGAAGTTGATTATCCAGGTTAGCTAGCATTGGTCAAAGCTAGCTGTCGCCACATAGCCTAATTCTAAACCCAAGTTTTTTTTTAGCACAGCGGTCGTTATTTGCCAGTTTTATGCTTATTTAGTGAGGACCCATTGTGGACATTTGAAGTTTATTTTCCCATGCATACTTTTTTTGGGGTGAAAAGGGCTACTTTGTGTAATAATAATAATAATAATAATGCATTTTATTTGTATAGCACACTTTCACAAACAAAGATGTCTCAAGGTGCTTAACAGGGTCACAATAGCAAATTAAAACAGTGCATTCAAAAACAATACAGAAAAATAAATAAATAAAAAATTTAAAAACAGAAACCAGGACTTTAGGAGAAGGCAGATATAAAAAGATGGGTTTTGAGGTGGGATTTAAAAGTAGTGATGGAGTCCAAAGCCCTAATGTTCTCCGGGAGCTTGTTCCAGAGTCGTGGCCCCAGAGTCGTGTAGTTGTGCATTGTGGAAAACGGTTGACTTTATTGCTGAAGAGCTTGTATTAAACTGAGGTAACTAACCACCACGTGTTCAGTAGGTTATCTGCTCAGCGCAAATGCATTGCAAAGTCATGAGACAGTTATGCATGGAATAGTGTGGTTCTAGTGCTATCCTGGAAATCAAGTTTAGTTTTTTCCCTAACGTTTGCTTTGTCTGTAATCCCTCCTTCCAGTAAAAAAAAAAAAACATCATGTTGGTCAAGGTCAAGTTCAGAGGCGACCAGAAATGTATAGGCATTTCTGAAGCTAAGCTGAGTGAACTGTTTGAGAGTGGTAAGTCTATGGAACTTTAATTGAAATAATTTTGTGTTGTCTGTTAATGAGCTGATATTCAGTAATCTTAAATGTGTTATGCCCAGTTTGAGAGTCCAGTTGCGCACAAAGGACTGTCAGATCATTGGCATATGGTGTGGTTTTTAAATATGTCAATGCTAACACGAATTATTAATTTAAAACTACTGCGACGAATGAGTTGTACCCATTTTCTGAGTATGCACTGAGCTCATGTGTTGCAAAGAGGGCTAAGATTTTCCAAATAATTAAACATGCTGTTTCTCTCTCTTACTATGCAAATGCTGTTTGCATTTTTGTCCTTTCTTCTTTATCAACATAAAATAGCCTTATGTGGACCTTGTTCAACATGCCTCTATTGGTCTGTTACCTCATCACTAATGCTGTTGCCATCAGTCAATGGGCCTCATTTATAAAACGTTGCGTAGAAACCATCCTACATTTTGTCTAAGACATTTCCTGAAATGAGCGTAAGTGAGATCCACAGAAAACATACGTACACACAAAAAAACACGTGTACGCCAATCCTTCGGTTATAAATCACAAATGGTCGTGAAATTGTGCGCAACTGAATCTCTGCCCTCAAAACGCCCCTATTTAATCTAATCAGCATATTTCTAATGCACAAACAGAGCGCATCCTCAATGCACAAACTCTCTGTGACAGTGGCAAGCAAGAAAAAAACATGTAAATAGAAGAATTAAAGTGAAGCTGATATCGACGTTCTGCTGATGGAACAGCAGATGCGGGCCAAAACATCGTTAGAAAGCAAGGGCGTAGGTTTGGTGTCAGCATTGGTAGGGACACTGCCCGGCAGACCCCCCCACCCCTAACATACATTTAAAAATGTAATTGATGTTAAATTTAACAGGCAAACTTTATTACAATATATTAACATTTGTGTACTAACTTGTGGAACTTGGAACTGATTTAAACATAATAAGAATAATAAACCCTTAGTTTAAATACAAAACTAAACGTTCTCCACATTTCTTGACATCACATGTTTTTGTTGTCCTTTTTGGATATCCCAAACATGAGTAAGACCTCATCTGAAGCCCTGATGGTCCAGCTGCTTCTTCCTCAACCTGCACTACATCTGCACTGGATTTTTTTAGTTTTCTGAATGCATTTCCAAATCTTGCCTTATGAACGAAATTACCTAATGAGAAGTACATGCAGTGCATTTGTTTGTTCTGAAATTCATTTGTAATATGTAGGTTATTGGTTCAGGTTTTATGGAGCTGTACTAAGCCTACATCATCTGTATTGCAGTGCAATGAAATAATGTATTCATGAATTATATGCTGCATACATTTGGGCATCCCAATTTATTGCACCTTTTTACTACCTTCAAGTAGTATTCTCAAAATAGCCATTGTGATTGATTACATTCATGGGTAAAATTGTCTAAACATCCCTTTAAAAAACAGCATTTGAATGCAATCTTTACCAAAATGGACAATTCAACGTCTCATCTGAACCCCTTATGCTGATTAATCATCACCCTGCTCTACATCCGTAGCTTCAGGCTGCTGTTTTTCTTGCACAACAATTCATCAATTCAATAGACACTAACCATGCTTAGTTGACTGCTGACATTGGTCGAGACATTACAGGGAACGGAGATAGTTGTATTACTATCCTAGGGATCATGTAGGCCTACCAGTTTATAGGGTGACCAGATTTGAGTTTGTGAAAAAGAGGACACTTCGACTCCTCTCCCGCAACGGAATATTTGGATGTCATGTACTATTGTAAACGATGCAACTAGTGGATGCTGCAAGGTGCTTAGTTTTGCCAGATTGGAAATGGCTTATCTTATCAGAGACTCAAAATGATCGTATTTGGAGGATGATTATCCTATCTGACAACACTGGGAAAGTGGTCCACCAATGACAGTTCTCTACATTCAGAGCTCGCGGAAGAAGGGAGATACCCTTTCCAAAACTTGTAAGGAAGTAAGAAGTAAATTGTTATTAAGGCAAAGTCCCGGACGTTTTTTGAATCCCGGCCAGACGCATTTTTTAGGTCTCGAAAAGAGATGCCCAGGTAAAAAGACATCTGGTCACCTTATTATGAGTTGCTAGGCTGCTGGTACTAGACTGAACTAGCATGGTCTAATTAGGTGGGTAGGGTAGCTTAACCTTCTGGCTTTAACAAGACGAGATGAAATGCAAGCATAGGTTACATGATCTACACACTAACAACTTTCAAAACATGTTTCCATTGTACAATGGGTGGCGATTTAGGGTTAGCAGCTTCGCAGTGTGGGTAGTTTTCCGACTACTACTCCCTGCTCCCCCACTCATACAATTCACTTCATAGATATATTTGCACAATTTTAAAAACTTTTTAACTTATTCTTAACATTTCTTTTTAACTTATTCTCAATTCACACTTAAACTGCTGCTAGCCCTTCTACTGTACTGTAACTGTTGAATGTTAATGTTATATGTTATATTGTTATAATATGTTGTTCTTTAAATTGTTGTATCTTAATGTTACATTTTATATGTTTTATTGTCATAGTGTTTATAGAGTTTAATGTTATTTTGTTGGTATATGTTATATGTATGACGTCTACTGCGTAGATGAATGATGCTGCCAAGTCATAAGAATTTTGCTGTGCTGAAGCAATTTGGTACATGCAATAATAAACACACTTTGACTTTGACTTTGACTTTGAAAAACTAACAGCGACCTGGGCTTTTTGATAGCTCCTTACTCTATGGGTGGAAAACACTTCTGGCATCTCTTTTCTTTTTAGGTGTCTTTTCCCTATCTACAGACCACATAAGGGTCAAAATATCAATGCTGAGACCAAACGAAATACTGATTATTTCCTGGCGTATTTAGTAGCTTACCGTATCAGACTACTAGCAGCACTCTTTCAGGATTCACGTAGTGTTTCTGACTCTGCCACTTCAGCCAATTAAATGACAGCATATTGTCTCACAGGCTCGAGGGCGCATTGGAAAACTTAGAAATGTATTTATAACTCTTCTGGGCGACAAACATTGTATTGATAATAATACGAATGAGTTTGCAAATATATTGTGCAAAATAATTTTTTCTCAAATTAACAAAATATTGGTAGGGACTTTTTTGTCTTTCCCAGTGCCGCCGCTCCCATAACGCGCACTACGCGTAGGGCCCAAGTCCTGAGGGGGGCCACCAAAATAGGCAACTTTAAAAAGAAAAATCATCATAGTTATAATAATAATAATAATGCCGATATTATTTCAGTATAGTAATATAAGGCACCTTTTAGCCATGCATATCACAAAACAGGCAGAACAAGCAGTGCCGCCGCTCCCATAACGCGCACTACGCGCTGCGCGTAGGGCCCAAGTCCTGAGGGGGGCCACCAAAATAGGCAACTTTAAAAAGAAAAATCATCATAGTTATAATAATAATAATAATGCCGATATTATTTCAGTATAGTAATATAAGGCACCTTTTAGCCATGCATATCACAAAACAGGCAGAACAAGAGATATATTTAATTGCTAAAAAAAAAGTTACGATGGTCCCCCCCCCCCCAACAAATACACATGCAACATCCCAAGCTCGCGGTGGTTGCCCTGTCTAACGAGGCGTTCACACTAGCCGCGAATTTTCTCAGGCGTTATGCCGCCTAGGGGGCATGGTCAGAAAAATATGTTTGGTTGTCATCTTGCGAGTAGTGATGGGAAGTTCGGATCATTTTACCGACTCGAATCTTTGAATCTCGTTCAGTAAAATGAACGAATCTTTTTTTCGAGTCACTCGTTCATTTTAACGGGGGGGGGGGGGGGGGGGGTGCTACTCAACATTTTTAAATTTTATAGCCAATTCACTGGCGTAAATACGTCCACTACAAATACGTATCATATTTTCATGGAGGTTACTACATGTAAACCAGCAGATACTAATTCCTGCATTCAAATAATATTATATGAAAGTTTGGATGAAATGGTCATTTATTATCACATAAGCATTTAATGATCACGGCAAACAATTACGCTGCACTGAACTGTAAGTAAAGTTTTAAAAAGTTAAAATAACTAAACCTGTAATTATTTCTTGTGAACGAATATCATTCACGTCTTACTAACCATAGACACTCGGAAGTGAACTAGGTTAATAAGTCCTTTCTGTTTCCCTATTCTGAGCCTATGCAGGTTACGTGAAAAAATATCCAGAGCCCAGTCAAAATGAACGAAACATTTCGGTTTTCTCTAGCTTCCCATGCTGAGCCTATGCAGATCACGTGAAAAATGATCCAAATACTTGTATCCGGCAGATGACCTAATCGTTCACCTCCCGACCGTCTTTGGATCAACGTTTCGTTCATCTGCCGGATATCGTTCAATGATTCTTTCTTTTGCCGGATATCAGTCTTTCGTTCAATGATTCGTTCTTTCGCCAACCGTGTCTTTGGATCTATGATTCGTTCATCTGCCGGATATGGGTATTTCGTTCAATGATTCGTTCTTTTGCCGGATCGTTCAATGATTCGTTCTTTTGCCGGATCGTTCAATGTTTCGTTCTTTGCCAAACGTGTCTGTTTCGTTCAATGATTCGTTCTTTTGACAACCGTGTCTTTGGATCTATGATTCGTTCATCTGCCGGATATGGATCGTTGGATCCTTTTCCACGTGACCTGCATAGGCTCAGTACAGTCAGCTAGAGGAAACAGAAATGATTAGTTCTTTTTTCCGACTGGGTCTCTTGGATACGGGTCTTTGGATCATTTTTACGTGACCTGCATTCAACAAATCATTTCTGTTTCCTTGGCTTAGCCAATGCAACAGTCCCAGTTGTCCCGATGCGCGGTCATGAACGAGAAAAAGAACGAATCTTTTTTTGAGAGGACTCGTTACTCTCGAGTCGTTGTAAGGATTCGTTCAAAATGAACGAATCGTTCACGAACGACACATCACTACTTGCGAGTGTCACGTAGCAAGTTCGACTGCAGTGCAGCGCTAATAGCATTTTAGCAGCTAGCTTCTTCATTCATCTTCAATCAAAGCGTTAGCAGCAAGCTAACATAACGGTTAGGAGCTTAATTTAAGACCTACAATATTCAGTTTGCCCTGACAATGTTCGTATAGTATATACACAACAAACTGAGTCGATGTAGACATATAAAAGTCGTGTAAACACCTTTATTCACATACAAATATGTCCAGTTAAACAGACTCCCGGGACCCAGGATTAGCAGCTAGCTTCTACATTGATCTTCAATGAAAGCGTTAGCACCAAGCTAACAATAATGGTCGAGAGCTTATTTAAGACCTACAATATTCAGTTTGCCCTGACAGTGTTCGTATAGTTTATAAACAACAAACCGAGCAGATGTTGACATATTAAAGTCGTGTAAACACCTGTATCCAGCTTGATTCACATCAAATATTTTCCAATCCGGACTTGCGAGGCTCCGCCATTTTCTATGAAATATTTTGAATTCACCGGGCTTCTGCACTACGTCAGTAACGTCAAACTCCAATTCTGACACACGCCGCGCTGATTGGTTACCGCCTGGTACACATTTGCATAAAGTTAAAGGTTCGTCAACTTTGATAGTCAGGCGGCGGCGTTTTTTGCTCAACAGATGGAATTTCGTTTCCATTCATTCCCAATAGGAGCGGCACGAAGTTCGTCTGTGTGTGAACGTACCGTAAAGTGGCCAGGCGAACCTGACAGCGAACTTGACAGGACTCTAAATAACTTTTCGGAATGGCCTCGAAAAGACAGCATGAGTCAGGGGCAGAAAAAAGGAAGAAGAAGAAACAGCGAGATGAATCCTTGGCATCACAATCAGGTAAGTCCATGTTTCATCATTGTAAAATACAGGAAATGTGCTGCTAATTGAATGGTTAGCCTATGCACACCTCGAACTAGCTGACGTTATTGCTAATGTTAGCACACTCAAATATGTTATAACTTAGGTGCAAGAAGGGTTGCCAACTGTCCCGAATTGTCCGAATTATGATTTTGATTTGTCCCGTCAGCGTCAGGGACAGCTGCAGTCCCGAATTCCAATCACAGCCTTTTTTATTTGTATCCGTGAAAAGAGAAAAATATGACAGTTTACTTTCTGTGCACTGGAGACAAGCGGCTCTCGACTGCACTCCTCTCCACAACAAGCATTTGCAACGCCAACACGAAAAGGTGAAACTTTGAGCGATCTAAGTATCTTAAATCACGATTAAATTGGAAGCTTGCACATTGTTGTTTTCATATTTCGTATCAGAATTCTTTACACATGATGAACTGGTGTTAATATATGTGAATATGAATTCATGAACATGATCTCGTTCATACGAAGTTTTCTCAAGCAACCATTATAATTGTAGAAATTAAATCGAGGAGAGACTATAACATTAGCTAGATAACTATCTTTAATTTCATGCAAACGGAAATCTTACATTTAGATCGTTAAGGGTATTAAAAGTTCCCTTAGCTAGCTAGCTAGCTAGCATAGCACCTAGATAACCATTGCAACCAGGAGTCTAAAGGCTAAACAGGTCTAATGCTATTTCAACGAAAACAACATGAAATTTGAGAGAAACTTGTAACGATTGTCTTGACTATTATTATGAACAATACATCCAAGCAAGTACAGTAGTTGTTTTGCCAAAATAACACTGAATTTAATAGGTTTATGGTATGGCTAATGAAACCTTGCAATTTCCATTATTGTTGGTCAGCTGTTGGCGCGTGTGCGCACCTGGAAGAAAGTGTCCCTCATTTGGGGTTTAGGAAGTTGGCAACCCTAGGTGCAAGCTAAATTGAGATTTTACTGTTAAACATTATGCATTTTACCAGTAGGCCTAACTAGCCTATGTTCAGTATAGCTCTAGCAGATAGTGAAAGACATGTAGGTACGTATGTGTATCTGTTTAGTGCGTGTATTTATGTTTAGGATCTATATTGCAAATTGTCCAATATGTTTATCTAGTAGGTCTACTATTATTTGTCTTTCATAGGTATATCGTTTGTTAAGTTCTTATTGTTAAGTTATGTTATGTTATATCACGTGGAGTACTTATATGTTATGCCTTGTAATGTTATGGTAGTGTGGTACGGTGTCCTGTCCTAAGAATTTCAGTGCCCAGTCTGACTCTGTTGTTCTGTGCATCTGACAATAAAAGACTTGAATTGACTTGAACTGACGCCAGCTAAATGTTACTTTACTTTACATTCTATTATGCTATTATATTAGATTACATTTATCAAATAGTTGATCAAAAAAGGGGGAGAGCACCTTAGTTTTAAATGTTTATAATTCTTAATTCTTATAATTCTTAAGATTCTTTGTTTGAATATTTTTGTCTCTTTCTATACTGATCCTTTTTCGTTGTATTTCTAAATTATTGCAGGGTCTATGCTGAAATATGTGCAAGTGGGAGCACGTGACCAAGAAGATGCAGAGGAGGAGCAACCGTCTTGCAGGTCTGTAGACACCACCACACCAAGCCAAGATGATGAACAACCCTCAACCAGCAGTTTAAGAACAGATCCGCAGAGAACCACCACCTCTGAAAGCACAAGTGTCATTGAGAGTCCATCAGTAGGTGACAATGTAGAGACCTGTGTGCCCCCTCCAACTGATCCTGCTCTTTGGCCGCCACATGTTTTAGATGCGCATCGCGTTGAAATGGTACGAAGAGGTCCATTTAAAATCCCATCAGTATGTATGTTTTGGCTGTTCTGTGTACTGTGTTTACAAAGTAGCAAATTACAAATTTAACTTTTGCATTTTAATAAAATGTTAAACTGGCAAAAAACAATTCTTTTTTTCGGGGGGGGGGGAGTTATGCTTAGGGCCCCAAAATAGCTAACAGCGGCACTGGTCTTTCCCAAACTTTGGTCGTGACTAGTCCCTACCAACCCTATGCAAACCTACGCCCTTGCCGCAGCAAGGGCACCTAACTGACAGATAATATTCTGAAATATCAGCAAATTAATTGAAGAGGCAGGGCAACGGTTTCTCAACTCCCCCGCAGGAGCGTGAGAGAGAGAGACATTGGACTCACGGATGCGCACACACACACACACACACACACACACGCACCCATTCGTGTACCAATTTTCAGGTGTTCATTAATAAGGTGGAGATATTTTCTTACGTTGAAGTCCGTAAAACATTTAAGTGAAAAAAATCTAATCGAAAAAGATCACCATAAGTGTGAATACAGATCGCGAGTAGTTTTAAAAACATCAGTCAGTGCTTCTACAAGGTTCCATTTCCTAGAGAAAACTAGACTTGCGTTGTCTTCAACGGCTTAAATAATGTTGTTATTTATAACTTATTTGCTCCACACACAGCCAGGCAGGTGTGCATGCTGTGAGGATGTCATCGCATGATTTAGACTCGACGATTTCGGGGATTTTTTTCGGTCGCAATTGGTTTGCACATTTTTAAAAGTGGTGGGGACAAAATTCAAATTATGAATAGTGGTGGGGGACATGTTCCCCCCGTAATCTACGCCTATGTGTAGGCTATGTCACTGCCATTGTTAGTGTAACAGGTACCGCAGCAACGGCACCTAACTGACAGATAATATTCTGAAATATCAGCAAATTAATTGAAGAGGCAGGGCAACGGTTTCTCAACTCTTGCGTTCTCCGCAGTTTCTTTATTGAACTTCAGTTCACCGATTCTCACACGTTCTTCAGATCACCTTATCACTTCCGCTCTACTGGCATGGAACACTTTATTTCTTGTCAAAATAAAATACCTTCATAAAATTAGAAAATGGCAGTATTATCAAAATAAAACACAATTTTGAATAACACAAAAATAGCACTTTTGTGGATGTCACACACCAGGCACGGCGCCATGGGTGGGCCTGGGTGGGCCTGGGCCCGCCCATTTCTGGCCAGGCCCACCCGAATCTTTCAAAGAAGGAAAAAATATATATACAAGATTATACAATGTATTATATTTTCCAAGTCTACGATCAAATAAATTGTAAGCATGTACGAATTGTGTGGATATAATTTGTATTAAAAAAAGTGATGCTTATGACGGTTGCGACGTGGACCAAGTCTTGTCATTAGCGTCAGTTGAATGTTTTGCCGCGTTCTACCTCAGAGCAGCAGTCGAGCTTTCGGTAGTTGGTATTTCTCCTGTGTGCAGATTTAGTTCGGTTCGGTGTATTTTGATTTCAGTGCCAAACAAGTAGGCCCTATGGCTACTTTATTGCGATACTTTCAAACGCTCAAACCACAAAATGAGCCAAAAGTCAGTGAAGTCACTGTCACAACCCAGGGTCCATCTGGATCTTCAGGACCAGCTGCTGCTAGCAATGTTAAAATGTGAATAAGTCTTTTAGCCTTCTTGTCTAAATTTTTATTGTATTTGGAATATTCTGAATGAAAAAGAAAACTAATTCATTTCAACAAACTGTATCTGTGTCGTCTTTGATTTTCTGGATAATAATGATCAACTTGCTCTTATTGCTTATTGTGAGAAGCTGCAACCTTTATGTCTCTTAAGGCACCCCGTAGAATTAGCCTGGGGTACGTTACCAAGTTCCAGTTTACTCCCGTGAGATCTGTACTGTAAACAAACAGTTGTGTTAGTTGTCAGTTGGGTTAAACCGTGTCTGGATTAAAATGGAATAATCGCAAGAAGTCCTGCTATCAAGACAACGTTTTAAGGTAGGACGTTTGGTTATTCATTTTGCCCACTGCTGTGGCACATTTACTTGGGCTCATATGGTTTTGTTTTGAAACATTGTAGAAGTCTTCAAAGTGATGGAAGAGTCGCGTGATGCTTGAAAATAGATTCGGGCCGCAGTGCCACCTAGACTTCCAGTGACAATCAGACACGTTAGGGCTCAGATACACATACGCGTCTTTTTTTCAGGCAGAAACGCTTCAGTAACGCCTTGTCAAAGTGCGGCGGCCAAAACAGAAGCGGTGCGCTTCCCTGCCTTGCGCTGGAAAGTTGAGAATAGTTCAACTTTTAAGCGCACCTAAAAAAACGCTTCAAAGACGCAACGCGTGGTGGAGAAGGGGCGCACGCTTTAAACGCGCCGTACCATAGGAATCAATGCATTTGCTCGCGTCCCGTTTTTACAAAAACGCGTATGTGTATCTGAGCCCTTATTGGGTCAACATGTTTTTGACGACGTTATGTTTATGAAGTGCCACCCAAAAATGTTATGGCCCACCCGAAGCTGAATTTCTGGCGCCGTGCCTGTCACACACTCCCCGGCAAAAAGAAATGGGTCCCACCATTTACCACTCAACTTTTCTCAACTCTATTATTTCTACCTCCACACAACATTTAGAAAGATTATAATTCTGGTTTAAACATGACGAAAAATACCTTATCTTTAGGGAAACGATACAAAACTGCATTTTCTATACTATACATGTCTTCAATGTATGACTTTTTTTTCTCTTTGGTTGACAAAAATAATGTAGTTGTTAATTAAGAAATATAACTCCATCAAACAATGCAATATACACACGACCAATACAGAATCTCATCCAAACAAACAACAGAGAGAAGAAGCATTTTCAAAATGTACTTGTAAACAGTCATTGATTGTTTAAGTGCTTTGGCATTTTTAGCTTAGAATGCTTTTTTCTGAGGTAGGGCTTTCTTTTTCAAAAGAATGATCTGAAGTAAAATATTACAGTCTCATAAAACCCTCACTGAGTAAATTCACTACAACATACTTAACATTGTACATGTCCCTTCTAAATACCAAATATTCACACGTACAATTAACCTTTGCAGTAAAATCAAGCAGTTATAAAATATCAATAATAATGATCATGAAGTGTTTACAATGTAACAGTATGGCCAAATTTCCAAACAAATATCCCTCCACACACCAACAATAAGCAGAGTAACCAATATTAAAGCTTTGAAAAATAAATGTTCTCAGAAACATAAGGCTCTTAGAAAATGAAATCATTCTATTCATACTGCTTTCCCTTGGAAAGTAAGACCCGCCTAGTGTTCCCTTTATCTAACAAGCAACCAGGACTGGAAGTATGTATGGTGGTGGTCGGAAGGTGTAAGGCATGTATGCAACTGGGGGGTAAGGGGTGCAGTATGGGTCAAAGGGGTATGAAGATGATGTGTATGGGGCAGGTGAGTGTAGGGGCTGGGCAAAATGAGGCAAGGTGTAGTCAGGTAAGTGTATGTCTGTGTTTTTGGAGTTAACTGCAGCTTGTGTTGTCAGTGTGGGCTGGCCAAAGTTATCATATGTGAAGATCTGTCTAGGTCTCAGGTCCCGACTTGACCTCCTGAGCTCGGCCTGGTTATCTGGCACAGGATGGACATAGTGCTGTTCCTCCTGATATCCATCTTCCTCTTCATGTTCAGCCATGGCAGCAGGGTGTTCATCTACTCTTGGCTCCTCTATCTCTTCTCCTTCTGGAAACAGGTGTGTTTCAGGTACATATTCTGGTATTACTCTTTTTTCTTCCCTCACAGGCACTGGGGCTGACTGTCTTGAACTGGTGGTAGGTCTTTGGTGTGGGACCACAGCAGATGTCTCCTGAATCCTTTCTGCTGGTACCCTCAGCCAATACCTGCAGCGGTTTGAGTCCTCATCAGAATCTGAGTCAGAATCTGATTCTTCTGGTGGTTCTGCAGGCTCTTGGGTATTGATACTTCGGGACCGGCTTGGGCCTTTCTGTGTTCTTTTTCTAGAGACAGGTGGGGCTGTGAGTGGGGGCTCTTCAATTGGAAGATTATTGACTAGTAACAACAGGTTGCGGTGTAGTGTTCTTGTCTTCTGCTTGTCACCAGATTCAGAATAAACTACATACACTGGGTTTTCAGAAATATGTTATTTTACTATGTAGATGGCCTTCTCCCAATATGATCTTAACTTTCCTGGCCCGCCACGTTCCCGGAGATTCCTAACCAGGACCCTATCACCAGGTTGAAGCACCACACCTCTTGCCTTCTTGTCATATAGTTCTTTGCCTTTAGCACTGGCCTGCTTGCTATTTTCACTGGCAATCTGATAAGCTTCTGACATATGTTTTGCCCATTTCTTTGCATAACCCTTGGCAGAGTCTGGCTCTTTGTCTTCCACTAAGCCGAACAGCAAATCAATGGGAAGGCGGGGATGGCGGCCATAGAGAAGAAAGAAGGGTGAGAAGCCTGTAGACTCGTACAGTTGTATGCATGTATAACTTGTGGAATATGGTCTTTCCATCTTTCTTTCTCTTTGTCAGTCAAGGTTCTCAACATCTGGAGAATGGTCCGATTGAACCGCTCAGCAGGATTTCCCTGTGGGTGGTATGGCGACGTTCTTGAGTGCTTGATCCCGGACAGCTAGCGGAGTGTATGGAACAGCTCATTTTCAAATTCACGGCCTTGGTCGTGGTGTAGTTTTGATGGGTACCCAAAGCGGAGTATGAAATCATTGAAAATGCGCTCAGCTGCTGTCTTGCCGCTCTTATTCTTTGTGGGGTAGGCTTGAGAGAATCTTGTAAAGTGGTCAACTACTACAAGTATATACTCATAGCCACCGCGGCTGGTTTCCAGATGTAAATAGTCTATACATACTAACTCTAGTGGTGAGCTTGATGATATACTACCCATAGGGGCACGCACGTGAGTTACTGGCTTTTTAGACTTTATACATGGACATCTTTTGGTGATTCATGAAATAACCTTCTGGCCGCACCACTAACGGTTCTACGCACTTCATCAGTCAATGGTGTACCTGCTTCTTTTAACTTTATCACTTCACCAATAGCCCCGTCTGCTCGCTGTGCTTCTACAAGTTCATCGTGGCTTATGGCTGTTATTTGGTCAAGAAAAGGGGGAGGCGGTGCTTGGGACGAGATGTTAAGGGCCGCTTGAACCGCTCAGCAGGATTTCCCTGTGGCAACCCCCCAGGCAACGTCTTTTTGCTTGGCAACTTTACTTCCATCCCACACAGCACACACCACATCATTTGTGAACTCTTCCGTACAAGACTTGGCATAGTTCTCAATGTCCAAAGGGAGGCGTGACAGCGTGTCGGCATCCGCATTGGACTTTCCTGGTCTATATTTTATGTCAAATCTGAAGTCTGAGAGCTCCCCAACCCACCGATGGCCTACTGCATTAAGTTTTGCTGTGCTCATGACGTAGGTCAGTGGGTTGTTGTCTGTGAATATTGTAAAGTGGGGTGCGTAAAACAAGTAATCCCTACATTTTTCACACACAGCCCACTTCAGGGCAAGGAACTCCAGTTTTCCACTGTGCAGGTGGTAGTTACGCTCAGCTGCGGTTAGCGTCCTAGACCCATATCCAATTACACGCAACTTTCCATCTTGGTGTTGATACAGGATAGCCCCAAGGCCCTGGGACGCGTCAGTGTAATACAAAGGTAGGTTAAAGGTGACATCTTACAGCTTTTTTTTAAGAAGTTAGATTGGTCTATGGGCTATACAAAACATGTTCATGAAGTTCTTTGCACAAAATCACTCTCACATAAAGAGACTTAATCAGCTCTATTTTTGCCAGTTGCAGTCCCTCTCAGATTGAGCTGTTTTGGGCTCTGTCACTTTTATGCAAATTAGCTGTGGCTGGCCACACCCCATCCATCATATGTTGGTTTGCTCATTATCACACGTGAAAACACGACAACCATGGCTGGTAACCGTCAATGGCAGCAAACGCAACCGTATATTTTTGACCCTGAGTCGGACCCAGAGCCAGAGGAGGAAGAGGAGCCACCTACACAACCGCGACTGCAGCAAGCAGTTTCTGAATGGTTAGTCAACTTTTTAAATCGGCTTATTTGTTGTTCAACATCACCATCTCTCTTTAGTTGTAAGCCTACAGTACGACGTAGCCTGTAACTATGTAGCCTAATGTTCCTTATATTTTGAAACATGCCATTTCTATACAATATTTTCTTGCATTTTAAACATTACAAAGCTCGCATTTGTATCATATAGGTGCACTTGTGGAAGTTGTGGGGCAATGCCAACTGAGGCGGAGAGTTTATGCTGCCAGGAGATTCCACAGGTAGCATTCCTTCGCTACATGTATTTAGCACTAGTTACCAACTATGCGCTCTCATTTATTTACGTATGCTAGCCACTGTCCTACCATAGCACAAAGTTATTTACTTATATGCTAGCACAGCACTCACCTTACATCATAACTTATAGGTCACACGACGTATGGAGCAGCTGGAGGAAATGCCCCAGTGCGTGATCGACCACCCAGGGTTGTATCCAGTGTGCCTAAATGTTTATTCTCTACAAACAGCGTGCAATGTCTACAGAGCTGACCATGGGCCTTTACGGCTACGGGGAATAGAGCAGTACGTTTAATTTCTTATGTTTTTTTTTCCTAGTATGTACAGTATGACATCTATGGCAACATACTGCATTTTTCAGCAAGCAGACTTTAGTCTTACTTTACTTGTGTTCATACAGTAGGTCACTAGCCTTACACTCCAATACATAGAATTGGACAATGCCCCAATACTGATTGCTTTCTTTCTTATGTATGATTACTATCTGCAAATACAGCTAGTAGCAAACATGCTCACACAACACATTTAGAAATACAAAAAAATATTTATTACACAAAGCAAAAATGGAAATAAAACTGATTCTTTTCAGCCACCAGGAAATGTGACAATTGTACTTTGTCTGACAGAACTATTTCACTTACTAACCAATACAATATTACTTTTAGTCGTTACAGGTATCTTGCCTACAGAAACTTTGTGAGTTGGTGTTGGGGATTCCTTGGACGCAAAATAAGGGTTGTCATCCCGTCGTGTGTGGTCCACCGTGTTCGTCGACAGTTTCCTGACAGCCAAGGAGAATATGTGGGTTTCAGACTGCCTCCCCTGGATTGAAGCGAGACACATAGCTGGCGATCACCTCCTCCTTCTCTGGATGTTCGAACTCCGAACACAGGTCCGGAGAGATGTGGATTTTCAGAAGGTCATCCCTGTATGCTGCTGGGTCTTCAAAGACTGGCCCCATGATGAAGCCCATCAAGTCTTCCACATATTCTGTGCAATATTTGATAATCACAAACAATTATGTAAATATGTATCGTTTCTCAATTATTTAATTGTTAATTTTTTTACTTATTTATTGTTTTATTTGGCGTGAAGATACTGAAGTGCAATAGTATGCTAAATGTACAGGTGTTATTGTTGAATACTAAACATTTTTTTATAACTTACCAAATGTTGTCTCGGTTTTGATGGCTTTCACCCTGCACTCTCCCTTCCTGGCCTTTGGGAAATGCATCCTGTAGAGAGGTTTTCCAGAGGATGAGGTGGCCTGGTCTCGATCAGCATTCTCATTGTAATGTAGAGCAGCCAGGTAGAGTCTTGTACAGTAAAGATAGGTTCAAGTTCAAGCTTATTATTATAGCCATTTCAACAATATAAAAATACAGTTGATAGGAATGTGTTTGGTTATGCTCACATATATCACACAGCAATAATAACAACACAACATAAGACAAAAAGCCAAAAACGGCACATAAATAACACATGAATGGTTCACAGAGAATTGCAGCAGTAAGTACAGTAGTGCAAAAGTGCAAAGTGAGGTAGACCATTGTTAGATTTAGTTTAAATACATGGTTTTTAGTCATATGCAATCACAGCAAGGTCCATTCTGTCAATATGCATCTAAGGCCTCACAGACGGGCATCAGGCTTGTTCCCCAACCATTTGGACCCTGAGACATCAAATAGCTATTGTCCAGGGTCAGGAAGGAAAGACAGCAGGAGATCAATGGTTGCCAGGACCCCAGACAGACATTTAATTAACTTAGACTTAATTGGGTAAGACCAAATAAGGTAACTTCCTACTTTCATTCATGGACACACCTTTATTGTTTGCATGTTAATTATGTACTATAAGGGCCACAACCCTCCGTAATGTCATTGAAAGAATTCTATCGTTTACCGCGACTTGCGAGTTGATCGTGTGATGCGTTGGAATAAAGTATTATAATACATCTTTCCCGAGTTTCCTGACTCTCTGCAACCGAACCTTGGATTAAGGATAACAGAACCAGCTTACTTCTTCACCATAAAGTGATAAGTGCATGTTCAGGTGGCGTATAGCTTGTAGATAGGTACTATTCCTAAAAGCGTGATGTTCTACTTGTGATGCTTCTGTACCTCTTCCTTGATGGTAAGAGTGTGCCTAAAGTCAACTGTGAGTTCTTTGGTTTTGGTTGTATTGAGGATTAGAACATTCCAACATGAAAATTTCCTTTACCTGCAAAGCATCCCAAGGAATGGAAACACTACATTTTTAGGAGCAAATTGCAAGATGACGCTGTGAAACGACTCTAATGATGAAGTGGACTCTGGAAGTGGGGGCTAAGTTTGGCAATGTCCTTGAGGACCCTTTTGCTACTCAGCACATTCTCCAGCTCATAGAACGCTGGAGTTCCTAAAACAGACAAAAATAACTAGAATGCGTTTCGTGAACGAACTGCGAGAGTGTGCTTGCTCTGTTGCGGCCATGACAGAGAGAACAAGTGCCTTGGAATTAGTCTCTTCCCCTCCTAGTCTCCTAGAAGAGTGAAGAAAGTAAAGAAGAGTGGAAGAAGGAAAGAAGAAAAGAAAGAAGAGTGGAAGAAAGAAAGAAGAGTGGAAAGAGTGAACAAGAGTGGCTCTGGATAAAGACAGTAAAGAGAGAGTGAAGAGGGAAAATATTGAAAGAAGGAGAAAAAAAAGTGAAGCAGAGAGATGGAGTGTGAGAGAAAGTAGAGTGAGAGGGATAGAGAGAAAGAAGGAGAGAGAAAAAAAGTAGAGTATTTGCAGGGCTCTACGCTAAGGTTTTTCCCAAGGAGCACATGTGCTCCTAAATGAAAACATTTAGGAGCACACAAAGAAATTTAGGAGCACAGCAGGTTTTTTTTACGCGGAAGCAAAGCATGTCATACTCATTTGCGACCTATAGTTACAAACATTGTATTTTCCAACGTTTAACCCCATTCATGTTCAGTTATTCCAAAGCAATTTAGCTGGTAAATTGATCAAATTACTGCATTTGTTCATACAACGCTTTGGCTGACCTCTTATTAATTGTTATTAGTAGTATCTTACATAGCCAGCTTTACTTAAAGTTTATTGTAAGATATAGCTTGTTTGACTTAATGCAGTTAGAGTTAGACTGTAGGTCTAGTATCTAACGTAAGCAACACTTTTACTGTATAGCTAGAGAGCACGTGTATCACATTGGTTTATAGTCTGTCAAATTAGTTCTAGTTATTGGTGTTCGTTGGCATAAAAAGTTAGTCTTCTCTTATAAGCCTATAGTACATCTGATTAGAGCTAGCAACCATGAAAAACCTCTTCTGAAACTAAGAAGGATAACTATGACTAAATGTGACTAAAACTAATATGCATTTTTGTCTTAAGACTGAATCTAAAATAGCTGCCAAAATTAATACATCTCAGTGTTCATTTTGGCAGCTATTTTAGATTCAGCAGCTATTTTAGATTCAGTGCATATTAGTTTTAGTCACATTTAGTCATAGTTATCCTTCTTAGTTTCAGTCTAGTTTTCGAAAACTGAGCACACTACAACAGCTACATCCTCAAACGTTTTTCAGTTAACCTAATGATTCAAGGTCTCTCATGAATCATTACTCCCAGGACACGGGTTAATGTTAACTCACGCTATCGGCCACAACAAGTTAACCATTCTTTCAGTATAAGCAACTTTTGCATAGCCCCGCACAGCTAGGATAGCTCACCTTACCGTAGTAGGAATACAAGCCTTAGCTCACTATATCCACACAGCTAAATTCATGAATTACTTCACAGGTTTACTTAACAACTTGAATTAAGGAAAATGATCCCCCGTTACGGCTAGCTGAAACTGCCAGTGGATACTCCCGTTACGTAGTGTTAGTTAGCCTTTAGCCCCGTACTCAGATGTTACAGCTGCTTAACACAGCTAGGATAGCTCTGCTTAACACAGCTAACGTTACCGTAGTGGGAATACAAGCCTTAGCTCACTATATCCACACAACTAAATTCATGAATTACTTCAAAGGTTTACTTCACAACTTGAATTAAGGAAAATGGCGTCTCCAACGTTAACGTAACGTTAATTTATATGTTAGCTGCTACGGCTAACTATCAGTTTCCATTAAAATTTCAGTCAGTACACTGAAAATGCTGCCATTCAACTCACCTTAACGAAGTGGAAATACGGTAGCTAGGTTAGAAACTGTAGTTACTCTTATTCTTTCTCAAAGTTGAATTGAGAGGGACAGAGAAATACGGTTCCTCTTATTCTTTTTCAAAGTTGAATTGAGAGGGACAGAGAAAATGCGGTTCCTTGGATTTGGCGGAGGTGTCAGTGAGAAGCACAGCTGCAAGCCAGTTTAATGACCCTATTATGATGTCATAATGGCAGAGAGCTCTGCCATGCAAGTCTATGGAGAAAAAAGGGGATGAAAAAGAGGAATAAAAAAGGAGTGGCAAGGGGTACCGCCACGAAAAGTCATAGCAGCTTGCACCGGATCGGGCCGGACGTTTTGGTGTTTGAATGGCGTCTCTAGCTCAATCGGGGGAGGAGTAGTTAGCTGCAAGAAAAACGTACGGAATAAATAAATAAATAAAGAAAACTTGACGATAACAATACTGTGCTTCCCTTCGGGCAAGCACACTAATTATTAAACCGTGAAAAAATGATATGACAACAGTTGCCACTAAAGAAATTAGTTGAATCCATACACTGACTATTTTTCAATGCTAACTATAAATGAGTTATGCCATGTGTTTGAAGTGTTTGAATCCTAAATATGACAAAGATACCTGCTGTCAGCCATTTTTTCTTGTCACGGCTTTTGCGAACTGGATGTAGACAGGCTGGAAAACTGGGGTCATCGTGCGTGTGGACATCCCGGATATGATTGAGGATGGAGGTCCATTTCGCCACTCTCTCTGGTCCTGTTGTGGAGGTTGCTGCAGTCCAGTATATGTGATTCCTTATGGCCCGCAACCACACCTTTAGCTTCTGACATTCTTTTTTTTTGCTGCTCTTATCCAGTTTCTTTGAAATTCCTAAAATTCAAATTACTTTAGATTATGAATTTGACCATAAATACAACAAGTTACAAGACAGCCAAGGCAGACACCTCACATTTAGCCCTACGCAGGCTGGACCCAACCCACTGAATGTCTTGGCATGAACCATTTAGAGGTGTGTTGATAATATGTAAAATAACACTCAAAAAATATACCTTTCTCCATGTGCCAGACATCATAGTACTGGTTGATGCCAGTTTCCCTCAAGAACTTTTGTATTTGCGGGTGTCGGTCTGTCACTATGCAGTCAAGGGTCACCCTGCGCTCCTCCAACAATGCAAGGCTTCTCTTCAGGCCCTCCTTTTCCATGTGGTAGCTGCCGCCTACCTCGTTGCTCTATGAAAACAATCAGATGCATGTGTCCATAAGTAAATGCTCCCTAAGGGGTTAGTTACTTAGCACTACTTCGCAGTATTTATTTATTGTTACACTAATGTCTCTGTTTCAATATAGCTTGAATGTTATTCTCCCTTGTAAGTGGCTTTGGATAAAAGCGTCTGCTAAATGACTAAATGTAAAAGGTGCCACATGGGCAAAAAAGTAGTGTAAAAAAGCAACTTACAGTTTGATCAATTCCCACTCACCTGAACCAACTGGACATCTATCACATTGTTGGTTTTCAGGTCCATCACTGTGTAGCTACCAAATTTCGCAGAGTGGCCTATGAAAACATTGTATAATCTTAAAAGTAACCCTCCTATTGTTACGAATTGGGGTTGGGGTGTGAACTCAATAGCACAACTCAGACACAAGGGGTAGAATAAAGAATAAACTTTTACTGTCCAGGTTTCGGTACACGGGTAAGCAGTCCAATGGCAGGCAAACAATCCAAAAGGGCAAAGGCAATAGAGAAGTCGAAAACAGTCCAGGGTCAACACGAGAAATACACTGAGAACACTGAGAACACTGAGAAGCAACACGCAACATTAATGACGAACCAGCAACGAGAGACAAGAACACAAGGACTATATATACACACACACACACACAACAGATAACAAGGGACAGGTGAAAACAATCAAGGCAGGGCAGACAAGGAGACACAGGTGGACTAAACGAGGTGAATTGACAGGACACAGGAGAAACCAATAAGACAAACAAACCAGGTGATTATTGGGAACAGGTGAGGGGTGGAGACACGGACAACAACAAGGGCACATGGAATACACAAACAAACACAGGGAAGCACATGGTGGAAAGCACATGGTGGGAACAAGGAAGCACAAAGACTAGACAACAAAGATCACATGACACACAAGGGAGACAAACTAATGAACAGCACAAGCACAATAACAAGGGAAGGGCGTGAGGAGACAGACACGAGGAGACAAGGGTAAACAAACACAAAAGAAGGAACACGTGAGAACACAAGGGATACATACAATGAAACAAGACAGGGACAGAACACAGACCTTACAGTACCCCCAAAACAAACTTAACAAGTCCCAGTAGGGTGGGTGGAGGGGGCCAAGAGCAAGGCAGGCGGGATAGGGACCAAGAGTCCAGTGACAAGCTGGGTGGACGGCTGAAGAATTTGGTGACCGACTGGGTGGATGGCCAAGCACAGGCAGAATGTCTGGTGGCTGGCTGGGTGGACGGCCAAGCACGGGCAGAGTGTCTGGTGGCTGGCTGGGTGGACGGCCAAGCACGGGCAGAAAGTCTGGTGGCTGGGCTGTCGGGAGGCCAAACAGGGGCAGAGTCTCTGGTGGTCGACCGGGGGAACAGCCGAACAGGGACGGAGTTTCTGGCGGCAGGCCGGGTGGAATGAGGCAGGTGACTAGGAGAGTGAGGCAGGCGACTAGGAGCCCAAAATGAGGCAAGCGACTAGGAGCCTTGATGGGGGCGAGGAGATCTGGGGGTATCGGGACAGGGGCACTCTGGACAGGGGCACTCTGGACAGGGGCACTCTGGACAGGGGCATGAGAGCCTGAGACAGGGGAACCTGGGACAGGGGGACCTGGGACAGGAGAACCTGGGACAGGGGGACCTGGGACAGGAGAACCTGGGACAGGGGGACCTGGGACAGGGGACAGGAGAACCTGGGACAGGGGAACTGGGGACATGGGCGGCAGAGTCGTCAGCAGCGACGCCTTCAGGAGGTGCTGCTGGACTGGGGCCGGCAGAGGGTTCTGCTGGTCCCGCAGCTGAACGGGACACTGCGAGGTCCGGGTCTGCAGCGTTGGCTGCGATGTCCGGGTCGACAGCAGTGGCTAGGATGTCCGGGTCTGCAGCGGTGGCTGCGAGGTCCGTGTCTGCAGCGGTGGCTGCGAGGTGCGGGTCTGCAGCGGTGGCTGCGAGGTGCGGGTCTGCAGCGGTGGCTGCGAGGTGCGGGTCTGCAGCAGTGGCTGCGAGGTGCGGGTCTGCAACGGTGGCTGCGAGGTGCGGGTCTGCAGCGGTGGCTGCGAGGTGCGGGTCTGCAGCGGTGGCTGCGAGGTCCGGGTCTGCAACGGCTGGATCTGCTGTGGCGTAGGCCTCAGTGGGGTCACCATCAGCAAATTCGTCAGAGGTTGCTTCCGGGGCGGTAGCTACGGAGGCTACGGGGGAGACATTAGAGATGGCCTCGGGGGCGGCAGCGTCAGAGGCTGCTTCAGGGGCGGCAGCAACGGAGGCTACGTCGGGTGCGTCAGCGGCTGCTTTGGAGGAGGCAGCGTCTGAGGATGCTTCAGAGGCGGTAGCAACTGAGGCTACATCGTGGACATCAGGGATGGCCACTGGGGCGGCAGCGTCAAAGGCTGCTTCAGGAGATGTAGCATCAGAGGCTGCTTCGGGAGCAATAGCAGCAGTAGCTACATAAGGGACATCAGGGGCAGCGTAAGAGGCTGCTTTGATGGCGACCGAAACTGCGTCAAGGGCAGCAGCGGCCGCATCGAGGGCAGCAGCACCAGAGGCTGCTTCGGGGGCGGCAGAAGCTGTTTCTAAAGCTGCAGAAGCAGTATCCAGGGCGGCCGAGACTGCTTCGAGGGTGGCAGCCGCAGAGGCTGCTTCAAGGGCGGCAGAGACGGTCCTCATGGTGGCAGCGGTAGTGGTTGCCTCGAGAGTGACAGCAGCAGAGGCTGCTTCGAGTGTAGCCGAGGCGACTGTGAAGGCAGCAGTAGCTACAGCTGCGGGGGCGAGGAGACATGAAACTGGTGCTGAAGCCAGAGCCGTAGTGGAGAGTGGAGCTGAAACCCTGGAGACGGAATCCAGGTGAGATTGATCTGGAGCTGGAGAAGAAGGGGGTGCAACAAGAGAATCCCAACATGCCAGGAGCTGCTGGAATTCCGCCGCTAGTAGGCTGAAGAAAATCCGGGCCTTTTCCTCTCGCTCCGTCATTCCCCTCATAACAAGGCAGATGGAGGTGGATTGCTGACTCAACATTACCACCCGTGCAGCAAGCACAGTGTCTGAGTCGGCAGTAATCTGCAGAGCAGGTACGGAGGCAGCCGCCCCGCACGAAGCAGGAGGGGCAATTGCAGGAGTATCAGCAGGAGCTGCAGGAGGAGCAGCAGCAGCAGGAGTGGCTGCAGCGGTTGCTGAGGGAGCAGCAGCAGGAGTAGCTGCAGTGGATGCAGGAAGAGCAGCTGCGGGAGGCGCAGCAACAGGGGTAGCAGCTGCGGAGGCAGCAGCAGCAGGAGCTGCAGGAGTGTGGAATGGCTCAGGGTCTGGGGCTGGAGCTGGAGCTGGAGCCTGACGAGGCGCAGGAGTCAGCTGGGGAGCTGGAGCTCGACGAGGTGCCGGGGTCAGCCTGGGAGCTGGAGCCTGACGAGGCACAGGGGTCATCTGGGGAGCTGGGGCTCGACGAGGTGCCGGGGTCAGCCTGGGAGCTGGAGCCTGACGCGGCGCAGGGGTCAGCTGGGGAGCTGGGGCTCGACGAGGTGCAGGAGTCAGCCGGGGAGCTGGGGCTCGACGAGGTGCAGGAGTCAGCCGTGGAGTTGGCACTGATACTGGTGTGGGAGGTGCAGGAGGTGCTGGAGATAGAGTCCTACATGCTGCAGCAACGGAGGTCATCTGAGCAGGGACGGGAGTTGTGTCCATCTCCTCCTTCTCATCCGAATCATCCTCCGAGTCATAATCCTCCCAGTCATCAGCACAGGTTGGCTTCTCAAAAAACCGATCCCCTAATATAAAACCCCCATCAATCCAGCCACTGACATCATCCTCCTTAATAACACACGGGGGTGCTGGAAGCGGAGGGGACGAGACCAGAGGTGGTGTTCTGAATGGGGCTCGCCGGATGGCCAACCGGCTACCCATAAACCGAGCATCTCGGCTGGGACCGGGTGGGGGAACTGGTTCAATGACTTCTCTCTCAGGCCACTCACCCTCTGAGAGCTCGTCATCGTCGACCCAGTCCTCACTCGCTGAATCACCATGCCAGAAGATCTCCCAGGGGAGCAGATCTATGGCCTTGTTCTCAAAATCAAAAACCTGGCTATAAGGGTCATCCATCAGGCTTGGGTCTGAGTCGGCTGAGTTCATCTTGGCTGGTTCGTACTGTTACGAATTGGGGTTGGGGTGTGAACTCAATAGCACGACTCAGACACAAGGGGTAGAATAAAGAATAAACTTTTACTGTCCAGGTTTCGGTACACGGGTAAGCAGTCCAATGGCAGGCAAACAATCCAAAAGGGCAAAGGCAATAGAGAAGTCGAAAACAGTCCAGGGTCAACACGAGAAATACACTGAGAACACTGAGAACACTGAGAACACTGAGAACACTGAGAAGCAACACGCAACATTAATGACGAACCAGCAACGAGAGACAAGAACACAAGGACTATATATACACACACACACACACACAACAGATAACAAGGGACAGGTGAAAACAATCAAGGCAGGGCAGACAAGGAGACACAGGTGGACTAAACGAGGTGAATTGACAGGACACAGGAGAAACCAATAAGACAAACAAACCAGGTGATTATTGGGAACAGGTGAGGGGTGGAGACACGGACAACAACAAGGGCACATGGAATACACAAACAAACACAGGGAAGCACATGGTGGAAAGCACATGGTGGGAACAAGGAAGCACAAAGACTAGACAACAAAGATCACATGACACACAAGGGAGACAAACTAATGAACAGCACAAGCACAATAACAAGGGAAGGGCGTGAGGAGACAGACACGAGGAGACAAGGGTAAACAAACACAAAAGAAGGAACACGTGAGAACACAAGGGATACATACAATGAAACAAGACAGGGACAGAACACAGACCTTACACCTATGGTATTTTATGACCAAGTTCATACAGGAAACGGGAGAGACGCCCCTAATTAGTGACAACACAACCTATCCAATCACCTTCGCTCTCATACGCCCGCGCTAGTTTAAATCCTCCGGTCTCCAGGCTCACTCAGTCTGAGTGACGCCGCTTATTTGCTGGAAAGGTGTGGATGGCGGGGAACTCACGGTCTTACCGTAGCCCGAAACCCACTTCACAGAAGACTCCTGTTTTGATATGCAAACAGCACCTGGTAAAACGGACTAATTATGTACACTTCTGTATCTTATATTTAACGGGAACACCACGCAAAGAGAGCTCATGCTCGGACAAAGATTTGCTACGCGTTAAGAACTCTTGCCGTCCACACAGAGGCTTATAGGATAGCCTCCACACTGTAAGACCTTTTCCTCATCGATGGATAAGAATCGTGATTGGATACGTTTAGATATTCGAAGGATTGTGTATTTCAATGGATTGGCAAACTGAAGCGGAGCTGTATGTCTTAAATCGCAACGTATCCGCATCTCCACCCTGGAAAGCACTTCAGTCCCCGCGACCGCAGCAGCTCCAAGAGTTAATGCCGCTTCCGGAAACCAGCGGGCATCTAGCCTCGCAGGGCCTATGCGTCTGCTGTGCCAAATGGCCGCCTCGGAAGCGTTCATTCCTTCTGCAGCAGCCATTACACACGTGCTTCGCAGCCAGATAATCGCAGGTAATGATGTCAATCTTGTTAAGATTTGTTGTGCCTGAAGAAATACTCTCCTCAATGTAAGGTTACTTTAATGACAAAGATGAATTCCTGCAGCAATTCACAAATAACAATACGAGCTACAACCAGTAGCCTAATTTCTACATGCACTATCTAACATTACTATCAGCAGGAAATGAATCATGATGACAAATGATAAATGACACTGATAACAAGAATGATAATGGACTACATGAATTAGGTTTACATGCTTTATCCAACCTTGTAACAGGAACTTTTGTCATGTTTACCATGCTTCGCAAATGCGCATGCGCGAACATCAAGCTTCTCACTCTGGCTTGATACTTGATCAATTAAGTATTGTTAACTTAGCTCTTCCACTTAACGATGTTAAATCGTGGAAATGGTTGAGATTACTGTCAATAACAAGTTGAAAGCCAAATGAGGGGTTTGAGTTGTGTCTGCTGAAATTTGTTGGCATAACACATGCAAGTTATATTACAGCTCGTTCGTCCGTTGAGCGTGAGCTACGTTGAATTCTGCAGCATGTTGAGGCTGTTATGCTCAGTAACGCTACATAAATGATTGAAGAAACATACACAATCAACGGTACGGTGTTCATTTTAGGACATTGTCAGATCTCAGTCTCAGTTGTCATTCTCACTTGGTCAATTGTCATTCTCACTTGGTCAATTCTCATCCTCACGTGGAATTTTGTCAGTTCTCATTCTCACATGGCAAATTTGTCAATTCTCATCCTCACATGGCATTTTTGTCAGTTCTCATTCTCACATGGCAAATTTGTCAATTCTCATCCTCACATGGCATTTTTGTCAGTTCTCATTCTCACATGGCAAATTTGTCAATTCTCATCCTCACATGGCATTTTTGTCAGTTCTCATTCTCACATGGCAAATTTGTCAATTCTCATCCTCACATGGCATTTTTGTCAGTTCTCATTCTCACATGGCAAATTTGTCAATTCTCATCCTCACATGGCATTTTTGTCAGTTCTCATTCTCACATGGCAAATTTGTCAATTCTCATCCTCACATGGCATTTTTGTCAGTTCTCATTCTCACATGGCAAATTTGTCAATTCTCATCCTCGCATGGCATTCTGTCAGAAAAAAAGTTGTCAGTCAGAGCCACCTGGGGGGGTTGTTGACTAGTTTTCTGCAGCTTTTACAATGAATACCGCTGTGGTGTTTATGTTAACTGGTACAGCAAGAACTTTTGATACAACACGAAAAAGTTGTTTTCTGCACGCTAGTTCACTCGTGTAAAGTAAACCCATATTTAATCCACCGGTGGCCATGGATACTACAAACAAACTTTCCTGAGGAGTCTGTATCGTCAACACACGGCGCGACGATAGGAACAACCGTTCCGCCAGTACAGTGGTAAGTTGACCCTTGCATCCTTAACAATACAAATAAAATAATAAGGAATTGTAAGAAAGTGAAGTATTGCATTAGTCATAGTCAAAGTTAGCAAGCTAGAATAAGCTCTATGATAGTTAGATAGCCTGGCGCTAAATTAACTTCGCTAGGTAGTCAAGTTAACGAGATAGCATAAGGTCTATGATGACAGCACACATCATTTTTTCCGTTTGAATCGTTTCCTTCATGGTATACGTTAATGTCGACTGTGGTGTGTAATTACTGCTATGTATTAGTCATTATTTAATGGTATGCACGAAACTTTACATCAACAGAGTAAGCTTAGCAATTCTGTAATAGCTATTTCTAATGAAACTGTGCATAGCCCTAGGCAGGAGTACAATTTAACAGATAGGTAATAGACATCATTTAAATGTACCCACATAATGAATTGACTGAAGCATCTCTGAGCTGTTATTTTAGCTCCACTCAGTAGGACTGTTATTATGCCATTGAGCCTAAAAATTAGTCTCAAAATGCAGAACTTGTAGACCACGTTGAATGTCTATAGGTTGACAGTTGACAAACTGAACCAAAAATTGTGTATAGGTTGACAGATGACAAACTGAACCAAAAATTGTGTATAGGTTGACAGATGACACACTGAACCAAAAATATCATTCATTTGGCTCCATATCAAATTTAGTGCAGCCCCTTTTTGCTTGCTTTGCTTTTATAAGTTTAAATATGCCTTCCCAGGTCATTCAGTACTTTCATACAACATTCATTTTTTTTCTCTACCTTTCAGATTCAATTACAGTCTAAGAAAGCAGTCCTGACAGACTGGGGTTTGGCCAACATCAGGGACATTGTCCAGCTTCGCCAAGGTAACCGTGTACAAGGGTGGGCTGTAGGGCGGGACTTGCCTGTACATGGCACCTGAATGTATCCTGCACTATCAGGATGCCTCCTGTAACACTGACATGTGGTCCCTGGGGGTCACCTACCTGGAACTGTTCACAAGGTCAACCCCATGGGTCATCAAAAGACGACGAGAGCTGGCTGCTCTCATGGCATTGAACACTCCACCATATGCTCTCGCAAGTCTAAATGAGAAGTACCACTTTTTGTGGTCATTGCTAAACTATGAGCCACAATCCCGACCCACCGCTTCAGAAGTAGTGGAGTTTCTGAAGTTGGGGCTAATGCTGGATTTAGATAGCCGATATGGGTACAAGTTGTAGGGAAATGCTGTCAGTGTGTGGAAGTGTTTTTGTTTTTGGTATTGGTTCCTGTTTGTTCTGAACACCAGTTAAGTACAGAATCAATGTATTTTTGTTCTAACAGAGTGCACTTTATTAAAGAACATTTGTCATAAATTTGTTTCATGATTTTTAATACACTGCTTTAGAATAATAAAACATGAAGCTGGGGCCTTCAATATAGCCGCTACCACTAAGGTGACCATAGCACCTTATTAAAATGAGGGAAACCATGTAGAACTGTGACAAGATTCTCGATCGCCCCCCCCCCTATCCCCAGACCCACACACCTTCCTTTTTTCACTCTCTTTCCCTCAACATCATTTTGTACAATTCCTTTGCCTTTTCAAATGAAGAGGGTGTTTGAGCCCCATTTCTGTTCATCCACATCATCATGTCATCCACTAATTTCATGTAGGCAGCCAGGGGAGCCGTTGACTGTATGTGGAAACCGGAAATCTCCCAGAATTGTCCCACACAAACGTATGAACTCTTCGTTGGAAACCAGCAACTGCTCATCCATGTCACAGATGAAGCGGGTGGCATAACGAAGGAGTTTTGGCTCCACTGGGCACATCATATTGACAAACCCTGTGTGTGTCTGGGGGGGGGTTGTTGGTATTGCACTACACAAAACTTAGCACTACATTACAATTACAATACTAGGAGGTGGTGTGGGGTAGAGCACGTCAGACTTCACGAAAGGACCAGGAGCATGGTGCTGTTTCCTTATGTGATGGGTATTCCAAAGGCTCCGCTCCATATCCAGTTCGTCCTGAAGTAGACAAAGGTGGGTGTACTGCAGGCAATTGCTGTTTCAAAAGAAATGGAAATAAATATCTTTAAAAATGCACTTATCCTGGCTAAATTCCAATACCTCGCCCTAAGCTCACTAAACAATTTTGACTCAACAATGCTGATTCGACTTTGTGACGGACTGATTCAAGCAAGTTAAAGACACACCAGCAACAATGGAATTGATAGATTGTGTGTACATTGCCTGGTATGCCTTTAACTCAGGGTGACCGGGTTTAAAGTTAAATAGGACATTGGGATTTAGATACTGATTTGTTATTTACAAAGCAAAAGACTCTTAACTTACAGGTGCACAGGATTGTCCACTTCGAGCATGTCAGCCTCTATCATCCCCTGTGAATATAAAAACACACAAAATCACTCTATTGTTGGATAACAACAGTTTATGATATATTGTAAACTAAAAGACATGAGTGCCTAGTGGTAAGGTAGTTAAGACTTTTGAAGATTTAAGATGTTTAAACCATTTGCTGGAATACCTCAAACCTTGTCAGCCATTTTTTTTTATCCTTCCCTCTGTCGTTAGAATTTTAAAGTTTATTCCTAAGATTTCCATATAAAATACATAAGGACAGATAAGTAAACATTGGTGAATGCCTGAATCTCTGTGGAAAACAGTGTATGTGAGGTTTAAGAACAAATGTAATTCTTAGAACGGTTGGCGAATGAGGCCCATTGTTAGTTTACTTACCCATCAATGCACAGATGTACCCACATACCCACAAACTTAAGCTTGTCATTACCTGCAAGAAAAAAACAAATCTTTATAAAAGCATGCAAAGTTGTTTATTAAATCTCACACATTAGCTTAATGACATGAAGGGCCATGCATACAATCCAGTGGGAAACTGGAAATAGGCCTATAGCGTTTACTTAATTAATAACAAAATTATTCCCTTCAACCAGTCTTGTTTGGTCCTAATTAGATAAGTACTTGGTTAAGAAAGGATACTTCTTTCATTCTCTTTCTGAGCTGACATTTTGGAAATATCCCTGGAAAACAGACAACTAAGCTGTTATTGCAAAGACTTGGACACATACACACATCAACACATCAACTAAATGACATGTTACTGTATAGCAAAGGTTTGGGCACCACTGGAAGAAAAAAAAACATATTTAAATATATAACCTTCTCAGCTTTTGAAGCAGCTACCTGATTTTGGCATGTGTTCTTATTCCATTGTAGAAAGATTAATATTTCAACTGAACTAACACTGAATCAATAGCAATATGCATCATGACAATATCAAAAGGCTAGTGCAAAAAAAAAAAATCGAGAGGCTCAATGGCACAATAACAGTCCTACTGAGTTGAGCTGAAATAACAGCTCAGAAATGCTTCAGTCAATACAACTGCACTTTTTTTAGTGGTTGCACAAACCAATTTCGTTGTCTATCTAATGCACAATGACAAATAAAGACTATTATATTATGTGGGTACATTTAAATGATGTCTATTACCTATCTGTTAAATTGTACTCCTGCCTAGGGCTATGCACAGTTTCATTAGAAATAGCTATTACAGAATTGCTAAGCTTACTCTGTTGATGTAAAGTTTCGTGCATACCATTAAATAATGACTAATACATAGCAGTAATTACACACCACAGTCGATATTAACGTATACCATGAAGGAAACGATGTGTGCTGTCATCATAGACCTTATGCTATCTCGTTAAGTTGACTAGCTAGCGAAGTTAATTTAGCGCCAGGCTATCTAACTATCATAGAGCTTATTCTAGCTTGCTAACTTTGACTAGCTAGCGAAGTTAGTTTAGCGACATGGAGGCATTCATTTTAAATGTCCATTAACATGTCAAATGCAATACTTCACTTTCTTACAATTCCTTATTATTTTATTTGTATTATTAAAGGATGCAAGGGTCAACTTACCACTGTACTGGCGGAACGGTTGTTCCTATCGTCGCGCCGTGTGTTGACGATACAGACTCCTCAGGAAAGTTTATTTGTAGTATCCATGGCCACCGGTGGATTAAATATGGGTTTACTTTACACGAGTGAACTAGCGTGCAGAAAACAACTATTTCGTGTTGTATCAAAAGTTCTTGCTGTACCAGTTAACATAAACACCACAGCGGTATTCATTGTAAAAGCTGCAGAAAACTAGTCAACAACCCCCCCAGGTGGCTCTGACTGACAACTTTTTTTCTGACAGAATGCCATGCGAGGATGAGAATTGACAAATTTGCCATGTGAGAATGAGAACTGACAAAAATGCCATGTGAGGATGAGAATTGACAAATTTGCCATGTGAGAATGAGAACTGACAAAAATGCCATGTGAGGATGAGAATTGACAAATTTGCCATGTGAGAATGAGAACTGACAAAAATGCCATGTGAGGATGAGAATTGACAAATTTGCCATGTGAGAATGAGAACTGACAAAAATGCCATGTGAGGATGAGAATTGACAAATTTGCCATGTGAGAATGAGAACTGACAAAAATGCCATGTGAGGATGATAATTGACAAATTTGCCATGTGAGAATGAGAACTGACAAAAATGCCATGTGAGGAGGAGAATTGACAAATTTGCCATGTGAGAATGAGAATTGACAAATTTGCCATGTGAGAATGAGAACTGACAAAAATGCCATGTGAGGATGAGAATTGACAAATTTGCCATGGGAGAATGAGAACTGACAAAATTCCACGTGAGGATGACAATTGACCAAGTGAGAATGACAACTGAGACTGAGATCTGACAATGTCCTAAAATGAACACCGTACAACGGAGTTTTGCTCAGGCTCACATTTAAAAATGCTTGCCTTTATAAAGGCACAAGATGTCGCAAACTTTATCATGCAGTTCTTGGCAAACTCCCTCGGTAAAGTTATCTCTACATACTCTTTACAGCCTTCGGTGCAGACTGGTATGCTCTGTAGTTGTGCAATGTATGGAAAGACTAGTTCCTCTAATGACATTTTTTCTTCACGTTTGATCTGAGGTCAAGTGTTTGTTTTGTACCTAGGGTTGTGTAGGGAATATCACTGCTAACACTAGTCTTCAGCACAAACTAGTATAACTAGGTCAAGTGTTGTTGTTTTGTACAGTTGTGTAGGGAATATCACTGCTATTACTAGTCTTCAGCACAAACTATTACAACACCAGATGCATTCTCTGATTTTGTGGAACTAGTTCCTGTAATGGTATTTGTTATTCAAACATAAATCAGGACTTATGAGTTTAAGGGTAACACAGACAGACAGATGTGATATAGTAAATGAGCTTATGTTTAGCTCCACATTTTTATAACTAAATGTGCAACTAAGTTAAAAATAAATGTAAAATTAAATAATTGTTCTCTTCTATTTCATAACCTCTTTGTCTTACCTAATTGCAATAGATAGCTTCAATGTTGTGCTTAAACACTTTAAATAGACAAATGTAAGACACTTTTAAAGATTGGCATTAGTATTTTAATCTTATATCAGTTGGTTGAGCCCGAGCTTTGATGTGGAAATGATAAAAGGCCATTAAAACCATAATTCATTAAGGTACTTTTACTTTTAATACTTAAGTATATTTGAAGGCAAATTCTTTTATACTTCTACCTAAGTGGAATTCAAAGTGCATACTTCTACTTTACTGGAGTAATATTTTACACCAGGTATCTATACTTCACTTAAGTACGTAGTTAGTGTACTTCGTCCACCACTGTTCTGTTGGGTAGCGTGATATGCGGGCTTCCCTTCCCGAGGATAAATTACTTCGTATAGGGGAATGATTCAGTCTTCAGTCCACCGTTTCTCTTTTCAGCTGCACACTATATGAGGTTGGGAATGGCAAAATCACACTGAATTCTTATGACTGCTTAGTCTCACTTCACCTCCTTCTGTGCTGCTTTCACGCTGTTAAACATTCCGATTATAAACTCCTTCATTGTGCATCTATCTATTAATCCAGAAATCTCTGTGTGTCAGAGTGTCCGTCTAAGGCGTATCTCCCTGACGGTATTTACGTTAGTGTGAGATTTCGCTTGTAGCTACTCATGTCGTGAACCTGTGCATCCTTGATTTTGAAGATTTGAATTCATAGTTCGCGAGATGTTTGTATTTTACCGTTGCGCTAGGCACTAGGGGTAGTGAGGCACTATGGGCGGACCCATGCGACGTGAATGATGTCAGTCATAGAACAGTCGTTGTCATAGATGATACCCCAGCTGATGCGTATGGGCCCGGCATGTAACCAACTCTCATTACCATGTTAAGTAGTATATTGTAGTTGAGGTATTCGTATAAGAGCTTTCTATTCAACGTTGCTGGTTAGCTAGACCAATAACCATGCGTCATGCATCAACTGACGCAATGAGAGAGGTTCCGATGTGTCCCGATGTATTTGTTGTAATTCGTGTGTACTTTGTTTTCTCAATATTGTAATAATATAAACTCAGTCTGCATTTTCCCTGGCTGGGAGAGGCTGTCATTCGGAAGATACTGTGAGTGATCGCTTACTCTGGGTTCATTAAACCTGTCAAAGCATGAATAAAGGGCTGGGTGCCATCAAAATCACAACGCAAGAGTGGAGTACCACACCACTACAATGGTAGCTTGATAAAGCCTCGGAAGCTTTCAGATTTTACATTGCTTTCCCAACTGTTGCTATGGAGTCTACGAAATACGCGCAATTCTCGCTGTAAGTTACGTTGGGCTTTCAATCCCACTTCGGACCTTACCATGTCCGATCTCTTACTAGATCACGACCACTCACTCTAATTTTAAAACTCAAACTGATACATTTTGCAAGGGTGTGCCTATCATTATTCTGCCTCTAACATTGATTTCTGTCCCTTATCTTCCATATCGTGCCTCCCGATGTTCTGCTGCCCCGATGAGCCCCTGTTCCTCACACTGGACTGCAAGCCCATGACCAGAGCCTGGTCTTCAAAAGCTGGAGTCCATTTGCCAGCTGCGGCTTGGATCCTAAAGCATACACGCTTCATTCCTTCAGGATCGGAGCTGCCACAGTGCTGCGCCTAAAGTACCGGCTGCCACCCTTAAAGAATGGGCCGCTGGCCATCTCAGCTTATGAACACAACCCTTCCCCGTCTACCTTCCTGTCTCCACCCGGCCGACCTTAAGCAGATGGGTCCCCCCTTATGTGCCGTGGTTCTGCTTAAGGTTTCTTCCTGCCCAACAGGGAGTTTTTTTCTTGCCCCTGTTGCCGTTGTGCATGCACTAAGGGGGTTCAGGCTGGGCCCTGTTAAGCGCCTAGAGGCAATTGTATTATTATGGCGCTATACAAATTAAATTGAATTGAATTGAATATGTCAGACCTAACGCCAAAGACATTGTCAATGGCCAAAAGCTTATGAGTAATGCTCAGGTGGTGCTGGGACCCCTAACCTGTTGTTTATTCTTCACATTGTTGCTCTTGGGGGGCGTCACTCCAGCCTGCTGTCATTGTTCAGGCATTCTTATTCTATTCTTCTTTCTATTTATCACAGTCACTGGTAGGTCATTAGCAACCTCCGTCTTCGACCTGAGGTACACACATTGTCACTAGTTATCGACACTGGTATTTTAGTTCACTTAGCTTGCCCATGCTTTCACCAAGGCTGGGTTTCATTTATAAGTCACTGAAACTGAAACATGTTGCGGCAGCACACATGTCTGGCGTCCATCTGCCATGTCGGGGTTTTCGTTAAATCCTGCTTGTATTTATTGTGGCAGCAATTTACAGTGTAAATTGTGTTCAAGCTGCTGCTTAATCTTGCTGCAGCAGTTGCAATGTGCAGCTTTATCTTGCATCAGCAGCTTGAGCAGATCTAGGGCGCCATGACCAAACATACTACCTTGTATTTACATTATTAAAATCTGTTACTTATTCTGAGAGTTCCTGTCTGAAATGACCAAGTGTGTCATCGTTCAGGCATTCTCTTATTCTATTCTTCTTTCGTTTTATCACATTCACTGGTAGGTCATTAGCAACCTCCGTCTTCGACCTGAGGTACACACATTGTCACTAGTTATCGACACTGGTATTTTAGTTCACTTAGCTTGCCCATGCTTTCACCAAGGCTGGGTTTCATTTATAGGTCACTGAAACTGAAACATGTTGCAGCAGCACACATGTCTGGCGTCCATCTGCTATGTTGGGGTTTTCGTTAAATCCTGCTTGTATTTATTGTGGCAGTAATTTACAGTGTAAATTGTGTTTAAGCAGCAGTTGCAATGTGCAGCTTTATCTTGCTGCAGCAGTTGCAATGTGCAACTTATCTTGCAGCAGCAGCTTGAGCAGATCTAGGGCGCCATGACCAAACATACTACCTTGTACTTACATTAATAAAATCTTTTACTTACTCTGAGAGTTTCCTGTCTGAAATGACCAAGTTCATACAGGAAACGGGAGAGACGCCCCTAATTAGTGACAACACAACCTATCCAATCACCTTCGCTCTCATACGCCCGCGCTAGTTTAAATCCTCCGGTGTCCAGGCTCACTCAGTCTGAGTGACGCCGCTTATTTGCTCCCTCCTCCTCCCCAGCTCCACCTGTCTAGATCTGCTTATAGTTAAAGGGGGTTTTCGTTAAATCCTGCTTGTATTTATTGTGGCAGTAATTTACAGTGTAAATTGTGTTTAAGCAGCAGTTGCAATGTGCAGCTTTATCTTGCTGCAGCAGTTGCAATGTGCAACTTATCTTGCAGCAGCAGCTTGAGCAGATCTAGGGCGCCATGACCAAACATACTACCTTGTACTTACATTAATAAAATCTTTTACTTACTCTGAGAGTTTCCTGTCTGAAATCATATACTAATTTCTGTGCATTATTCAAATACCTGGAGAGTCGGCTCTCATGTCGCCACCAATTATGGTATTTTCCCCACTAAGGCGCAGCAGCATGTCATCCTGAGAAGCCTTCCATTTGGTGATAATGGCAGGTTCAACATATGTACGTGCATGCCGACGAAAGGTGTCGTACAGAAACACTTGCAGGTGCATAGCCCGGAAGACCTGAATGTGGACATAGATGACAAAAAGGGTTGTTGTAAACATTCCTGTAATTGTGTCTGGAGCTGGTAATTCTTATAGGTATTGTTTAGCACTTCATGCTTTATTCAACAATTATGACCAAATTCACTTACCCTTTGCATTTTGAAAAATGAGGCTCCACTGACATAGACTGCCACAGAGAGCTGAAGATTGCCGGCTGGCATGTTATTGAGGAGTGGTTGGCTGTCCCAAGTCCTGCGGTACTCACAATGGGGGCACTGCTGCACCACCGAGATGAATGTCCCGAGCCGTCTTGATTGAATGGTGCATGGGCGCTGGCACATAGGGCACACCCTGAACAGCTCCATAAGGCAGGTCTCATAAACAATGTATTTCTTCACCTCATGGATTGGAGTTGTTTCCACATCTCTGTAAATAAATAGAATACATGATATAAGCCATGACGCATAGCACGAAAACTTGTACACAGACAAAGATATTTGAGCTACTCACGAAAGGTCTGAAATGATGGTATTGGTAGGATCATAGGTGCTATCCAGCCCTTGACATGTCACTATTGATGAGCTGTCCTCAAGATCAAGTTCATCCTCCTCCTCCACCTCCTTCAGACGAGGTCCCTTTACAGGTGTTGAAGTTAGGACAGGTGTCAGGGCAGTGAGGGGAACAGTGGACGTGCCAACACAACAGTCTTTCCTGGACACAGTAGCCTGGACACCTTGAACATACATTTTGAATATAAACAAATCGATTAATTGTTACATCCTTTCTGCAGTACAAATTCAAGCATTAACTGGTGCAATAGCTAGATGGCAAACCTGATCAAAACATTTGTGAGAGATCAATCTATGTACCTTCACTTTTGAAATGAGGCTGAAGAGTCCTTAGAGATAGCTGTGTACCAACAGTGTGTTTTCGTATCTCTGGAGGATCTGTTTGACAACCAATTTCTCTTGTTGCCGGAAGCAGTAGTGACTGTACTGAAGCCTGAAGGAGGAAAAAGAAGGGGGTGGAGAAATGGGTTACATTTTGAAACCTTACTTCAGATGAAGCACAACATTTATGACCCACTTGTAATACAAAGTTTTCATTCAACAGCTACAAAGCCTACAGACTGATAACAGGATAAGTCTTGAGATTCATCTTTTGTTAGAGTATAGGCACTGATCAGTTGTTTCACCTCAACTATAAATTGTGTACTTGGGAGATATCCGCGGATTTCCTGGGAGATATCCGCGGTAGGGCTACAACAGCAAACCAAGGGCATGCTGGCCGCATCCATTGTGGATCATTTTCAGACTCGACAAGGTGTAAACAAATAGAAAATCACCACGATGTTTTTCAAGTTAATTTCCAACCCTGCTAGACAACATTTTAGCAAGGATTACTTTCAGAAATGATCAAGGTATAAAATGAATCGATCGGCGGTGCACTGCTTTACTTTATGGAATGGAGAGAAACATTCCAACCAAGTGGAGCAGTAACGCTAGCTTTGGCTAAATAGCAAAATAATAACATGCTAGTTCATGCTTAACTGCGACAGAAACACGACACCATGTAACAATACAAAATCAGCACCACCAAGCATTACTTTCAGAAATGTTCAAGGTATATCCTGATAACAGGATAAGTCTTGAGATTCATCTTTTGTTAGAGTATAGGCACTAATCAGTTGTTTCACCTCAACTATAAATTGTGTACTTTTGGGAGATATACGCGGTAGGGCTACAACAGCAAACCAAGGGCATGCTGGCCGCATCCATTGTGGATAACATAGGCTAATTTTCAGTCTCGACAATCACCACGATGTTTTTCAAGTTAATTTCCAACCCTGCTAGACAACATTTTAACAAGGATTACTTTCAGAAATGATCAAGGTATAAAATGAATCGATCGGCGGTGCACTGCTTTGCTCTATGGAATGGAGAGAAACATTTTAACCAGGTGGAGCAGTAACGTTAGCTTAGGCTAAATGGCAAAATAAGAACATATATGCTAGTTCATGCTTAACTGCTCAGAAACGATTTCCATCTGCTGACTCCACACGGATAGTAGGTACAGAAACCTCTGTCACACGAAGTTTGCTGGCGAATCCAGCTCTGTACTGTCCAAGATTCTCAAAGCAGTCTTCTGTAAAGTCTTCCTATCAACTGTTTGAGGCCAACTACACAACACTTCATGTGGGACATTTTGCTAGCCATGGCGATCTTCTGCTCCAGTCTCGTACGAAAAACGGTTGATCAAAGATGGCGGATCTTCAACTAATTTAGAGGGTGTGGACTTGAAAGGTGGGAGTGGTTCCATGCAAATTTTCCTAACCTCACGTCACATTAGGAGAGCCAACCAAACAGCTCACAGCAGCCTTGTGTTTCTTGCCAAAAAAGTATCTGTACTGACTTAGAAAACGGATGGATGTTTTTTTTCCGCGCTTGGAGTGTTTATACGAAGAGTAGAGACCCAAATATGATCACTAAAGCCCGCAAAAAGTGAGTTTTTGCATAATATGTCCTCTTTAAAGTCTGGATACCCTAATATCGGGGGGCTAACAAGCGGTGAGATTAGCTGTTCAAGGGCCTGTTGGTGTTTGGCAGCCCAACCCACAGGTGCTCGGGAGGGCAATTGTGGGCCTTTGCTTTTACCATGCACTGGAGCTGTTTGTTCAGATTTGCCTTGAAGTAGCTCATAGATGGGTTTTGCTATTCGTGAAAAGTCCTGGATGTAGGAACGGTAGTAGCCCAGGAACCCGGTGAGCTTCCTCACATCTCCAACAGTCTGTGGTTTTCTGCTGGCTAGCGACCGCACTGCTTCCAGGTCTTTAGGATCGATCCTCACTCCATGTTCTGACACAAGACGGCCAACGTATCTCACTTCCTGTCTAAAGAGCTCACACTTTTCAGGCCTTAGCTTCCCATGTTTCTGTAGAGCCTGGAGGACTTTGCGGACCCCTTCCACATGTGCGTCAAATGTTTTAGCGTAACACAGGACGTCATCGAGATAGGGGATACAGCAATCATCTCGCAGAGGACCTCCGCTGGAAGGCTGCTGGCGCGTTAGATAAACCAAAGGGGATCCTTATCCATTCGTACAGCCCCCAGGGAGTAATGAAAGCTGTGGCGTGTCTTGGCTATGAAGCCTTGATGATAGGCCTTGCCTTGGTCAAGGATGCTGAACCAGGAATAGCCACCAAGCGTGTCAGTCAGGTCTTGTATCCTAGGTAGTGGATGTCGATCAGGGATGGTCTTCTGATTCAACAGACGATAATCTATGCAGAGGCGGAGCGTGCCATCTTTCTTACGGACACAAACTACTGGAGAAGAATAAGGGGACTTCGATTTCACAATCCAGCCTTTCATCAACAGATCTTGTATATACTCCTTCACCTCTTGAAATAATGGTTTAGGGACGGAAGAGTAAGTTCTCTGCACAGGGATGTCGTCTTTGAGTGTGATTGACATTTGCAAGCTAGGAATACATCCTATATCATGGTTATCTTCAGCAAAAGCAACTGATTCTTCCCATAGCATCTTTTTGACTTTCTCTTGTTCCCCTCCGCTAAGGTGGCTAAGGTCCACAGGAGGCTGCCACAAGGTTGGACTAGATTTAGCAGCTGATGTTGGTGCTGCACTAACTACTGTTCTTGGCTTAGGCCTCTCTTGTGAATCTGTCTCAATCACCTTCGTCACAGTCTGGACACTACCCAGGGCTGTCTTCCTTGATATAGTGACAGAATGTTTCATGTTATTTTTCACTGGTATTGTGACATAAGGTCTCTTGGCATTCTTTATTTCTAACAGGCCTTCCTCAATTTCTAACTCTGTCAGGTGTGTATTAGTTTCATCAGGTTCAAAAAGAAGGAGAGTGTCTGATGGATCGATATTAAGTGGGACCTGGCATCTAACCCAAGCTACTTGTCTAGCTGGGATGACAGTGTCATAAGCGCCTGTTCTCAGACGTCCATGATGTACGGAGGTCTTGCCTGCTTGGATGAAGTTCACTAGCGCCTTGACCTTCTCTTTCGGGATTGATATTGCATCACATAGGAGAGTAGTGAGCGCTGTGGCAAGTTCTGCTGGCCTACTTTGAACTACTTCCTCAAGCACATTGAATCCTAGTATCGGCTGTTCAAGTGGAACGCTACTTATGAGGAAAGGCACCATAATGGGCTGGCTAAAGTGGTCATTTCCACACAGGTTGACTGTGATAAGCATCCAGCCATCAAAAGGGAGAATGTCTCCATTAACTGCATGAACCTCTAGCTCTTCCTTGTCATCAAATATTTCACTGAGCTGATGCGCCGGGTAAATATTTCTCCTTCCAGCATCTGTCAATCATGCTCACTTGAGCTCCTGTGTCTAGTAAGGCATTGACTGTCAAGCCACTTAGATTACATCGCACAAGAGCTTTGGCTCCAACGAACTTCGCTAGACGCCTACTCATTTGGGTGGGTAAGGAAAGAGGGGGTTGAGGAGGTATTGGTTCTTTGTGATCTGTTTGTTTTTCATCCACTTGAACTGGCTGAGATTTGCAATTCTCAAAACTGTGTGTGTCCCGTGCAGCAGCATGGTGCGGGCGCAGGTGAGACTGAATGTGAAACCCGGTCACTGCTTGTCCCAAGGCAGAGACCGGCTCCAGTTTTCCTGACGCTTAGGCTTCTTCAGGCAGCCTACTGCTCTGTGGAGCTAAGGTCTTGTCTGCGAACGGGTACAATTCGCATGTGCGAGAGTCGCCATTCGCTTCACGCGAATCAGGCACAATTCGAGTGGGCGAGAGCGTGCTTCACTTAGGACGCGAACTATAAAGACGACAACTCATTCAAAGACAAAACAAATAGCTACACGTAACCTATAAACGTTGTTGAGACTTTTATTAAAGATCTTACTCATTCTCGTGGTCGGTAACAACAACAATAACAAAACAGAGACAAATAGCCACACGGTCAAGCAATGTAATTTATTACGGTCTACGAATCCAACTGATATAAACATGTAGCCTACTGTTCGGGTAATAATCTACAGCAACTCTTGACTTCTATTGAAAGAGATTTAGAAATCCTCAAAACCTGGTTTGATGTTAATAGATTGTCACTCAATAGAAAAATAAAAAACGAATTCATGGTCTTTGGAAATCGAAAAGGAAATAGGTAAGGACATTCAATTAAAAATAAGTGATGCTGAACGAGTGACCGAGATAACATTTCTAGGAGTGGTCATTGACCATGAATTAACATGGAAACCACATGTTTATTAGATCAAAGGAAAGATCTCTAAGATGATAGCAATTTTGTACAAATCAAGAAGCATGTTAAACGATAAGGCCTTACATATTATTTACTGTTCACTTATACTTCCCTACATATCATATTGTGTGGAAGTCTGGGGATTGACATATAAAACAACTGTCAATGAAATCATTATTTTACAAAAACGAGCCATAAGGATAATAAATAAGGTTGATTATTATGCACCCACTAACCCATTGTTTATGAAATCATTTGTTATGAAATTTAATGATCTGGTATATTATAAAATAATGCAAATAATGTATCGAGCTAAATCAAACCAACTCCCAGTCAGCATACAAAGGTTTTTCTCATTTCAAGAGACAAAATATAATCTCGAATGTCTGTAAATTTAGTGTACCAAATGCCAAAAAATTCATTAAAAGGAGATGTATATCTGTTGTTGGAATTTCATTATGGAATGATGCTAACATAATCTTAAGAAAGTGTAAGACATTTTTTGTTTTCAAAGGGATGGTAGCTAAAGCAATTTTTGAGGGCTACAAGTGTCCATAATGTATGCAGGATTTTGTGCTGTTTATTTGGGATCTTGCTTCATTGCTCTTCTTGTGACTAACTTTTTGGAGGCAATTCTTTTGTTTGTTTTTTTATTTCCATTACATGTATTACTTGTAAAAAATAAAATAAATATGCATATGTTGATGGGTAGCTTAAATTGGTCAAACAGGACAGGCTTAAATACAAGCATTATGCTTCAGCTTGTGCCTTTTCAGTCACTTTGAATGTATTATTATTTGTGTTGAACTTGTTTGTTGTTACTGTGTGTGACTGAATAAAAACATAATCAATATCAACTTACATTACCACTGCACACTCACAACCTTACAGATAATGTATTGTATAGCATTTGTATTCAGTATGATATGACAGCGCAAGATATATGGGGTATGAGTAGTGGTAACATTGGCAGCAATAGTTGGTCATTAGCGCAGATATGATACAGGTACAAGTCAAGTCAAGTCAAGTCAAGTCAACTCTTTTATTGTCAGATACACAGAACAACAGAGTTGGACTGAACATAAATACACATATTAAACAGATACTAAACAGATAAACAATCTACATGAGCTAAACTGAACATGAGCTGGACTGAGAAAGTAGTGCAAACAGCAGTAAAAGTGAGCCAGTGAAGAGTAAAGTGGCAAGTGTAAAGTGAGGAACATTATTGTTCATTTAGGAGTCTGATGGCCTTAGGGTAGAAACTGTTCTCCAGTCTGCGGGTGCGAGACCGGACACTTCGGAACCGCCTACCAGAAGGCAGCAGGGTGAACAGTCTGAAGGATGGGTGATGACAGTCTTTTAGGATCCTGCCAGCTCTTCGGAGGCATCTTTTAAGGTAGATGTCCTGAAGGGATGGGAGTTTCCTGCCGATGATGAACTCAACGGATCTGACCACACTGCGTAGGGCCTTACAGTCCATGGCTGTGCAGCTTCCAAACCACACTGAGATGCTAACAGTCAAGATGCTTTCTATAGTGCAGGGGTACTCAAGTAGAAATGATGAGGGGCCACAAAAAAAAAATTCAGTGACTCAAGGGGCCATTTATTGGGACCGTGTACGTCCGATAACGTATCATAACATAACGTATATAACATTTACAACATTTTATAACATAACATTTCCTTTTTATTAAAAACAAAAATAGTTCCTAAAATAAAAATATAATTTTAATTTGGGCATATATTAAAATAAATAACTAAATAAAACCATACATAACCCTGTTATTAACCATGTTATTAAACAAATAGCCTTCAGACAGCTCATTTTTGTGCTTTGTTTACCAAACTATTTCACATTTCTCACATGTCCCCTTTAATGGGAGAATTGGCCTCTGCTTTCTTTGGCCAATGCTTCAAACCTGGGCTGATATGGTGTGATTGCTATCTGTTTATCGTTGCAACCCCCAGCCTCGTATTGAGATCGCGGCGCGCGGTTTCAAAATAAGAGCGCCCAGCGCGATTTATTTATTTATTTATTTTTTTTAATAATTAAAAAAACTTTTCAAAACAGCTCGAGGGCCATTAATAGACACCCCGCGGGCCCCGCTACTTGAGTATGACTGCTATAGTGCATCTATAGAAGTTGGTGAGGATGTCTGGATTCATGCCAAACTTCCTGAGTCTCCTCAGGAAGAAGAGGCGTTTTCGGGCAGCTTTGACCACCTTGTTAGTGTGGGCAGACCAGGTGAGATCATTGCTGATGTTGATATGATATAAGTACAATGTAACGGAATCTAACCAAAGGAACCATAGCAGAAGAGTGCAGAGTATTCTGCATAGTGGTAATATAAAAATAAATAGAGCAATAGTTGTTCATTAGTGCAGATATGGTATAGGTACAGGTGAAGGTAGCAATAGAGGTTATGAATGAGGTAAGACATGATAAGATATATAAGTACAATGAATATGAGGTAAGAGTCATGAGGCATGATATGACATAAATAGATATGAATACACTATAAAATGTTAAGTGGCTGAACAAAAAAAATACCAATTCAACACCCACAAGGTAGTTTACACAGCACCAGGTTACAACCATCAAGGCGGCTCCTGGCCTATTGTTTAGGTTGATGGGCCATCAGACCTGGTTCCTGGCTTTTTTGTGTCTTGGAACCAGAGCTCTTACACTCTGATTGTTTGTTTTTGAAATAAATGACATGAAATGACATTGCTTGAACGTGTAGCTATTTGTCTCTGTTTTGTTACCGACTTTCAACCACGAGAATGAGTAAAATCTTTAATAAGAGTCTCAACAACGTTTATAGGCTACGTGCAGCTATTTGTTTTGTCTTTGTGAGTCAACAACGTATGCGCCCGTCTCTGTGCAATTCAGATCGCGTGTCTTTGAGAGAATTGTCAACAACGTAGCCTATACTGTATGTCTCATATGCGCCATACTGTATGTCTCATATGCGCCCAAAGTGTCGAGTCTCGCCCACTCGCGGAGTGCCAAATCGCTTGAAGCGAAGTGGCGACTCTCGCCCACTCGAATTGTGCCTGATTCGCGTGAAGCGAATTGTGACTGATTCGCATGAAGCGAATGGCGACTCTCGCACATGCGAATTGTACCAATTCCCAGCTTTGGCCTTACCTGCAGCAGCACCACTCTGCTGATAAAACTCAACAGATTTGAAGCCTAGTGCTCCCGTTAGAGAAGTCCTTAAAAAAAAAAAACGTTACGTTGGTTGTCAATGGTAACCGTTCAAGAGCATTGATATGGAACCGCTACTGGGACTTAGTCCAAGGTGTCCGGCTATACTTAGGCCCAATTTACACACAGGTTTTCGCGATGTCGGCGACATCTGCGCGACATCTGCACGTAGATGTCGGGGCGCATTTACACTCACCGCAGGAAGTTTCTCAGTTTGCCTCTGTTGATAGCGATGTTGCCTAGCGAAACTGTCTGTAATATTCCTTACAGATGTCGGGTCGTGTTTACACGCACTTTGAAGATGTCGGGGACTCCCGATGGACTGTCGGGCGAATGGTACGGGGCTGTCGGCTGAAATTCGGCCGACATCGGCACACCGACAGTTACATTTGCGTTTAGACGCTGAAAAAAGCTGTCGGTGTTCAGATGTCGGCTGTGCCGACATCGCGAAAACCTGTGTGTAAATTGGGCCTTAGTGTTATGCTACACCAATGAGAAGGCTGCATTTGTCAACAGAATGGAAAAATGTCGGCTCCCGTGTGGTTAGAAACATCGTTAAAGATAGAGGAAAACATCCGAACATCCTCAAAAGTGGGCTAAATTAATTCTAATTAGTGCTGTATAGATAGCCGCTTCCAAGAATAACAATGAGGCGAATATACGATAATGTTATTTTTATGTTAAGTCATTTACATCAAGTTTGACATACATGGGAATACCCATTACTGACGATCTTACATGGACTGTGAACACCCACCGAAGAAATCAAGGCAAAGACTGTACTTCCTACATCAGCTGAGGAAGTTCAGCACCATCAGCTGTGTGTCCTGACAGCATCACTTGGTATGGGAACTGTAGCCTACAGCCTGTGACTGCAGCACCGAATCATCAGAGCATCTCTCCATATTCTGCAGGAGACCTATAAGAAAAGACCTACCTAACAGCGCCCAAGGTATTGTAAAGGATTCCTAACATCCTGACCATGGACTTGAGGTCAGGCAAACGTCTCTGCTGCTACAAGACCAGAACAGAGAGACTGAGGAGGAGCTTCTTTCCTCAAGCATTCCTTATCCTGAACACACACAATGACTATAAAACATCAATTACACCTTTTTTCACACACTGCTCTTCAAACTCCCTCTTGCTATTTATGAAAAATATTTCTTGATCTTTCTTTCTTCACACTCGCACAGTAGTATTTTTATGTATGTGACAAATAAACCTCCATGTATCAATAAAAGGCAGTAATTGTAAATACCAATGACCATCTGTTTGTTCATTCATTCTTCCACAAATGAAAACAACACTAATGAACCATAAAAACACTCTTCACGAAACATGAAATATGATATATAAAACTGTACAAAACTGAATAAGAAATAACAGATTAGGGACACTCAGTCCTCACTGTTAGTGTCAGTGTCAGGACAGTTATCTTCCAGTTCCTACAGCAACGACATAGGTCAACTACATGCAACACAATCCTGCAGAAAAACATCTGTCTGTCTCACAGGCACCTTTGCAGCCACAGTGTATCACATGCAAAACACTGTCAGGGGCCGGATTTCTAGTCATCCAGGTGACGTGCAAGTTCCCATCCTCTATTTGCCAACCATATCCAGCAGGTGATGGAGCACTTATATTATGTTTGAGACAGGACCTCATTATTGCAGCCTGGTAGTTTGCCCTTTTGCAGTGCTGATGGAGGGCATCAGTGGTAGGGGGAATGGATAATTCTGGCAAGGCTGATGATGTCATACAGAAAGCCTTGAACCTAGCTTTATTTACATTATCAGCAGCCGACTGATCATATAAGTGGCATACACATTGGCATGAGTATCAACATATGCATTTGAGAAGGGCAAACTTCAGAATTCAAGCATTTACGTGGCTTTTCTTCACTGTGCAACCGCTGATGGCATTTCAGACTTGATGTCCTAGTGCAGTGTTTCTCAACCACTGGGCCGTTGCACTTATCATCCTTATTACTACTGTATTTTGTGCTGTGTCTTATTGATATAATGTATTTAACCCTTATTTAATGTTAATCACAATTACAAACAAGGGTCTGACAGGGCTTACAATTAGGTGTGAGTGCTCCAGATCAATGAGGAAAAGTCAACCCCCTCGCTGGATTTCTAAAGTTGGGATGATTATTGTATTTCTGTAAGTGTGTGTGTGTGTGTGGGAGAGAGAGAATCTGGGAGTGGAGCTGTAATGTTATAGGGGAATGAGGGTTTATTGTTGTGAATGAAATCTCACCTGTGAGTGTGTGTGCGTGTGTAGGCTATGTGTCGATGTGGAGTGAAATGTGTGTGTAGCCTACTGTATGTGGGGTGTGTGTGTGTTTGTATGTGGAGTGTGTGTGTGGTTGTTGCCACCTTAAGTTTTTGCCCATTTTCTTAAATCCATAGTGTCAAAGTTAGTTAAACTCGCAGGCAAACATAGTTTTTGCAGGGGCAGTGAACCAGCTCAAGGATCACCTTTGGAGCTGGTGGAAGTGACATCCAGAGTCATAATTCTTGTCTTTGTTCATCTGTCAGACGATGTCCTCATTTCTTTGTGATTTCTAAGAAATGCTCATGACTTCTTACAATGTTGCATGGAATTGTTTGTGTATCATCTAAGCCTATGATTTCTCATAGTTAAGATCACCTCAGCTGACGTAGGAAGTACAGTCTTTGCCTTGATTTCTTCTGTGGGTGTTCACAGTCCATGTAAGATCGTCAGTAATGGGTATTCCCATGTATGTCAAACTTGATGTAAATGACTTAACATTATCGTATATTTGCCTCATTGTTATTCTTGGACGCGGCTATCTATACAGCACTATTTAGAATTAATTTAGCCCACTTTTGAGGATGTTCGGATGTTTTCCTCTATCTTTAACGATGTTTCTAACCACACGGGAGCCGCCATTTTTCCATTCTGTTGACAAATGCAGCCTTCTCATTGGTGTAGCATGATCACGTGTCGAACCGTGGCACGGCTCCCGACAAAAATCTTATTACGCTCTGAAGTCTCTAGTTCTGCATAAAACAAAGCCATGTAGACAATCGACTGGAAAATCAGCTACGAACTTTTTTTTGGTAACTAACCTCGACTCGTTCTTTTTTATAAGCTAAAGATTGTGTAGATGGACGCGGCTATCTATACAGCACTAATTAGAATTAATTTAGCCCACTTTTGAGGATGTTCGGATGTTTTCCTCTATCTTTAACGATGTTTCTAACCACAAGGGAGCCGCCATTTTTCCATTCTGTTGACAAATGCAGCCTTCTCATTGGTGTAGCATGATCACGTGTCGAACCGTGGCACGGCTCCCGACAAAAATCTTATTACGCTCTGAAGTCTCTAGTTCTGCATAAAACAAAGCCATATAGACAATCGACTGGAAAATCAGCGACAAACTTTTTTTTGGTAACTAACCATGACTCGTTCTTTTTTATAAGCTAAAGATTGTGTAGATGCCAGTGAGTGGAACGGGCTGAAACGAAAACCGTGTTCACCTTACGGCCTAAAGGTGTCCGGCTATACGAACTTAATGTACACCACATTAGCCAATCAGAAAACAATATTTCGTTCCAGAGGGAGATAACCAGTAGTATGGGTTTTATCAGTGATTGTTGTTATTTTTCTCTTCAATGTTTATCATTTCTGAGTGTTTATAAGTTTCAAATTATGGTAGATTTCACTTAACACCATGTACTGAAAGAATTCACCAAGACCCAGGGTCAACATCAAGGCAATCAACATTTCTCTATTCCTCATGTTTTTTTTATTTTTTTTAACCCGACTTTGTAGACAACATTTTTAATTTTTCCTCAAAATAAAAATTTCAGGAAGAAGAATTCAGGCCATCTAGTGGGATACCAGGACGAGTGGGCAAAAAAGCCTTACACCTGGCTGTACCCAGTTAACAACCGAACTGGAATGATGTGCACTGTGTGCAAGAGGCACAGGCAGCGTCAGAGGAACGGAGAGTACATCTGGGGCCGTATTCACAAAGAATCTTAGGGCTAAAAGTAGGTCATAAGTGGCGAATTTAGGAGAAACTCCTAAAAATAATGGGCGTGTCAGTCTTAAATGTAGGACTCCTAATTTTTTTTACTAAGAGCAATTCACAAAATATTTTATCCCTAAAAGTAGCACCTAAGTCTAGGACAACTTAAAACTCCTCATGAGGACTCCTAAGTCACTAAGACCTATTCACAAAAAATCGTAAGATGGCTGCAGCCGACTTGGAATTGATAAAAGACATTGCTTAAACCGTGAAGGTATTAATATTGCCGTAGAATTAGCGCGGGATGCAATGACGCCTTTAAACAACGATGTGTCCCGAAGTGAAATGTTTGGAAACATAAATATAGCCTATTTGGCTTCGCGGAAAACGCAAATGACGACACTGGGAATCATCAGTCAGCCGTTTAATTCATCAAACTATCAACGCACTGTAGACCCCACATCATCCAACAGTTTATCCAGTTGCCTTTGCCCTTTGGACAATCGCCAATTACACAAGATCAAAGTAAATTCCATGGCGATCGCAGGAATGTCCAGTGAATGTCCACACATTACAATAATTGCCCCATCAAAAGATGAGGACGTTTTCGACTCGTGCATTTCAACGGCGGTCTGCAGCAGGTTTTTGAGAACTTACCAGCTGGATGCCGCTGGGGTGACAGTGGCTATTGGTCCTGGGACCAGTAGGCTTTCGCTTACGTTTCACGTTCGTTTCGCTTTCTTTTTCTCTTAACGTGCAAAGTGTCATTCCCGTTGGATGCACAAACTTGTCATCATGCGTGTGCTTTTCTGCTAACTGCACTGTCCATAACTATTTAATATGACTTAATTTGAAGCCTAGCTTATTCTCTTATTTTCAGTTGATAAAGTGCGATTGTTAGAGGGACGTCACGAATAAGTTTTTAATGAGAGAGCCTGTCAACAACCAATCACCGTCCTCACCCCTTCTAAACTCGTGCATGAGAGTCGACGTCATCCATAGCAACGGTGCTTTTATCTTAAGCTTAGGAGTTGGTATTATCCTTAGTATGAGTAGGTCTCAGAGCCGTTGTGAATGACTTTTAAGAAATTACTCCTACGTAAAAGGTTTTAGCGCGAGTTAGGAGCACTCCTAGTGGTAAGATAAAAGGCTTTGTGAATACGGCCCCTGGAGTGTTGTTCCATGCACCAGCCTCCGGAAGGACCATGTGCTACGTCATCATAAATCGGAACAACATACCGGAGCCTCCCTTAAAGATCAGAAATGCTTGGCTGCGGAGGTGAACGGGGGAATCAAGCAGGCCATGGCAGATATGGTGAGGATCAAATTGATATTCAAGCTGTTTTAGACATTCCCAACTTCAAAACCAAAATTAATCGACCCATCATTATTAAGGTTTTCACCGCTTTTACTTATACTGATCCTCCAGGTTTCCATGAACCGAGAGGCCATCAAAGCAGCAATGAAGCTTGTCTATCACCTAGCCAAGAAAGAAATTCCCCACACTACGAACTTCAGAGACATGATCAAGTTTGCCGGATCAGAGTTAGGTAAGGGCAAATTTAGCTTATATGTGGAAATAAATAATTGACCTGCTGTTATTAGATGCTGTTCTATAGGAAATGGTTTGATTTCTCACTTCCATCGTTTAATGACTTTCAACAGGTTGTGAAGTCCTCCGTCCACTACAAGTGGGAGCCAATGCCACCTGAACAAGCACTACCATCGCCAATGAGTTCCTGGCAGTTATTGCAGCCATGGTTGAGGAGGAGACACTGGCGACGGTCAGGGACAGCCCCTTTTTGGGGCTCATGTGTGATGAGACGGTGGACATATCCACCACCAATGAACTTGTTCTCTACTGCAGGTATGTTACAGTTGAAGCAAATGTTTGGTAATAAATTGCTATGATGTAATTGTAAAATATGTGGCGTGTGACAGCTAAACAACTATGTATGTAATATCTGATTATTCTTCCCTTTTTGCCTATGCCTGCTGCAGGTGCATAGATGGTGACGGCAACCTGCAGGTGAAATTCCTGCAGGTCATGCCACTTAAGGATGGCAAAGCTGTCACCATCAAGGATGCCATCACAGGGTACTTGGGAGAGAAGAACCTGTCCCTACAGAAGGTGGCAGGGTTTGGCTCGGATGGAGCTGCCTGTATGATAGGTGAGTTTGTGGTCTCTACATTAGATTTAATACATCCTGCATTCCCTTATCTATCTTAATCACTTATCACAAAATAAGAAGGAAAGGTAATACAATCCTATTGTTCTAAATATTCCTTTCCAGGACGAAAAGGCGGTGTGGCCACGCTACTGAAACAGGACAATGAAAAGATTGTCAACATTCACTGTGTGGCCCATCGCCTTGCCCTGGCTGTTGGCCAAGCTGGAAGTCAGGTGAAGTACATCGGAGAGACCTTCAAGCCCAACCTGTACACGCTATACCAGTACTACGATGGCAGTGCTGTTCGAAGTGAAGGCCTGAAAGAGATTCAGGTACAGTGTTAGTCAAGTTACTTTGTTTCATGAAAAAGAGAGCAACATGTATTGTCATCTTTTGTTAGAATTAGGTTTTAGGCCCCTAAGCTATCTGTAAAAAAAATACTTGACTTTGTAATATTTGCATTTCTTGTTTCTCTTCCTATCTAAGGAACTGTACATTCTTAAACTATATTTGTTTTTACAGGAGGTGCTTGATGAGATTCAGCTGAAGTTAAAGCAGCCCAAAGACGTCAGGTGGCTGAGCCATGACGCCGCAACAAGTGCACTCTATCGCTCCTTGCGCAGTGTTCTTGTTCACCTGAATTCTGACATGAACAAAGGTGTTGTCATGGTGTGGTCAAAATTACTTACAGACAACTGGAGTGGTACTGCAGATTTATTAACGATATCGGGAGCATTGTTACAAGCAATCCATGTTCATGAAATGTCCCACAACAATGCCCACACATCTCTGGTCAAACCCATCTCTTATACCCCTCCCTCGGACTAATACACTGTGGCCACCTTGTCCTCCACTATAGATAAGAATATTTACATAGGATCCCCTTACCCCAAACCTTGAATAACTCTCTTAGCTCATCAAACCTTACCCAACAGGTCAGACAGAATACATGGCCACACTAAGTTACCAATTCAATGTATGTTATACTATGGAATCCTATACTAACCTACTTGATTAAATGTGAAACATATATTTTTTATCCCACATTCCCCCCTTGTGGTACTATAGTACCACACCTAGAGAAACTATATGTATCATCATTACATTTGATTACTAGCCTTAAACACACATAATAGCAAAACATGGTTACAAATTACTTCCTCCAAGTTATCTAATTATTGAAATGTAACTCCATGTTATACATAGAAAATAAAAGAAATAACAATTACTCATGGAAAATAAAATAACAACATGAAATTCCAATTGCCTATTGTTGAATGAATCGTAGAAATGTGAACACGCCAGCCACAAGATTGATCCATATACTGATTATCATTTAACAAATGCATGCTTACTGAAATTGCTTGAGTCATGTTTAACAAACCTATATAATCTATGCTTGCTGAAAAACTGCTTTAATAGTGAACTATGCTTACATACTGTTGAAAAGAGGTTTTCAAGTGAATACCTTATGTAGAACAATGTATGTGTTTAAGTGCTGTTATAATTTTGAGTGTCTTTAGAAATGTGCAAGGCAGACAAAAAAGGGAAGTGTCATTTGGGGCCCTGAGTGTCAGGAAATGTGTGGTCAGGTCAGTTGGAGGCGAACACATGCTGTTGGTGAAGATAATGAACACGTGTTTGTTAAAGTATGACATAGAGAAAAAAGGTACTGAGCAAGTCTAACAAAGTTTAGAATGTATTACCAAAAAAGGAGAGGGTTGTGACTGGAGAGGGCTGTGACTTGGGAGGAAGTAGACTGGGGATAAAAAGGGGAGACGCTGTATGTTCGAGAGCTTTTTGTTCGTGAGCCTTAGAGCCTGTTTGCTGTTTGGAGCAGCAGAGCTTTTTGATTGACAATAAATTTAAAAGGTTTTTATTAACACCACAAATCCGCGTCTGCGTTTTTTCGATGGGTTGAGCTACCCCCGAGTTCGGGGCCACCTTGCCTCGTTCGCCGACCAGGAACCGTGCTGTCACTTTGACAGGGTCGCCTCTAGAGGAGGTGAGACTATTGATGAGCGGCAGTGGTCGGACGGCCGTGTGACGGGGTAAGTGTTCACCTTTTCCTTTAAGGGAAAAGAATACAATAGTGGGGGCTAAGAGGGCTCCCTTGTTGTATGGTGACAGAGACTCAAAAAGGTGGAGCTATAAGGAGTGCCAAGATTTCCGAACTAGTCTGTACTAAATGTTAGTGACAAAGTGCCGTCTTAGTTAATTGTGAGAGCTGTCGAAAAGACTCTCGGCGTCGAAAAGCAAACAATTAATTATTTCTTGGAGGTTACTAAAGGATACATTTAACACTATCTATCATTTAAACCAGGTTTTTTCAAAATAGGGTCAGACTCATTGTACACTTCTGTTACTACCATCTTTCCTCTCTCTCATTATTTGGGACTTCTTTGAATGGAAAAACATTTTCATATATTTCAGTTGGCACGGGACTACTTGGAAACGTGTACTCATTTCTGTCAGGTTTCCTTGCTTTGACAGCCACATACTTTTTCCCTGCAAATTGTTTGTTTAAAGCACTCATTATACAGGTTAATAGAAACTTTCCCACAAAAAGAACCATGATAAAAGTCACTAAAGGGACAAGGATTGGTAATCCAATTTTTAACATTATCATTAGTATTTTGGAGGCCGTTGCCCCAAATCGTTTTTCAAAATCCTCTAGGACTGAATCAAAAGCTGTAAGTGGTGGTGGATTGGGCATCGCTTTCTGGATGTCTGCAACATATTGTGTGATATTGTCATATTCATCCGGCACTAAGAAACAACATGAGGTCTCCACCACCTTAAACAGACCACCTTGTTCTGCTAGCATTAAATCTAGGGCCATCCTATGGGCTATAAGTTCAGTTCTCATAGCTCTTAGTTCTTCATTTAACATTGACAGTGCAGCTGCTGTTTCATTAGCTACAATCTGTAAGTGATATGCTAAACCATTAATCTTTTGTAATGCTGCCACTACCCCACCCCATAAATAAAAAGTCCAACCCACAGTAGCTCCCTGTCCTGTCCATGGGTCTGCTATAACATATTCATTCCATTTACTCATACCTCCTGACGTATAAGTAATTTCTCTTTTCTCTCTATGGGGTTGTGTAGTAGACTGCTGTTGGTTATACTGTTTTTTATATAAGATCCAAATTGTAGGTGCAATGGCAGCTATGTAACAGGTTCCTACAGCATTAGGAGGCCAATAGGAATAAGCCATCTTACCGCACACCCGCCCATGGGAAGAGCAAAATTAATGTTAGCACTTGGAACACTGCTATACCTTATCAGTGGAAAGTAATCATCTCCCATCCAAATTCCAGGCTTAGTTTGTTTAGCTCCCTCCTTAGGCTGGTCATAAATTGCTTCGAGATAATATTGACATCTACTCTGTCCTAACTCTTTTCTAGTCATGTTATCTTGGTTAGGAGGTTTAACAGACAAACACACAAACCCTTTTTTAGCTGGTACTTGCATACTGTCAAGGTTTTCAGCCACCCTTAAGGGACATCCACTATTATTACAAATGGTATACGATTTTACTGCCTTAGGCGCACCTTGATTCTGTGTGATTTGAACAGGCCAATAGTTGTCATATTTTACAGATTTGTCAGAGTTAACCCATCCTAACTTTCTTTGTGACCTTTCTCCTGTTTCATACAACCATACTGAATCCATTACTGTCAACAGGATATTTAATGATGAGCTATCCATAAATGCTGCTATGTTTTCTAAACCTACTTCTGAAAGACATTGAGGGCTGGTACATAATCGGGAGGCTGCACATAAAGAGTCCTGAAACGTTCTATATGGGAACACCCGCACTTGAAATGATCTGTCATGGCATACCCAACATGTATCATTAGTTTCTGTTAGTATTGTTTTGGCATGGAAAGCTAAATCACAGACTTTATTTGTTCCACACACTTCTTCATTTAGGGTAGATGATCTAACCCTCAGGTAAATAATCAATAATACCAACACCAATCTTTTGTTTTCTCAGTTATTCAAAAACTCAAAAATAAATCTCTAGATCTTCAACAGCAGAGCTGACTTGGGTTGTTTAGACCCTCCTCAGGTAACTGTCCAAATAAAATAAAAACAAAAACAACAAACTTGTAACGGTTATCTAGCTAAACTGAGAAAAATACTTTGATGTGGTGCTAGTGATACTTATGAATCTATCCTGACGCCTATATTCTCCTGAAGATTGTTTACCAATCCTTTCTTATTACCAATCCAATTCAGTTGATGTATTGTTACAGATTTTTCACCACTCTGCAGTGTGACAGATGTACCCAAGTGTCTCTTCCCTCAATCCTCACAGCTGTAGGGGTAGATAAAAGCACTTCTAACAGTCCTCGCCACCGCTCGTGATTCCAAATCGTCCTCCTTAAATCTTTGATCAGAACCCATGCTCCTGGCTCAACTGGGTGTGTCCTTTGGAAACGTTGTGGAAGGGCCGACGCCACCTATCGAGACACAAAAGACAGAGCAGCAATCAGTCCTCGCATGTAACTAGTCATTGTTCTATCTACATCCTCTAAGTTAGGTGGATTAGTAAACCCTGGAGCCTCAGAGGACGTCCAGTCAAAATTTCCAAAAGGACTGAGCCCTGTTGATCTTGAATGAACGGCCTCTGAGGTAGAGAAGAGCTAAAGGAAGTGCAGTCACCCAATCCATCCCTATTGACACTGTAATTTTAGTCAGTTTTGATTTCAACATTGAACTAGAATGCGTTTCGTGAACGAACTGCGAGAGTGTGCTTGCTCTGTGACAGAGAGAACAAGTGCCTATGAATTAACATGTATTTACATCTACTCAATCAGTGTAGTGGGGCCTTCTTCCAATATATTTTAGCAAGCCACCAAGCTCAACCATTATATTTTGGCTCCACTGACGTTTAGACATATGAGGGTATCTCAGAGTTTCGTTATACTGACTTACTGAGCTAAGTGAATTGTTGAAATTGCTATCTTGGTAAAAGGAAACATCTCTGTAACAATATTGGAATGAATGCGGTTACATAGCCAGCTTTACTTAAAGTTTATTGTAAGATAGGCCTATATGTTAGACTTAATGCAGTTAGAGTTAGACTGTAGGTCTAGTATCAAACGTAAGCAACACTTTTACTGTATAGCTAGAGAGCACGTGTATCACATTGGTTTATAGTCTGTCAAATTAGTTCTAGTTATTGGTGTTCGTTGGCATAAAAAGTTAGTCTTCTCTTATAAGCCTATAGTACATCTGATTAGAGCTAGCAACCATGAAAAACCTCTTCTGAAACTAAGAAGGATAACTATGACTAAATGTGACTAAAACTAATATGCATTTTTGTCTGAAGACTGAATCTAAAATAGCTGCCAAAATTAATACATCTCAGTGTTCATTTTGGCAGCTATTTTAGATTCAGCAGCTATTTTAGATTCAGTGCATATTAGTTTTAGTCACATTTAGTCATAGTTATCCTTCTTAGTTTCAGTCTAGTTTTCGAAAACTGAGCACACTACAACAGCTACATCCTCAAACGTTTTTCAGTTAACCTAATGATTCAAGGTCTCTCATGAATCATTACTCCCAGGACACGGGTTAATGTTAACTCACGCTATCGGCCACAACAAGTTAACCATTCTTTCAGTATAAGCAACCTTTGCATAGCCCCGCACAGCTAGGATATCTCACGTTACCGTAGTAGGAATACAAGCCTTAGCTCACTTGACCACACAACTAAATTCATTAATTACTTCACAGGTTTACTTAACAACCTGAATTAAGGAAAATGATCCCCCGTTACGGCTAGCTGAAACTGCCAGTGGATACTCCCGTTACGTAGTGTTAGTTAGCCTTTAAGCCCCGTACTCAGATGTTACAGCTGCTTAACACAGCTAGGATAGCTCTGCTTAACACAGCTAACGTTACCGTAGTGGGAATACAAGCCTTAGGTCACTATATCCACACAACTAAATTCATGAATTACTTCAAAGGTTTACTTCACAACTTGAATTACGGAAAATGTCGTCTCCAACGTTAACGTAACGTTAATTTATATGTTAGCTGCTACGGCTAACTATCAGTTTCCATTAAAATTTCAGTCAGTACACTGAAAATGCTGCCATGCATTCAACTCACCTTAACGAAGTGGAAATACGGTAGCTAGGTTAGAAACTGTAGTTACTCTTATTCTTTCTCAAAGTTGAATTGAGAGGGACAGAGAAATACGGTTCCTCTTATTCTTTTTCAAAGTTGAATTGAGAGGGACAGAGAAAATGCGGTTCCTTGGATTTGGCGAGCGGAGGTGTCAGTGAGAAGCACAGCTGCAAGCCAGTTTAATGACCCTATTATGACGTCATAATGGCAGAGACCTCTGCCATGCAAGTCTATGGAGAAAAAAGGGGATGAAAAAGAGGGATAAAAAAGGAGTGGCATGGGGTACCGCCACGAAAAGTCATAGCAGCTTGCACCGGATCGGGCCGGACGTTTTGGTGTTTGAATGGCGTCTCTAGCTCAATCGGGCGAGGAGTAGTTAGCTGCAAGAAAAACGTACGGAATAAATAAATAAATAAAGAAAACTTGACGATAACAATACTGTGCTTCCCTTCGGGCAAGCACACTAATTAGTCCTTTCCACAGCACCTGCACTTTGTGGATGGTATGCACAATGGGTTCTGAAGTCCATTTACAATTTCTCAGACAGCATTTCAATGTGCTCCATTATCTGAGGTTAGTTTCTTTGGAACTCCCCATCTAGGCCCAACATCTCTCATTAAAGCCTTAGCCACTGATATGCTTTTGCATGCTTGACTGGATAACATTCAGGCCATTTTTGAAAACATATCAACTATGACCAAACAATATTCATATCCTCTGCATTTGTTCAATTGAATGAAATCCATCATAATGTGTTCAAATGGATTTTTCAGGTGATGGGTGATGCCCTTCCTTATACTCTCATTCCATGGCTGCTACTGTAGTGAATCCTGGTGCAAAATAAATTTTGTATGCTACAAACATAGCATTATACCTATTGTAACCCCATACCTCCCATGAATAGGGTGACCATAACCCCATATTCAATTTTTTCTCCTATACCCCCCTTTTGCACACTGACAATCAAAGTGTGCACAAAGCAACAGGGCTAATAACATGTATGAAGTTACCATGTGGCCATCATAGCACATTCATATTTTATCATGCCCGCAGTTCATTCCCTTTTACTTTCCAATGGTCTTATCCAATAAACTAGTTTCATCACCTATTACAGATTTGCCTTTTGCCAAATCCCATGCTCACACCAAGGTTATCATTTCAGCTGCTTGAGCAGAAAAACTTTCTGTGAGGGGTGAGTTTATTATTTCAAAAGGATTCACTACAAACACCTCTTCCCCCCTCTCCGGACTCCAGTTTCATAGATGATCCATTAACAAACAAGATTAAATCAGGGTTAGAGACAGGTGTTTCAGACATCTATCTATAAATCCAGAAATCTCTGTGTGTGGGTGTGTCAGTCTGTCTAGGGCGTATCTCCCTGATACGTTAGTTATGAGATTTCTCATGTAGCTTACGCATGTCATGAACCTGTGCATCCTGTGCTTGCCCGAAGGGAAGCACACTATTGTTCTTCGTTTTTTTATTCTCCCCGTTTTTCTTGCAGCTAACTACTCCTCGCCCGATTGAGATAGAGACGCTGTTCAAACACCGAAACGTCCGGCCCGATCCGGTGCAACCTGCTATGACTTTTCGTGGCGGTACTCCTTGCCACTCCTTTTTTATTCCTCTTTTTCTATCACCTTTTTTCTCCATAGACTTGCATGGCAGAACTTTGAGGCATTATGACATCATAATAGGCTCATTAAACTGGCTTGCACCTGTGATTCACTGACAACTCTCACTGACACCTGCGCACGGCTCCTCTTCTCTCTCTGTCCCTCTCCATTCAACTGTATAACTATGAATATTAAGAGACACTCTCCATACCAGGGCTCTACTCACTCATGCATACTCACTCATGTTTACTCACTCGTGCATACTCACTCATGCATACTCACTCGTGCATACTCACTCATGCATACTTACTCATGCATACTCACTCATGTTTACTCACTCATCTTTACTCACTCATGTTTACTCACTCATGCATACTCACTCATGTTTACTCACTCATGCATACTCACTCATGTTTACTCACTCATGCATACTCACTCATGTTTACTCACTCATGCATACCCACTCATGTTTACTCACTCATGCATACTCACTCATGCATACTCACTCATGTTTACTCACTCATGCATACTCACTCATGCATACTCACTCATGTTTACTCACTCATGCATACTCACTCATGCATACTCACTCATGCATACTCACTCGTGCATACTCACTCATGCATACTCACTCATTTGTACTCACTCATGCATACTCACTCATGCATACTCACTCATGCATACTCATTTGTGCATGCTCATCCAGCAGGGAGAGCTGGAGAGCTGACACCTGCCCCAATTCCAAGGCACTTGTTCTCTCGGTCATGGCCGCAACAGAGCAAGCACACTCTTGCAGTTCGTTCACGAAACGCATTCTAGTTGTGTTTCAATCTTTGCAATGGCCTATCGTAGGTGGATAGATGGATCTAGCCTCTTGAATGAAAATTATTGTGATAGTTGAATAGAGAGAGAAAGGGATGACTTTATTAGCAATATGTAGCTTGGTAGTGACAGACCCTACTACCTCACATACAATCAGATTGGTTTTTACACAGATATCTCCCTCAAAATATTGTGATGCAATGCAAATTCTGTAAATGATGTGACGACTGTTCTGAATCACTACCGGCTTAAACACCTTCAAGGTTATCAAGGTAGAACTTGGCCCTGCCCCTATCCTGATTGTGTGTGTACATTTAGGACATCAGGTACTTTAAAATGTCATGTAGCATGCTACCATGTTAAAAAGACGTTGACTGCAATCACATCAACATTCAAATGCAAGTATTGCTCATTTCAAAGCACTTGTACTGCATCTGAATATTTTAGACACCTTCGAGGGCATTTGAGAAGTGGTGGGGTAATAACATGTCCATTTGTTGGCTGTGAACACAAAATCAAAAATGTTGCTAATTTCAATATTCACAAGAGTAGAAATCACAGAAATCATACAGATAAAGATATCAAATCCTCAGCTGTCCTTGTAGATACATCAGGCAGTGCTGACTCTGAGGTAGGTTGTCATGATTATGGTTTTGATGATGGGGAGGAAGGACCATCTACTCATGCTACCGTAGATTCAGAGGCATATGAACCATTTGTTCAAAGTTTTGATACTGATTCACTAAAACACAAGCTAGCATCTTTATTTTTGTCTATGCAAACAGTTCTGCATGTCACCAAGAATTCCACCCAGAAAATAATTTTAGAGCTCAATGATATTGAAAAACTGGCAAATGAACTTGCTGTTACAAAAATAACAGATATTTTCAGGAAGCATGGCATAGATAAAGATTCAGCAATCCTTCAGGAAGTCACAGAAGCCCTGTCTGAATCTAACCCCATCATTCAAACCACTTCAGAACGGGGTAGTTTATCCACGCAATACAGGCGAGACTTGTATTTCCAAGAACATTTCTCAATTTTGAAGCCCACTGAATATCTTCTTGAAAGAACTCGTAAGAACTCTTTCATTCATGTATCTATTCATGACACCCTTAACAGCTTGTTGTCTAATGCAGACGTTTTGGACAAACTGGTCTTTGACAACAGTTCAGCTTCTGGACAGCTCAAATCTTTTCAAGATGGCCATTATTACAAGACTAATGCACTTTTGAGTGAGGATGATCCTAAAATATCCTTGGGTTTGTATATTGACGAGTTTGAGGTTTGCAATCCTCTTGGTACATCTAAAAAGGAACATAAAATTGTGGCTGTGTACTGGGTTTTGCTCAATCTTCCACCGAAGTACCGCTCTAGTCTGACTTCTATTCAGCTTGCCACACTTGGGAACAGTAACGATGTACACACCTTTGGATATGAGAAATTCCTTCGCCCTTTAACGCGAGATGTACAACTTTTGGAGCAAAAGGGGGTGTTTGTGGCTGGTCTTAATCGGCACTTGAAAGGGACTGTGTTTTGTGCCGACAACCTTGGGGCCAACAGTTTGGCAGGATTTGTGGAATGTTTTAGTGCTACCAACTACTGCAGATTTTGTGTAATTGACAAGAATGATGTTAAGTGCACAAAGGTCAGGGACTTCAAATTGAGAACCATTGAGGAACATGACTCATGTGGAGACATTGCAAAGTATTGGCAGCACACATGTCTTTGGGGTGAAAAGGGAATGTGCATTGAGTAAGGCGTTGTCCTACTTTCACCCCATTACAGGGTTTCCTCCTGATGTGCTCCACGACCTATTTGAGGGCATTGTGCCAGTGGAACTAGCAGTGTGTTTGCAGGATTTGATAGCCAAAGGTTTTCTCACACACATGGACCTAAATAGGTATATCAAGACCTTTGCATACCAAGACCCTGACAAAGTCAATAAGCCGAAGATTATTGCCAAGACGTGTTTCAAAACATTCGGCGGGTCAACCTTCCTTGTCCTCCAGAATCTGTGGATCGGCTTAAAGATATTCTCAGAGAGATGCTTGGACTGACTGGACAGTTTTCTTTACAATTTGAAGATCCAGACTTCGACAATGCCCTTTGTAATTTACACAGCATTGAGGAGTTGCCTGCGGACAAAGCAGTCCTAAAAGTGGTGTGGAACAACATTGCCTCAAATGATTCTCAGACATTTGCATCAGACCTGTCCGACACAAACTCTGTGTTGTCGCTCGATACGTCAAGCACATCGAGTCACTCAGAGAATTTAGGATCTCCAAACTTTCACAAAAGACTCAAAACATTAAAAGATTTGCCATTGCCAGGATCAATTACAATTCCCAAATTCTCCCTTGATGTTGAGATTCGTCTTAAAGATGGCAACGAGATGTACAGGCAGACCAAAACTCCAATTGTTCCAACTAGAGAAATGAGATCTGCCATTATAACCACGATAGTGGACTCCATTTTTGAATCTGGGTGCTACCCGGAAAAGCAAGATATGAAGTTTTATGCTGCAGAACTAGTTGAAAAGCACCCATGTCTGACTGAAGATGGTCCTGGAACCGGGTATGATGGATGGGTTGTAAGCCTTTGGTTTAAAGTTGGGAACTACCGGAGCAAGTTGCGTAGAGCAGGACATGCAGAAGTGAGCGTAAACAAAAGACAACAAAATTGAAGAAGAAGGGGTGAGGTTTCACCTCAAGAAGGCAAAAAGAGCAGAGGTAAACTTTTTACCACCTCATCCCGAAGGCCAATCTGATGAAACCCTTGATGACTTAAGACTACAATTGATTGATGAAACTGCAAAGAAGAATGTTAACCTCACCTTTGTTAAAGAAACAATGGCTCTTACTTTTTCCCTGCGACGTCGAGAGGTGGTGGACATTGAGCCTCTGGTCACAGTACTGAGAAACAGATGGCCTGGTCTGTTCTTCAAAGATGAGGCCAGTATCTATTTACTACATCTTTCCATCTGTTTGGTTGTTCCATCTAACTGTTTATGTCTTTCGTCTATTAACTTCAACACTGTCACACTGTTTTAACAGATTTGCCGCGAATTTTACCGCATTACCAAAAGAGACCTCTTGCATTCATTCCAGTCATCGCTTGAAAAATTCACTCCAGCATTGTTGAAGTATTATCGGAAGAAGAAGGGGCCTGCTGGATCGGAGCTGACTGCACTACTTGCTCCTCTAGATGACCAGGTAATTGGTTTCCATACATTGCATCCAAAAAGCATTACACACAAAGTAAAATTCCAGCTTTCATTTGTTGTGTAGATAGACAACAGATAGATACTTTATTAATCCCGAGGGAAATGTAAGGTTCCAGTAGCTCATACAGGCAGTGCAACAGACAGCAACATAATATACACATCACAGTTTACGAATCAAAATACAACCACTCGTGCAACACACAACACAGCATACTACAGTTCACATACAAACACACATACACTTAGGAAAAACAAGGTGGGCGCAAAAATATGTACACTAGAGGAGCGTGATGGTAGTGGATTCAAAAGGTGGGTAGATCTAGCAGTGTTTGCGTCGGTGTGGGTGTCCTGGAGGAAAAGTGATCTTGTGCTCAAAGTTCTGATGCAAAAAACAAGGTGTGTGCATGTTAGTGTGGGCAGTGCAATGAGAGAGTGCAAGATGAAATGTGAGCGTCTGCAGTGGCTAATATAGCCAGTAGAGGTAGGGTGGCAAGGGTGGTAAAGTTTGGATAAGTAGTTTTTACCGAGGTAGACTCAAGCAGAGAAGTCTATCCTCCGCCTCTGTGTGGCGTTGAATAGCTGGATGGCCCTGGGGACAAAGGACTTCCTCAGCCTGTCCGATGAGCATGCCAGTATTACTCCGCAGCAATTCACATTGTTCTTCATTGATGTGTTCTGTACATTTATTTTGTAATTGACATCCGGGGGGGGTGGTGAGTATATGATTGACATAATATATATATTTTTTTTTTTCACAATGTATACTCAGGTGTCAGACATCATGGACCACAGGAGAAGAGTTGCCCTGGAGGGACTGCCTCTGGTCCTAAAAGAAGAATCTGGATGCCTTTTTCGGAAATGCTTGGTAAGTGTTATTGTTCTTTCACTGTTTTCCTCCCAGACTTCCCTTCCATCTTCCTCTACAAAACCCCTATGCGGCACAAAAGGTTCAAAAGTCCAGACTGACAAGGTTATCATGCCAACAGAGATGCCCTAAAACTGACTAGATTTTTTATTTCTGCTTGGATGTTCAGGAAACTGATGCTGAAGAGACCTATGCAAGAAATGTGAAAATTGGCATCCTCACAGTAGTCCAAGATGATGTTGCAACAAAGAAGTCTCTACCAACAGTCATCAACATTGCCATCATCTTGGAAGAGACCGTGGTCCTCGAAGACATTGAAGATCTCCCATCTGCCGTTGCATATCTGTTTGGACTATTGTACGCCACAAACATGCAATATCCGAAGGATCTTGGTTACACATTTGAGGTGATCCAGAAAGTATTTGTGGAACTTGATGCTCAGAGCTGCTCCTCCAGAACGCTTTCTCTTCGGCGTAAGATTTACGAATTCTTAAGATAGATTTTCGAGAGTGTGTGTGTGTGTGTGTGTGTGAGAGAGCGAGCGAGCGAGAGAGGTAAAATGTGTGTGTGAGAGAGAGGGGGGGGGGGAGAGAGAGGGTGAGTGCGTGAGAGAGAATGTGCGTGAGAGAGAGTTTGTGTGTCAGAGAGAGAGAGAGTTTGTGTGTCAGAGAGAGAGAGAGTTTGTGTGTCAGAAAGAGAAAGAGAGTATGTGTGTGAGTGAGAGAGAGCGAGTATGTGAGAGTGAGTGAGTGTGCTATGTGTGAGAGTGAGTGAGTGAGTGCGTATGAGCAAGAGAGAGAGAATGTGTGTGAGAGAGAGAGAGAGTGAGTGAGTATGTGCATGAGAGAGAGAGAATGTGCGTGAGAGAGAGAGTAGACGTGTGTGTACGGGTACACACGTCAAGATCCACACCCATCAAACACCTTTGGTTTTGACCTCTTCCCTGCTCAATGCTGATGGTGTTAGCATGGTGGAGGTGTGTGTCTTTGTTTGGGGGGATTTTAAGGGGTCGTTCTCTTAGTTAATTGTTATTACTTGCAATAGGCCTACTCAATGTTAATGTGTGGAATGTTAGGCTGGTGCATATGCGTGCATGGATGCACTTTCTAAATATCGTGGGTGAGTGAATGAGGATGGTTGAGGTGTGTGGGTTTGGGGGGATTTAAGGGGTGGTTCTCTCCGTTAATTGTTATTACTTGCAATACTCAATGTTAATGTATCTGTTAGGCTGGTGCATGTGCGTGCATTGTTGCATTTTCTAAGTGTGTGTGTGTGTGTGTGTGTGTGTGTGTGTGACTGACTGACTGAGTGACTGAGTGAGCATGGTGGAGATGTGCGTCTGTGTGGATGGGGGGGGGGGGGGGGGGGGGGGGGGTATAAGGGGTTCTCTTTGTTAATTGTTATTACTTGCAATACTCAATGTTAATGTGTGGAATGTTAGGCTGGTGCATGTGCGTGCGTGGTTGAATTTTCTAAATGGTGTGTGTGTGTGTGTGTGTGTGTGTGTGTGTGTGTGTGTGTGTGTGTGTGAGAGAGAGTTAGTGAGTGAGTGAGAGAGAGAGAGAGGTCATTACTTGCAATAATACGCAATGTTAATGTGTGGAATAATTGTATGTTTTCAAATAAAACATTTGTTGGAATTGACATGGTGTTCAACCTGTTTTTATTAGTTGTACCAACTAAAGCCCCTCTAACTTAAAATATAAAGTTATCGCAACTTACTTAAAATATTGAGTTCTAGCTACTTGCACTAACTTAAGCTCATCTTACTTAAAATATTGAGTTAGCTACGTGTACCAACTTTAGCCCCGCTTACTTGATTTATTGAGTTCTTGCTAGCTGTACAAACAAGTCCCATTAACTTGAAATGTAGTGTTCTGCTAGTTTAAAGAGCTTACTTACTGTATTGAGTTTGCAAATTGAACTTGAAAAGGTTCGTGAAATCGGTTGACTTTTAAATTTCAAGTTGCCCCAACTTTTTATTTTTTACAGTGTATATTGTAGTTTGATGTATTTGTATAAGAGTTAGCTTTCTATTCAATGTTGACGGTAAGCCTAGACCAGTGACCATGCGTTCATGCATCTACTGACGCAATGAGAGGTTTTCAGATGTGTCCCGATGTATCTGTTGTAATTCGTGTGTAGACTTTGTTTTCTCATTATTGCAATATTATAAACCTCAGTCTGCATTTACCCTGGCTGGGAGAGGCTGTCATTCGGAAGATACTGTGTGTGATCGCCTTTGCTCTGTGTTCATTAAACCTGTCAGAGTGTATGAATAAACGGCTGGGTGCCAATCAAAATCACAACGCAAGAGTGGCCGCTACAAATGGTAGCTTATATTGATAAGCCTCGGAGGCTTTCAGATTGTACATTGCTTTCCCATCTGTTGCTATCGAGTCCACGAAATACGCGCAATTCTCGCTGTAAGTTATGTCGGGCCACGTCGTCATGTTATCCTCCCAGTTCTGCACTGAAAAACAGCTAGCCTACACCTACATCTGCTAACACTACAGAATGCATAATTCCTACGGGCACTGCACTAGTGTCAGGTAAATCACCATTCTCTGCTATCGGCAGCAGAGAAGCTGGATTAAGTGTTGTGAAACATGTAAGTGTTACATGAGAAAGGGTTAATATCACATGCTGATAAGTTAAGAGACGCGCCGGTGTAAGATGTGCAGGTTTTTTTTTTCTCTTGTACAAGCAATGAATGTTCTTCATGTGGGACATGCACAGTGAGTGAATGCAACAAAACTATGTCTGCTCAACTGAACACTGCACTGGCAGCCACTGCAACTGCTTTTAAAGAAATCATTCATCTAGCAAATTCTTCTAATTGTTTAAATAAGTATACCACATGTCTATGCTGCCCCCCATATTGTTGACATAACACCCCCTTTATGTAACTTAATTTCTCAAACACATACAAATGACAAATGACAGGTCATAATTAGGCAACCCCATGGCTGGAGCTGATACTGATACTAACGCCTATCTTAAATAAACAAAAACTTTATCAGAGTTGTCAGTCCAAGTTAATTAGTCAGTCAAGGTTTTACAATTATTTGCACATGCTTGGAGAGGCTGTGTCCTCTCTGTCTCAGTTAATATCCAAGCACATAATGTCTCAGAGTTGCTCTTTCCTCAGCAGACAAATTTAAAGTCTCTTGCTGTTGTAAAGAGGAAGGTTCAGGCTTTACAAAGATATGTCTTTGTACAGTTAAGGAGCTCCATTTTTGAAAAAAAATATGCCTCCAGAGAGGATGAATAAAACAATTCAGGGGTTTGTGAATGGAAACCCAATTATCAGCATGTACACATGCTTTAACCAAAAGTCCACAATCACACCATTGAGTTTGCAAACAAAAATTCTCAGACCAGGTTTCAGGTTTACTACAGCTGCAGCGTAGCTTTTGGTCATAATAATGCTAGCTATGTCAATATTCTTTAACGAGATGATTGACTTGGTACCTTAGTATTCCGGATTTGGGCTATACAGAGAAAGAATTTGTCACCCATTGCAAACACTCTGGAATTTCCTTATCTCCTTGGACCGAGACTGGTGACTTTAAAACTCCACTCCAAGTTGGGCAAGTTATCTGATAATACAAACAAAAGGGACCCCTCTAAACCAACCCCATTATGTGTGAGTGAAATAGTAAGCTGTCATTTACACATTAAGTCTCGGCCCAGTACATTTCAGGGCAAACACTACTGAGGATGAACTGGTGTTGTAATGCATTGTGTTCCTATTGTAGTAATATTGGAGTAAAAACTGACTTTGCTATCCACTGACCTGATGCCCCCATAACGGTCACTATTCTGGTACTTTTCATACACTTGTCATACACTTTCATACACTTTCCACTATCCTTCTTTCCTAACATACTAATATCTGTCCCTGTATCAATCAAAAAAGAAAAATATGTCCATTCAAAGAGAGAGAGAGTTTCGGCTGGGCTGCAGCATCCAGACAATCCAATCAGTAAATCCGAAGTGTCAACAAAAGGTCCCAGGGCCCAAGGGCTGACTGTTGTCCTCTTCTCACTCCCTGTCCTCCCCTTCCCCCCTTGCCTCCTCCTGTTTGCCCACTTGTTTGAAAGTGCTTGAAATTCATCTTGCTTCTTTTGGTCACTTTTCTCACAATTTTCAGCATATTGTAACAGTTCATTGGGAGTTACAGTTCTCACATAACAAGATAAGTCTTAACACAGTCCATGAGCTCTTTTTTTTCCTCCTAGGATGAAATATTGTCTTATCAATGCTTCCTCCTGTCCTGCATTTGTGGTCCCTCCTCCATGTCTATTCACTGCCTGTGCCACTCTTCCCAAGAATTCTCTAGATGTTTGTTTTAAACTTTGAGATATGGCCCTTTTAGTCCAATCTTCAGTGGCTGTATAACAATTCCTCAGTTCAGTAAACAAATCAGCCAATGCTTGTTGCTATCCACTCCTGCCCCCCTTTTCTTCCTTGCCAGTCGCCTGCTGTGAAACTGTGTTGGTCTGGGGACAGTGGCCTGTGCAACAGCAGCTGGTTGTGTATGCTAAGGGGGAGGCTGCGGCACAGATAGCTGGAGTAACTGAGGCTGAAATGATTTCGGGAATACCTGAGGCTGAAATGACTGAGGCAAAGGTAGCTGGGGTGACAATGGATATATCAAGGCCCACGTAGCATCCTAGTTGGGAGGTCTCGGCTGATCAGGGAGTTTGGCTGTTGGTTCTGGTTCATTCTTCTGCACAAACATTTCTGCTGTCATGTCTGTAGTCCTCTGGGCAGCCATTTCCCTCTCTCTCCTATAAAAACCTTTCTTTCCCTCTGTTCTCTAGCTTTCCTCTTTTCTATCCATTGCTTCCTTCTCCCATTTCCCATACACTTCCACTTTCCATCATCCCTACCTTCTTTTTACTTTCCTACACTTACTTTTCATTCTTTCCCTCTAAAGGAAATTTCCCTTCCTTAGTAAGTTCTCATCTACACATTCAGGTCCATATTTTTTATACATGTCCCTCAAACATCCTGGTCTCTCTACTCCTCTAGGTGTGTTAATAGTTTTACTCTTAGTATTCCCCATTTTTGCAGTGTCCCAGTGATATTTTTTTTTTCCCAATTACCTCACGCCTAAATCAGAGTAAAGCAAACAAAGTGTGACAAATTCCTTATCAAATACCCCACATTCCCTACCACTCTACTTGGCAGGAAATATATGTATATCCCCCACCTCTCCTTAGGCAGGCCCTCTGCTAATATCCCAAGCAGGTTTCCAGTGCACACAACAACCCTATTTTACTAGCATTTGTTAAAGTAAAATGAGGGACTCACCACAGTTGTCTGTGACCACCAAGCTGGTGATACCGTATCCAGGTCACAGGAGGAATTCCGCTGGCCAGGCTGGGTGCCGCTGTATGGAATCAGATCAATGCCATAAATATTTTGTAATCTGTAATATAGATTTTGTATCTGTAATATAGATGTTGTATCTGTGAAACCATCTACACTTTCAAAACCTATCTACAGATACGGATTTCAAATACGAAATGTATAGATACATTTCTACACTTTCAAAAACTATCTTCACTTTCAAAATCCATTTACAGTTACGGATTTCAAAATACAAAATGTATCTACACTTTCAAAAACTATCTTCACTTTCAAAATCTATCTGCAGATACGGATTTCAGTTACGGATTCCAGTATTATGGATACGGATTTCAAATACGAGTTACGGATTTCAGTTACGAATTACAAAATCTTTTTGGCAGTGTTTTAACCAGCTTTCTAAAGAGCCAATCAGCGCTTATGGCAGATTTTCTAACGCGCCAATCAACACATTGTATCCTGTACTGACTAGCCAATCAGCGCTAGCTTGCTGCAACTGCTGGGAGAGTTGAGTGAAACGGTTATGCAGGCAGCAGCAGTTCACTGGAAACAGACACCAAGACACCGAGAGATGGCACAGGTAAGAAGGCCTATATTTCAAGTTGTTAATAAAGTAATTGTAAAACGCACAATCATAGTCAATGGTTTTCACTCCACACTTCGTTCCACCTGTTACTCAGATCCTTGTCGTTGTATGGAAGATAGTATGAACTGCTTTGGTAGCTAACGAAAGCTAACGTTAGCATGCTTGTGACCGATTCACATTTAATTAAGATAACCATGAACAGTATTCATATGACCCATTATCACGATGAGAACATTTAGCAAACAAACTGCTATTGTCTTGTTCTCCAGACACATGCAGAGGTGGTGGTGGGGGTATAACGTTAGGTGCATCCTCAACTGGATAATGACCAGCCTGATTTCAAAACCACCTTGCAATGACATGTCATTTTCGTTTCTTTTCATGACACTTTGGGGTAGCCTTCTTGTAACCATTTTCTGAAGTCCTTGAAAACGCTTTATTGTGTATTTATTGTGGAAGCGAGTTTTACGCAAATACACTAGTTAGATCCATGGAAGTTGATGGAACAGTTGATCTAGGCCAGGGGTGGCCAAACTAAGTAATTGTTTGAAAATTGATGCACTTAACATTAACTTTCTGCATGGACCATAAGCAAAAAAACACAATAACCTAGAGTCTAGTCACTTAAGCATAACACGTACAGACTCATAGACAGCAGCATAAAAAGGTCATAATGGAACTGGGGTAGGACCTCTCTGCAAGGGTCAGATCAGATCCCTAAAAAACAAACTTCTTCAGTGAAGTCAAGTGTTGGATCTGGAATTGTTCCCTTCTGTCCATCCAACACCATGTTAATTAATCAACTTGTTGTGTATCTCGATCTCCCACTTTACATTTATTTTGCATCTTATTTTATTTGGGTTTTTCTGAAACATGTTACATGGTCTCGATAGTTTGCATTTACTTGTCCCTTTTGGAAGGGATTTGATACAGTATAAATAAAACAAATGTTTTGAATGTATATGTTGCGTCTGTCTGTAATTATCTATACATTTGATTAGAAGTTCCTGGTTATAAATTATAAAGTTGAGGTACATTATAAACTATTGCAGTGTGCGATTTCAAATTCCTCTTAAATTATTCTGCTATACTAACTTAACCCAATTAAAGTGAATTCTGTATAAGAACTCATTACAATGTAAAATTATAAATTACTACAATTTACAGGACAGTTAGCTGAAGTGAGGATTAAAAGTTATTACAACTTTAAATAATAAGCTAGCACTGTCCTTGACTGTAAGTGAAAATCAGGTGGATGTGTGTATGCACAAATGGCTACACTATAACTGCGTATGGTTGGAACAGTGATCTAAACATTATTTTCCCTTTGATGTTTGCTTTCAGAAAAGAAAGTTCATCTGGAAGTGTCCCTGTACAAGAGATTTTATCTACTCTTGCTGAAAAGATCAACCAGAACCAAGTCAACCGGTTCAACATAAACCGTGCTGCTGTGCTTGATGGTGCCATTCGGGGCTTTAAAAGAATCTCGTTTGACCCAACACACAGGATAAGTGTGAGATTTTCGGACGACAAAGGAACAAGTGAAGAAGCTGTGGATCTTGGTGGTCCAAGAAGAGAATTTCTTCGACTGCTTACAGAAGCTCTTGCACAGTCTTCAGTGTTTGAGGGAACAGAAGGGAACCTCAACTTGGCTCTTGATTCATCAGGTATATGGCTCCCATACCATTTTGAACCTCATAGTGATTTTAATCCTTTGAAATAATAGACTAACACTGTAAAAAGCCAGTGTGGCTACCCTGGTACCAAAGAGGGTGCTGAACTCAGATTACGAACTGTGATTTTAAGGCATTTCCATGGCAACAGTTAAAAGGTTATGCTAACACTACCTAAATTCTACCTCTCTTTTTTTTCAGCTGTCAGAGAGGACAGATACTTTGTTACAGGAAGGGCTATTGCATTAAGTCTGGTACATGGAGGGCCTTCACCAAATTTCTTCTCTCAAACACTGTTTGACTGCATTGTTCAAGGGCCAGAGAAATCAAGACCAAACCTTGGGGACATCGCCGACTCCGACATCCGTGAGAAAATACAAAAGGTTTGATGCATTTTCATTTCATCATATTCAGCATTCTCTATCTATCTGTCTTATCATTTGTGCCCCCAATTCAGTTAAATGGATCAGCTTATATCCGTTTTACACTGTGGTATTATGCATCTGCCACAAGATATCATTTTGGATGTGACGAAGTGCCCAGGTTGCGTTCATTGGACTGAAGTAGTCTTACCCAATTAAAAGTAAAATCATATCACTGGCACGTCATCAGCCACTAACGTCAAAGTTACGATCACTTCTAGCAAAGCAGTGTTGAAATATGAGAACATTTGAGTTTTGAGCTAAAAGTAGTCACTGGAATAATGTTTAACTGGAATTTGGATGAGAATTTTATCTGATTTTTAAAAAATAAACTGTTAATCATTTTTAGGTTTCAGAATCAACAACTCTGGAGGAACTCACCCAGTCAACTCAACCTCTCCAAGACTATCTTGCCAATGCAGGCTGTCTGAAGCCACTGAAAAGTGTTGACGACAGGGATAGACTTGTGGAAGATGTCTTGATGTTTCAAGTCATTAATCGAGTCCGTGGACCATTTGAAAGGTAGTTTAAATTTAGTTAAATTGAAAATCCTGTTGTTTGATGCCTGACACATGCAAAAAAGTGAACTCTTCATTGAATCACCATTCCTCCCATACTGTCATAGGTTCAGAGATGGCTTAAAAACGCTTGGAGTCCTGGAGCAGATCCAGAATCATCCAGAATCGTTCAGTCCAGTGATGTGCTACAATCCAAGGCCGCTCACCGCTGACCAGGTTGATGGGCTGTTGCACATCCGGTGGTCAGAGGAGGGGAGCAACCAGAAAAGAGAGGAGAGAACAGTAGTTGCTTTCTGGAGGGACTATTTGCAAGATGTTGAAGGTATGTGTGAGAGATAGAGAGAACAACTCAGGAAACTCATATGTGCACTTTTCTAGGAAAAGGGAAACAAGCTTCTGGTGTTAACATGACAAAGTTTATGATTTAAAGTATTTGGTCTGTCTCTCATTCATATTTATCTTCCACCCCAACAAAGTCCTGAAATGTAGTTTGTGTTCTGTGCTTAATTCTATGCTGTCCTGCTTGCTCCACAGAGGAAGATGGATCAAAGAAGTTGGGGGACATCCTAGCATTTGCAACTGGATCTGATGCAGTACCACCAATCGGCTTTTCTCCTCAACCATCTCTTGAATTTCTTCACCCTAGTGGTGAAGCAGCAAAGTTCCCTGTTGCCAACACCTGCATCAGCTGTCTTCGACTGCCGATCTACAGCACGTACGATTGTTTTAAGACCAACATGGACTTTGCAATAAGAAACACAGGGGTTTGGCATGCCATAGATGATGAATTTAAAGTTGAAAAGTATAAAATGTAACAGTATGAAAAAAAAAAAAAAAAAATGTCGGTATCCACTCCAAAAATGTTGGAAATTCAAATTACTGAATTCACACTAGACACAAGTTTGCTTGCTTTGTTAACTTCAGTGGATACATTTCCTAGTAAGGGCTTACATTTGTCCTGTTGTTTGTTTGAGTAAGAATGGAGCCAGTTTACTTGATGAATTTGTTTTTATTGTCAAGTTTAATTAAAATGTACTTTACTTGTTGAATGAGCTTGGGGGTTCTGTTGCAGAATGTAGATGTGTCCAATCTACTTTTTTTTTTATACAGGTACATTTACATCAATAAATCTTTTATGTAATAATAGCCCAATCTCTTCATTCAAGTTCAAGTTTATTGACATACTAGACATCAACTAGCAACATCAATATCAATGTAGTGAAATTATTAGGCTAAGAGCCAACTCAACTTTGCACACTAGTAAGAGAATCATTCACTTAGTCCTCTGGGATGTCTTGCTTGCAAAAAATTTAAAAGAGACAGAAATAATTGTATTCCATGATTTCCATCATTCATTAATGGGTCAATTCATTCTTGAATTTCTTGCATGGTACTGTTGCTTACATTAACACTGTTTTCAGGAACCTCAATATTATTCCTGCTCTCTACTGTAGGTAGCGGTTCGCCATTATCAGTGCCTAAATGTTGATCAGTCTGAAACACACCACGTATAGCTGTGTTGTTGCTTCCAATATGACTGACAACACCTCTATGCCACAATTGCAATGGGGTTTGGCTTCCTTGGGTAGAGAGTCCATGGTTATTCCATTGACTCCTGAATTCTCTTACTCCCCTTCGAACCCGAGGTAAGTAAATGTAATGCAAACAAAATAAATGAAGATCACAAAGAGTCAAGTATGCCTTCATTTTCCATAAACGTAAATAAGTCAGAGAAGTAATAAGAAACGACTCTGTTTAGTTCTGCCCATAGCCTCTCTATTCTTTGGTTGTGTACGCTGCGCCCCATGATCATACTCCCTCTATTCACCCCTCTATTGTTCAGCATGTATCGGGCAACCTCTATGTTTTCCCTTCCATGGTCGCTCCGTACTCTCGGAGGCAGACCAAAGTCAGATACACCTTGCTGAAACAGGTTCAAAACACTTGATGCCCTGTTATTATTGAGGCACTCAAGGTATATGATGGAGCGACTGTACCCATCCACACAGCCATGGAACACCATTCTCCACCTCACCAATTTATGGTTCCCGTCAATATGCCTGTATAAAAGAAAGAAGTGACAGCTGTAACAATCCTGGAAAAACACTCAGAATTATTTAGGGTCACATCATACAAGTTGTCCATCTCTATGGGCCAGAAATATTGTTGCGAGACCTTAATGAACCCTTAGAGTAAAAAAAAGGTTGTATGTTTGTGTTATTTGTCCATTAGTATCAGTTATAATGTAGCTGGCTTCCCCAACTGATAGCCGGGCAAGATCACCATTGAGCAATAAAACAATGAACTCATGGTGAACAGCCAAATATCAACAATATTCAAAATATTTGTTAATCTTGTCAACCATAATGTGGCTAATCTCCCGAGTGTGTGTGATCTGTGATCACGATCACTTTTATGTAAAATATGGTGATCAAAATGATCGTGTTGATCACACACACTCAGGGATACATTGTATTTTTTTTTTTTACTCAATGGAGCTAAACCAGTCCTCGGTTGGGGGAAGTCAGCTAGTTCTAATCTAGGGAAGCCTATGAGCGAAACTTTTAAATCAAAATTGTACAGATAATATAAATACAGGGATCACAAACAGTAACGTTAGGCAAGCCATAACTTGTAAGAATAGACCTGTCAATGGCCCAAAGCAAAGAAAAAATACAACTTGAACCTACCTCCACTGGGAAATGGATGCTGGCAGATAACAGTTGTACGAGAGACATCTGATTCCTGCAGGTGAACTCCAGATAGTCAAGGTCTTAGGGCTGCCGATCTAAGGCCCCCTCCAACCTAGACCTCAGTCTGTGGAGAACATCATTTCCCACTGCCACCTGACAAAAATGCATACATGAACATCCAATACACAATCAGCACATAACACTCAAAGTAGACATTCATGTTAACATATTACCAAAATTATGATAATGGTTCTTTGTCATGGATATGGATTGGTCATGTGTATGACTGTAAATGTTAAAGTTACAAGAAATTACAAATGTGGGGTTTCTGGTTAAAGCAAAAATCAACAGTTAACAGTTATTTTTCAACATGCTGCTGTCTATGAGTCTGTACGTGTTATGCTTAAGTGACTAGACTCTAGGTTATTGTGTTTTTTTGCTTATGGTCCATGCAGAAAAATGTTAAGTGCATCAATGTTCAAACAATTACTTAGTTTGGCCACCCCTGGCCTAGATCAACTGTTCCATCAACTTCCATGGATCTAACTAGTGTATTTGCGTAAAACTTGCTTCCACAAAAAATACACAATAAAGCGTTTTCAAGGACTTCAGAAAATGGTTACAAGAAGGCTACCCCAAAGTGTCATGAAAAGAAACGAAAATGACATGTCATTGCAAGGTGGTTTTGAGATCAGGCTGGTCATTATCCAGTTGAGGATGCACCTAACGTTATACCCCCACCACCACCTCTGCATGTGTCTGGAGAACAAGACAATAGCAGTTTGTTTGCTAAATGTTCTCATCGTGATAATGGGTCATATGAATACTGTTCATGGTTATCTTAATTAAATGTGAATCGGTCACAAGCATGCTAACGTTAGCTTTCGTTAGCTACCAAAGCAGTTCATACTATCTTCCATACAACGACAAGGATCTGAGTAACAGGTGGAACGAAGTGTGGAGTGAAAACCATTGACTATGATTGTGCGTTTTACAATTACTTTATTAACAACTTGAAATATAGGCCTTCTTACCTGTGCCATCTCTCGGTGTCTTGGTGTCTGTTTCCAGTGAACTGCTGCCTGCATAACCGTTTCACTCAACTCTCCCAGCAGTTGCAGCAAGCTAGCGCTGATTGGCTAGTCAGTACAGGATACAATGTGTTGATTGGCGCGTTAGAAAATCTGCAATAAGCGCTGATTGGCTCTTTAGAAAGCTGGATAAAACACTGCCAAAAAGATTTTGTAATTCGTAACTGAAATCCGTAACTCGTATTTGAAATCCGTATCCATAATACGTAACTGGAATCCGTAACTGAAATCCGTATCTGCAGATAGATTTTGAAAGAGAAGATAGTTTTTGAAAGTGTAGATAGTTTTTGAAAGTGTAGATACATTTTGTATTTTGAAATCCGTAACTGTAAATGGATTTTGAAAGTGAAGATAGTTTTTGAAAGTGTAGAAATGTATCTATACATTTCGTATTTGAAATCCGTATCTGTAGATAGGTTTTGAAAGTGTAGATGGTTTCACAGATACAACATCTATATTACAGATACAAAATCTATATTACAGATTACAAAATATTTATGGCATTGATCTGATTCCATACCGCTGGAGCATGTCTTTGTTGCTATCGACGGCCTTCTCCCAAGATCAGAAAGAGATCTCCCTTCATCTGTGTCGGGTCCTGAGCCTTTGGTCTTCCTCGCTGTTCCTCGGAGATAGGTATCCCACTTCTGACACCATTTATGTGGTCAAAATTACTTACAGACAACTGGAGTGGTACTGCAGATTTATTAACGATATCGGGAGCTTTGTTACAAGCAATCCATGTTCATGAAATGTCCCACAACAATGCCCACACATCTCTGGTCAAACCCATCTCTACCTAAAACCCCTCCCTCGGACTAATACACTGTGGCCACCTTGTCCTCCACTATAGATAAGAATATTTACATAGGATCCCCTTACCCCAAACCTTGAATAACTCTCTTAGCTCATCAAACCTTACCCAACAGGTCAGACAGAATACATGGCCACACTAAGTTACCAATTCAATGTATGTTATACTATGGAATCCTATAATCCTTGATTAAATGTGAAACATATATTTTTTATCCCACAATGGCAAGAGCACTGTGGGGATGGCTGCACACATACAAGGCTATCGCAACCCTGTATCTTTTGTGTGATATCCTACCGCACCTATCTGCCCTCAGCAAATGCTTTCAACAGAAGAGCCTGGACCTGACCGAAATCCAACGTGCAGTCGAGGCCAAGAAGCAGGTTGTGAGGGAGGCCAGAGATGCGCCGCTGGTAGGAGGCAGGCTGGATGAGCTGGACCAGGACCTAGGTCCTGAGGGGAGACTGTACGATCTCGACATCATGGATTCCGTTCAGCAGAGGCAACAGTTCTCCCAAGTCCGTAGGGAATTCATTGACAATGTGATTGAGAACATGGAAGGACGATTCCCCCAAATGGACCTGTTAAGCGCATTCAGTGCTCTAGATCCCGCACACTTGCCTACGAACCTGACAGGTGAGTATTGGTGGCAGAACATCACCACCCTGTCAGAGTTTTACTCTGAGGGGCCCTTCCCAATCAACCGGCAGGAACTTCAGGATGAGTGGATTGGGTTCAGGCAACAGCTTGCAGGCTACAGAGGCCAAACACCCAAAGTGATGTGCCAGCTAGTGTCCTCCAACGTCACCAGTACCCTAACATCAGGGTACTGTACAACAGGATGGTGGTGATACCTGCTCACACTGCAGACTGTGAGCGGGCATTCTCTGCCTTGAAACGAGTCAAGACCAGGCTGCGGTCTACACTAACAGCTAAGAACCTCAACCACCTGCTGATGGTGCGGATCGAGGGACCAGACATAAGCCAATTCAACTTTGACCAAGCAGTGGAGCCAGGGCTGGACTGGGACAAAAAATCGGCCCGGGCATTTTGAACCAGACCGGCCCACTTAATTTGATAAGACACCCTTTGGTCTCTCGAATGTCTACACACCAACCAGGCTTTTAGCTAGCAGGGCGTCTGCCCTATAGTCTACAAAAAAATAAGAAGAAATGGGACGCCCTACTTTTAGGCAGGACGGCCTAAAGACGCCCTATTTTTCTCCCGTTTTACCTGTTAACTTTCGCTGAATGTGATCAAAATTCACCGTTTCAGTCGCTTCAGCAAAGTCTAGAATCATGTGCCCTGCCAATTAGAAAATAGCATTGCTGTATTCCCGCTACAACAACGTTACATCATGATTCCAACGAAACATTGATTCATGGGCTCGCAGAAGCTACAGAAGACAGCTGTCTCACCGCACGTCACTGAACCTACTACTTTATGAGTTCAACAAGAGTTTGTGTTTTAAGGTGGTGGTCTTAATTAATTAATCTAAATTCAATACAATACAATATACATCATACACTTTAAAGCTTTGTTCAGAATACGGAGGTTTAAGATCGGTCGATATTTTCCGTCCTTTTTTGGAACCAGAAAATAGCGACTGAAGAACCCCCTGTTCTCGTCTACGAGAGGTACAGACTGTATTGCTCCCTTTCCTAGAAGGGAGTCTATTTCCTCCTGTAGGAAACGCGCTTGATGAGGTGGCACTAACGTTTGTACCACGCCCCTGAACTTCGGGGGGCAAACTGGAGCGTATAACGGGCTATCATAATTCGCTATCTTGACAAATTGGCATATTTTCGGAATACCAGGGATTGGGAATACTGGGCTTTCGGAACATTGACATGGCACCGCGCACCAATAGGCTAAGGGGCTAGCCCAGGTGTAGGCTAACGGCTGGCTGTTTCAGAGTAGAGTAGGCTGAGGGCTAGCAACAGCTACAGACTTGTCTTGTATTTACAATGCAAACTAACTTGGCCATAGAACATAGGTCCTAAGTCAAACATATTTTAGAGACGTTTTAATTCATGATCAGTAAGCTTACCGTAGGTCGTTGTATCGTATCTCCCTGGCTGTCGCCACCAGTATCACTTTCATCCACAGTACCTGATGATGGCCCTGCCGTGGCAAACATTTCCGATATTTTGGCACATTTGGCAGTGTAGGCTTGAAAAGCAAGCCTCTTCTTATCTCGCAGTTTCTCCGCACCCTCTTTTCGCTTTCTCTCCATTTTGGACTGGAGGATTCTAACGAAACGTGCGTTTCTGTGCACCGCCCAAGCCAAAGGTAGAAGATGTTTGTTGATATGATTGGACGAGCCCCTTGTCACTAAAGAAGACAGCCAATGGGCCGCAGACTAGCATGCGCTTGTCAAGCATGTCAAGGCCATGGGCCACTCTGAGTTTGTTTCCCGTCCTAATGCATTATGTAGGCAGGTCCAAACCAAAAGGGGTTGGTGTTGGGTCAGCCCAGGGGATGTGATTGGGCCAGCCCAGTGTCAATAGGGCCGCTCATGAACTACTTTCGTGGGCCAGCCGGTCAGACCATTATATGTGAAAAAAAAAATATATTATTTTTTATTTTTTTTATTTAATTTTTTTTTTAATAAATTCGGGACTCTCGGCCCATATTGCACCTCGGCCCACCGGGAAAACGCCCGGTATGCCAGATTGCCAGTCCAGCCCTGAGTGGAGCGTTGGGGGGGGCTGAGGAATAGAAAAATACTAATTTAAATAATAAAGATAAAGTGTTCTTCCAGCAGGTTCCTGAAGTACGTGTTTTTTTTTCTATATACATTACTGTATGTAATGTTCTGCATCTATGGTAACTTAGCCATTTTGAGTAATTTGGCCTTACTATACGAGTCAACATACTGGTCCTTCACAAGCCTCAGAATGATCCATTTCTACCTCAAATTTTCAAAAGCTCCGCACCGCTGAAGGGGGGGGGGAACCCACTTTGCTCCCTCGCCATTGATGTTTTCCCCCTTGTGAATTTTTTCTTGAAAAACCCCTGCATTGTATATTATTATTATTATTATTACAAATATAGTAATTTCATAGATTAAAGAATAACTAAATGAATGGGTTAAATATCAACCCAACAATGGGGTCAATTTAAAGGGGCCATATTATGAAAATTCCACTTTGTTTAGGGCTTCTACTCGTTAATTTGGGTATCTGGCATGTTTAGCAACCCAAAAACTGCGGGAAAAAACAACCCCCGCGATTTGTTATGGTTCTTGTACGTCAGAAACGTCATGCTTGAGTGACTGCGAATGAGATTCCTGTGAACTCTCCCGTCACAAGACAATGGGAGGTTCCCTAGAATCCCTACATGGCCTTGGCCCACCCCCAACCTCACACCCCAGCCACCCCCCCCACCCCCCACCCCCCCATTCCTTCCTGCAAAGCTTGGGTATACTTTGAATAGCTAGCTAGCAGCATGGCGAAAAGTTCTGGAGCAAAGTTCTCAAGATGTGCTGTGGTCGGCTGCACGGATCCGCACAAATCTTTACATCACGTTCCAGCCTCAGAAGACACAAGAGTGAAATGGATGGATTTCATTTTTGAAGGCAATGTCCCGGAAAGAGTTGGGAAACTGTTGTTTGTGTGCGCAAACCATTTTGAATTGGACTGTTTTACCAACCTGGGCCAATATAACGCTGGACTCGCAACAAGACCTTGCAAGCGGGTTCAGTACCATCTATCCGTCGCATTTCAGACGAGGGGAATGTAAGTATTTTTAAAAATAATTCTTGTATGTGCATTGACCATTTAGTGTGGGTGGTTGGCAACGTAAGGAATGTAGTTGGGGAGACGTTAGCATTAGTTCGCTAGAAATGTGGGCAATGTGTTGAGGCTTTTCGTAAAAGTATCCATTACATAGGTAATGTATTTCACGTATGTGTACAACTTATTTAGAATGGCTGACCATACTTAAAACGGCAGTGAAAGATACTTGAGGCAACAATAACTTTTGCCTCTATGAGTGGTGCGTGCGAGAGGATATTAGCATGCTAACGTGTTACTTTTCAGCAGCTAGGCGTTAGCTACAAACTCGAGTGTTGGCGTGTGCAGTTAGGAGTTCGCTAGAATGTGATACCTTATGCTAGTCATGTATGCCTTGTACAGCATTTAGTTTGAATTTGCCTATGGCAAACAATAAGATTTCTGTGAAGTAGTTTGTTAGGACTTCGAGGTGTTGGCACTAAAGCAACCTGAGGGGCTTTGTACAAGTTAGCGACATTAGCATCTTGTAGTGTGTAGGAGCCAGCTGACCCATCAATTGCTAAAGTGGCCAACGAATTTTTGTGTTAGACTAGCCTATTTAATCTTGGTTAACAGTAGATGGTTCGTTTGGATATCTATGAAGGGGAATTTGTGACAAAGTATATAGTGTCTTTACGTAACGAGAAATAGTTTTCTCATCCATAACATTCCCTTGTGAAAATGCTTTGTGTTGGGGCGGAGGGAGGTTAGTCACCTGCAAATACGAAGGCAATTAGTCCTGCTGGTGACACCTTCGACACAACAATGATGGGGTCATACATGTTAAATGGGCAATTAATTGTTCGTGAACGACGTGAGACTCACCTGCATTTACCAAAACCTGCATAACATTGCTGCTCTCTTATTGTTTAGGCAAGCACCTCTACTCAGGGCCAGAGAGAGAGGCTAAGTGGACCTCCATCCTGAACCATCTCCAAGACATCCACTCCCATGATGACCCTCTCTACCCACAGTGTTTGCATCAGCCACGCATTTCAAGTGACAAAAGCAAATGGTTGAAAGCAGGTATGTTCACCCAATTTGCATTGTAAATGTAAGGCTTGTGTTTATCTATACATGTATAAACAAACCAAATAACCAATGACGTAATCACTTGGAAGCTAAATATATATATATATATATATATATTTTTTTTTTAAAGGGACACCAGCCTTCAAGTTAGAGAAGGCGTTGACTAACAGGAGGGTCCTGAAAGATGTGGGGAAGCTGAGCCCTCACTACCAGACCTCGTCGTTGGAGGCTTTCCACAGACTCATTCTGCGTTTTGTGCCCAAAAACGTAGTCTTTTCTTGGAATGTTATGCAGGTAACAGTACGATAATTTTTTCTAAGAAATGTATACCTATTATGTATTATACTAACTATTATACACCCATACACACATGCTCTCTACCTGGCAGCCCTGCATTTCAATGTGTTTAAAGTGAACTTCCCAAAATATAAGAAGGGCGAGTGCACTGCAAAGCCTGTGAAAGCAGATCCAACCTTCCGTGACTGGCACAGGCTTTATTTCAAATTCCACAAAATCAAACAATGTACAAACAGTATGTGAAACATAAATAGCATAACATTGTCTTTTTAAATAGTCTTCATAATAAATAGAATATAATTATAAAATAAAATATACAAAAATGTGCAACAATGTAAAAGTTTTGGATTGTTTTTTGTATTATAGGGTACTTGGATAACCTCTTGGACCTCATCTTTGACAAGGTTTTTCAGAACCCGGCCCCACATGTGAATGAGCTGCTGAAGATCCCAATACCCGCGTTTCTCTCTGCCCAATTTGAGAAACCGGACAAGCAGGAAGTTATAGACCGCTATGTGTCCAGGTTCAATCGAGGGCAGGTCTGAACCCTGTATACCTTCCCTGTGCATCAGGGAACACTCTGCGTATCTGGAGCACAAGAGGGCAGGACCACTCTGATTCTTCAGCCCAGATAGCCCCAACACCAGCTAACAAAACTTCTGTACCTGTAACGTCTGAACAAATGTGTTTAGAGAATAAAAGGTTACACACATATAAAGTGTTCCTTTTTTAACAGTATGGCAATTGATAGCAAGAAGTGTAATTTTGTAATCAATGTTTTTAATATACCTTTGTATTTATAATATACCTTGTATTTATTACCTATGTACCAGCCATTACATTTAATAACTATGTTTAAAAAGCTCTATGGCATTCATTCTAGCAATCTTTCTGACAATAAAAGTGTGTATACACAGTTTTGTGTGCCTTCAGTGTTTGATAAGTCACATGTCAAAAATTGACACATGTAAGATGAGCAGTTAGCAAAGTAATACAGAGGGAAGGATAATTTATTGTATTTTTATTCTTGGTCATATTTGTATTGCAGAAATGACTGATAACTCATGCATACAAAAAAAAACGTACTGCTCTATTCCTCTTTCACGTAAAGGCCCATAATCTGCCCTATATATGTTATGCATTCTGCAAAGAATAGACATTCAAACACACAGGTTCAAGGCCTGGATGGTCAACCATGCATGCTGTCGGGGTCTCCAGCTGAAGTATTCTTCTTGTAACCTTGAATATTGAGAGTAAGTGACGTGGAATATAAAACAGATGATGACTGCATATTTACAATGTCAATGTAATTCACAAATACTTCTACCTGTGGTATCTCCCTGCAGCATACATTTTCAGGCTCCGTAGGCATTTTAGCACACTTGCCACAAGTAGGCTACACCTGTATAAACAAAGAGTATTATCAAGTGACAACCTTGCGGGTAAACTTTATTTGAACGTTGTGTTCATATTACGGTCACATAAGTCATCAAATACAACGATTTAAACGCTAATAAATGCATGTAAAACGTTAGAGAGAGAGCCTATACTTTTATCTAACCTGCGAGGACGTGGGTGGGCCCATTATACATATATGCAACTCCGGAGTCCTGAGGTAAGTTGAGTGAATGTTCACAACAGAACGTACTCATCTAGCAATTATATCTTTATGGCGTTCCCTTTACTTGCATTTACATAAACACTTACAAACAGGAACTTATAAACACACTGTATTTGCTACATTCACACATGGTTCACGTAACTAGATTCACTTGCACCATTATGCTACCAACACCGCGAACGAGACTGTGGCCCATTAACAAACAAAAAAAAGGAGGTTTACAAAGTTTACTCACCATTCAGAAACGTTTTGTTGAGCCCTAACTTCTTGAATATGTTCTGGAGCCTCTTGTTCTGACTCTGGCTCAAACAGATACGGTTGTACGATTCTATCTTCTGCAGTAGCCATATTGGAGGGCTAAAGCGAGCAAATCTTTTGGAGGAGGGGGAGGAGTGAAGGGGAGAGGGGGGAGGGGGGAGCTGGCTTATTAGCATTTAAAGGAACAGGCACTCAATACAGGTCAATCTGTAGGGAGCTGTTTTTGACAGGGTGAAAAGGGTGCTGTAATAAATTATTCTTGTGGTATTTTGACCAAAATATTTTACTGGCATTTCATAAAGACCCCAAGGAACCATTTCAACTTGTGGTAAAATGGGCATACGATGGGTCCTTTAAATCATTATTGGGATAATGGGTCTGACCCAGTAATGGGTTGCATTTAAACCCAACACTTGGGTGCGAATGACCCATATTTGGTTTGATGAAGCAACCCTTAGGTGCTATGCACACGAAGTCTAGGGCCTCCGAATCGGATTTACTTTTCACACCAATCGAATCTTTTAATTTCGTAAATACGGAGGCTGGCAACGAGAGATTTGCGTAAACACGGAGGCAGCAGATTGTGGTGAACCGACTGTAGTACATACCTCACGCCTGTGGGTGGCGCTTTAGCGCTTTATTTACACAACTGAAAAAACGTGAAAAACCTAGAAGAAGGTACTTCACAGCACGAGGATAAACACATTACACAAGACATTCAAGCTCCAATTAACAACATTACATTATGATAGTTAATTTCAGTGGTCAGACTAAAGGATATGCGAAAATGAATTCTTTTTTCTATTGATAATAAAGAGTTTGGAACAGTAACCTGACATGTCTGTCATCCCATTTCCCATGATGCATTGCTCCGAGCATTTTACATACATTTATGAATAAAAAAGCAAATTAAATCGCTGGCCAATTTATATTTGTGGTCATGAAAGTTATGTTACGTCTGAATAAGAAGAATTAGATCAAGATAGGGGGCTAATCAAAAATCAGAAGACTGGGTTAATGTTAGTGAATTCGAGGCCCACCACGAGTGAGATTTTGAGGGAGAACAAGTTAGATATATTGGTTGGAGATGGCGAAAATATCACGTGGGGCAGTGACGTCATCAGGTTGCGTGAAACCGTGCAGACGAACACCAGCCCCCGTACCGATTCAAATCTACTCACTTTCTACCCCGGACTGCGATCGTTGCAGAAACAAGGTGCGGATAGAGAGTGTTCGTATGTATGATAGGGCTATCTGTATTAGCTATCCGTATCAGATTGACAAACTAGGCTCCATGTAAACGACCTCTTAAACTGGGTTAAAATTCCAACCCCACTGGGTTGAATCAACCCAGCATGTGTTCTGTCCTATATTGACTCAGGTACTGGGTTGGGAATAACCCAATTTGGGTTATTTTCAACTCAGTATTTTTTAGAGTGTAGTGCAGATATGATACAGGTATAGGTGAAGGTATAGAAGTTATGAATGAGGTAAGAGACATGATAAGATAAAAGTACAATGAATATGAGGTAAGAGACATGATATGATATAATTACAATGCAACGGAATCTAACCAGAAGAAACATAGCAGAAGAGTGCAGAGTATTCTGCATATGTATAGTGGTAATATAAAAATAAATAGATGGGATATATACAGTATGATATGACAGTACAATATATATGGGGTATGAGCAGTAGTAACATTGGCAGCAATAGCTGGTCATTAGTGCAGATATGATACAGGTACAGGTGAAGGTAGCAATAGAAGTTATGAATGAGACATGCTAATATATAATACAATGAATATGAGTTAAGAGTCATGAGATGATATAAGTACAATGCAATGGAATCTAACCAGAAGAAACATAGCAGAAGAGTGCAGAGTATTCTGCATATGTATAGTGGTAATATAAAAATAAATAGATGGGGATATATACAGTATGATATGACAGTACAATATATATGGGGTATGAGCAGTAGTAACATTGGCAGCTATAGTTGGTCATTAGTGCAGATATGATACAGGTACAGGTGAAGGTAGCAATAGAAGTTATGAATGAGGTAAGAGACATGATAATATATAAGTACAATGAATATGAGGTAAGAGGCATGATGTGATATAAATACAATGAATAGGGACAACAATTTTAAATAAGTAGATATAGATATGAATACACTATAAAATGTTAAGTGGCTGAAAAAAAGGTAATTTACACAAGGTAGTTTACACAGCACCAGGTTAGAACCATCAAGGCGGCTCCTGGCCTTTTGTCTAGGTTGATGGGCCATCAGACCTGGTTTTTGTGTCTTGGAACCAGAGCCATTAGACTCTGATTGTTGGTTTTTGAAGTAAATTGCTTGACATTGCTTGACCGTGTAGCTATTTGTCTCTGTTTTGTTACCGGCTTTCAACCACGAGAATGAGTAAGATCTTTAATAAGGGTCTCAATAACGTTTATAGGCTACGTGTAGCTATTTGTTTTTAGTACAGCGGTTAAGCCCTCAAATCAAGGGGAATTGTGCACTTTTTGAAAGAAAAATGAAACTTCTACCATAGTTAGGTTATACCATGAGGTTCATTTTCAGATTTGGAGGGAAGTCAGATTTGACCTCTGAGGCCCGGTAGAGGTCAAATCCAAGATGGCCGCCAATAAAATTCAAAAGTGCCTCACGTTGGAACCAAACACAGTAGAAAAACACTTAAGGTGTCATTTCCTACTAACTTTTGGGTGCCCATTCTGTACCTGATACATTTGAAACCACTAGAATTCAAGAAAATGCATTTAAATCAATATGGAGGTCAAATCATGCAGACATAGGGAGGTGAACGGTGCAAAATGGTTGTTTATTTCCAAAATAATAACAGTAATTGTGATGCCAATAATAATGCCAATAATAACTACTTACTAACCGAGAGTGAGGTCATGCAGGTAAATTATCAGACTGAGGCTATCGCTCGGTCGATACGGCAAAGCCGAAGTCTGATCATTTACCTGCATGACCGAACGGTCAAGGTTAGTAAATTGTTTACCTTTATTAGGTGTTGCCTAGCAAACAATGACTTGCTAACTTCAAGTTACAATGATCAATAGAAAACGGACAACAGGGCTCAGCTTAAATGGCTTTAATTTACAGAATTGTACTGACCTGTACTAAGTCCTATAAAGTATTACCCGATATCAAAATGTTCGCAAATTCTTGAGTCTTTATTCTTCAACTGTCATGGTACCATGACATTCAACTGGTTTCCTGTTCTCAGATAATTTCATAATAGTAGTCCTGATTCTATCAATACATGCTCATGGCTGTTGATATATCGCCCATTTTTTTAAGGATGTAATGTTTAGATCTTGGTACATGGTATCACTCATTTTTAAGATTGATGTCACCGGAGTGCAATAACAATAGTTATCAGACCGCAGACAGGCTAGAACGTCAATACGCGGCTGGCATGACTACCCATTAGCCAATCAGAATACAAACAGAGATCTGTACATTTAAGTGCAGCTTTGAGACACAAGCACCGTCCACTGCACCCTTTCTGGCAGCTGCAGCGGATCAGCTCATGGCAAGACTTTGCTGCTTCAGGGAGAGTGGTCCAGAGTGGCTGCCAACCAGTGGATTCCTTTGTCCAACCCCAGTCAGATGGCTCTGGCATCTCTGGATCCAGGACCAGTGACTGGTTTCAGATGTTTTTCTGAAAGCAAGCACGCTTGATGTGCTGTTTGATGGCATCCTGGTTTGGAGGGATGTTTTTCTAAACTCCTGGACTTCTGGTAGAAAAGCTGTTTCTTGGCATCATTCACTTCCATGCTCTCACTGGTTCGGTCATACATAAGCACCACAAATCGTTTCAGCAGTAACATGGATTCTACACTGACCTCACTTGGCAGGCATGCATAGGAGTTCCTGGAAAGCATCACTGACCTCTGGGAAAGACTTCCATGTCTCCCAGGCAGTCTTCTTTCCATGGCCAGCAAATGCAGACACAGTGTCACATCCAGTGAAAGCATGAAAGACAGGGAGAGTCAGGCACTTGATAGGAGTCATTGTGGCAACCATTTCATGAATAGTGATGAACCGGAAACTTGACCCAACACCAAAGGAAATCCACAGTTCATCAGGAGCTATTTTGCTAAAAGAAGCCACTGCCAACACCACCACATCCGTATCAACGGTCACCTTCTTTCAAGCTTTCTGCACAGCATCTGCCACATGCAGAAGTAGCCGAGTGTCCGCCTCTTCTTGCTCTTCTTATTTGTCTTTGTGAGAATGAGTAAGATCTTTAATAAGAGTCTCAACAACGTATATGTCTCATATGCGACCGTCTCTGTGCAATTCAGATTGCGTCCTAAGTGAAGCGCGCTTCATTCACAAAGTGGTATATAGTAGGCCAAGATCTTTAAGAGTCTCAACAACGTATATGCAGTGGCGATTCTAGAACATTTTACATGGGGTGGCAAGTTGAAATTCAAGGGTGGCATATCACAAACACATTTTTGTGTAGGGATAGGCGCGCTCTACATCCAAAATAAAGGCGTTTTTGGTTGCGAGTAAAAGATTGTTTACTTACCGCACTCGCAAGCTTTTCTCATTGCTATTTCATTTAGACCAGTTTATTCACAGACGCGTTTTGTCACACTGACGATGTCTTAGGCCAAAGCGCGTCTTTGAATATGGTCTAAATGAAATAGCTATGAGAAAAGCTTAAGAGTGCGTGTTTTTCTTCTCTAATATCACACACACATGCCTGGTGTCTATATGTATTTATTTATACAATTCCAGATAGTGAAAACAGACAACAGCAATGTCTTGCCAGTCTAGATATTGTTACAAAAAGCCAGAACAAATATTTGTCTTTTTCAAATAAGACTTAAAACACAGTCAGATATTACATATATTAACATATTCAGCAGCAAAACGTTCATGACATATTTCCCTTCATAATGACAAATACGTTTCTAAATGGCCAATTTAATTTTTAATGGCTTGTTCTGTATGTATTGGGTTATTATCACATACAAAATAATTTATACCAAAGCTAGGGTGGACAAAAGAACGCACACTTTTTACTGTTACTGAGTTAACTGTAGGCTACATGACGGAGTAACAGCCAGAAAAAAAAGGCTTTTTGTGACAAAGCGGTTAGTGGTGTCTAAAATCTGATTTCTTAATGATACGTAATGAAAATAAAAACTGCAATAACATTTTCTGTCAGTCCACTTTACTGTAGCCTAGACGTTGGTTAGCTAAGCTAACAGTGGTAACTTCAAGGTTAGCTAGCGCAAGCAAGCTGTATAGCGAGCTAGCTACTGTATGCTACCGATTTTTTGCAAGCTGGCAATAAATAAACGATTGAAATTACAACGGAACTGTCTATCACATATGACCACCCATCACATTTTCTTGATTCACGATTCAGCTGTACTGTAGATTCTTTTTTCACTGCAAGCCTACAGTAGGCTTGTCTCAAGTTTGTTTTTAGCTTCTCAAATGCTTTCAAACTGGTTCTTTCCTTCACTGGAATGTAGCGTGAAATAAGGCAACCAAGGAGCAAAGACTCATGGACTCAACCATTTTACAGGGGAGGGGGAACTTCTCATTAGTTCACCCCTCATTAGTTCACTCGCAGTGATTCAGGCAGACGGATGGAGGATATCACTTAACCTGTTGACAATCTAGCCAAGGCCTGTATGACTGTCAGGTTGTTGACCAAAAATGCAAAGTTTATCTTTCTGTACCCATCGGTTGACCAATAAAAGTTTAAACAAATCCGAGTTATCGTCAGACCGTCGATATTTTTCTGACCTAGTCGCCCCAACTGGATAACCCTGTGCTACAACTGACGAAGTTGGCTTTACACCTGGACAAATGCCCCTACACTCATTCCAATATCGTATATCCAATATCGTATATCGTAGATAACAGAGGATGTGATTACAGTATAAAGACAGTTAACAAGTTATCTTTGAGTCATCAATTGCGAGCAGGTACGATACACCGCTAGCTAGCCCACCCCATCGTACTTCTTGAAACTTATAAGCTGTGCTCGATAGTAAGCACAAATAGCTAAACCTATCAACTTTTGTTAGTGACAGCCACTGATGAGAACAGCGATGTATTTGTTCAGTGTGTATTTATTGAAAATTATTAGTCATCCAACATGGGAAATCCATGTCCTAACTCATGTGAGTTATTGTTGGTACACAATACACATCATTATAGTTTCTTCAAGGCTGAAAATTCGCGATCTTTTTGGTGCTGACATATTGACGAAATGACTTATTATGTGATGAAGTCTTGAGCTGAGGTAATGATATCAGAGGCTACAAAGTTACATTCTTTGCAGCGGGAAAGTGAGTCATATGTAACAAATAATATAGCTCGTGTTTCAAAGAATTAGCTGGAACAAATTACTTTTATTGGGTAGGTAGATATAAGATAGCCAGTGACTTCAGGCGAACACCGGCTCCCTCCGTGGTGGACACTGACATAACTCATAAGAAAACGAAATTATCCCCAAATCGCTCAATACAAACATATGGTTATAATCATGAATATATGTTGTCAAGAGTCAAAAGTGTGTATTAGGCTTGAAGGTAACATTCAGAAATAACTTGTTCCCCAGCAAGCAAGCCTCCACGGGCCCCATGCGGGCCCCCTCTGGGTTGGCACAAGGGCCCTGTGAGGGCTGCCCGCGCAGGGCCCGTAAGACTTTGCTCATTGGCAAAACGTTGGCCCCGCTGTGTTGGCCCTGCGTGGGCAGCCCTCACATAATAAACTTTAATAAACTTTATTACAGGCTCAAGGCCCACATGGGAGATGTACAATACATAAAATCAATAAATTACATATAAATATACATTCATAAATGCATATAAATACACAAGGAAAGAAGGGCTAAAAAAGGCACTTATGCCAGTGTTCCCAGATCTTAGATGTGTACTTGACAGAGCTGCGGCCAGGGTCTGTCATCAGATCAATTAATACATTTGAAGAGCAGTCCAGCCGACACATAAACTTAAAAGTAAGGTTCCTCAGCAAGGCCATGAAGGTGGTAAGACCCATATTACAAAACAGCTGACTGGCTCTAGTACTCCTGGGTTTCTTCAGGAGTATTCTAAGACAGTCATTATAGGCTACTTTCAATTTACGCAAGCTCTCCTTCTTGTAATTCACCCAGAGTGGAGCTGTATAGAGAGGGGTGCAGTAGGCTCTAAACAAATTAATTTTAACATCATATGTACAGTGGTGGAATTTTCTAACCAACATGTTAGCTTGGACATAGAGCAATCTCCTCTGTCTAAACATGTCAGCATCATCCTCCAATGTGTCTGTGATAATGTGCCCTAAGTATTTGGTACTATTGGACACCCCCAGAGCTTGCCCAGAAAGATGAAAGGCAGGAAACTTAATATCCATGTCCTCCTTAGTTCTACAGACCATTACCACACTCTTCTTTGCATTATATTTAACATCAAAATCGACCCCATAATTAGTACAGATGTTAAGCAGCTGTTGAAACCCGCCTGTACTCGGGGATAGTATAGCTAGGTCATCTGCATACATAAAGTGGTTGACCAGGGAATCACCTATCATACAACCTGTACTGCATTCCCCCAGCTGCCTGGAAAGGTTGTCCATATAGATATTAAAAAGGGCTGGGGATAATATACCCCCCTGCCGGACCCCGTTCCCAACTTTAAAAGGGGTAGATAAGATGTTCCCCCATCTTACACTCATGCTCTGGTTCGCATACCAGTAAGCAAGGATGCGTACTAAGCTACTGGGCACACCCCGAAGCTTGAGCTTACTAAACAGCTTAAAGTGGTTGACGCGGTCAAATGCTTTGGATGCATCAATAAACCCTATAAGCATAGTAGATCCCTGCCTTCTATATGTGTCTATTGCTTCTTTCAGAGCATAAATACAAAGGTCAGTACTATGCTTGGGCTTAAAGCCAAACTGATTGTCAGTGGTGGTTATAAATTCGCTTACCCTGTCAAGGATTAATCTTTCTAGCACTTTGGAGAGAATGCTGGCAAGTGCTATGGGTCTATAGTTATCAATGCTACCAATTTTACCAGCCTTATCTTTGATAACTGGGACAAGAACTACTGACATCATGGACTCTGGCAATATACCATGGGTCACAATTCCAGTAAAGCACATAGACAATAGCACTGCCAACCTGGGCCCAGCTAACTTAAGGTGCTCTGCAGTGATGTTGTCCAGGCCACTAGCTTTCTTGTCTGCAAGTTGCCCTATGGCACTAAGAACATCATTGGGGGTAAAACAAATATTTTCTTGATCTATTTTGCCAATATGATAAGGCTCATATTTAATACAATTAAACAGTTCTGCATAATGCTGCCTCCATAGGTCAGCAATTGCCACTGCATCGGTTACCCCCTCTATACTGCGTGGAAGAGATGCTTTAGCCCTATTAAGGGTTTTTACCTCCTTCCAGAAGCTAGTGATGTCATTTTTGAGCATATTATCAGCCATTGAGTGAGCACTCAGCACCTGCTCTTGTTTGTTTATATAGCGCAGAGCATATTTATACTTAGCATTCATTTTCTTTTTATAATCAAGGTCAAGTCCCTGCCTGGGCCTACCAGCTATTACCCAAGCCCTATGGGCTGCATTGGCTTCAGCATGATGGCTAGCTACAAATGTATTCCACCCTGGCTTGATGTTCTTGGCCTTCCTGGAGTTAGTGAATAAACACCTGCTAGCCTCAAGAAGAGCTCTAACTATGTTGTTATAAAAATCACACAAACATGCACCATGGGAGGAGTCATCACAGTTCACATTAGTGCAACAAATAGCATTCATGGGAAGATATACCTTACTCAAAAGTTCATCAGACCTGAAGTAATATTTGAGGACATCATCATTGGATAGTTTCTCCCAATCGATCTTTACATTGCTGTTGTCCTCATGCTTGACCAGCTTGGGAACGTTGTCCACATTTAATACCATGGCAATGGGGATATGGTCAGAGGTGGCTAACCCATAACAAATCTCAATATTTTCCAATGAAGCATGAGCATCAACAGTGGAAACAATGTGATCTAGCCACGACGTCGTATTCCATGCTTCACTAACATAAGTGTAGCTTGAGTCAGGCAGGAGCACTTTACTTGATATTACTAAGTTTGTGTCACTAGTGAACCTTAACATATGTTTAGCAAACAGAGACTTATTATCTGACAGGTCTGCATTATAATCACCCAAAACATAAATGCAAGATGAATCATTATCCTCGATAAAAGATTGTACAAATGCAAGCCTGCTCTCAAATTCATCAACATGGTCATAGGATTCATATGGAGTATAAATATTGAGAATAATAAAATTATTTCCATTACAATTAAACTCTAGCCCAATAGCCCAGTCCACATTCAAATGTAAAACTTTGACCATGGAGTCATATTTGGTATTCCATAGAATTGCCACCCCTCCAGCAATCCTACCTCGGATGATTCTAGTGCTGAGGTCCGTGGTGGATTCACCAGCACCATGAAAGTCAGCCCACAGAGCCCTCACATAGCCCACACAGAGCCCTCATATAGCCCACACAGAGCCCTCACATAGCCCACACAGAGCCCGCACTAATTTTTCACTTATTTATAGTGAATATTTTTATATTTTATAGTATATATATATATATATTCTTTTAAGGAAAAATATATTTATTCTGCAAATCCAAAATGGATGCATTTACAGCATTACTAACACTTGTCAGAAAATGTACAATAGACAAAAGGAATTCAAATGAATTACTTTATTAGATGCAAGTGTGTGTGTGTGTGTGTGTGTGTGTGTGTCTCTTTTAATCTTCTCCCCTCCTTGTGAGTTGCCTCTGGAAGCGCTCCTTCCGTCCTCCTCCTCTGTCTCGTGCATTCCTTAGCCATACCTTGATTTCCTCCTCTACCTCTATATTTTTTGGGTTCTGCGGGCAACTTTTTCTAACAGCTTCTGCAAAGCAAAGAGCAAATAGGTATGAAACAACTAGAATGGTGTTGGGTAGAACGGTGTCTTTTTATATTTAATGTAATGTTTGTAATACTATAAAGGTAGTGTGGTCAAAATTACTTACAGACAACTGGAGTGGTACTGCAGATTTATTAACGATATCGGGAGCATTGTTACAAGCAATCCATGTTCATGAAATGTCCAACAACAATGCCCACACATCTCTGGTCAAACCCATCTCTTATACCTAAAACCCCTCCCTCGGACTAATACACTGTGGCCACCTCTTCTCCACTATAGATAAGAGTATTTACATAGGATCCCCTTACCCCAAGCCTTGAGTAACTCTCTACGCTCATCAAACCTTACCCAACAGGTCAGACAGAATACATGGCCACACTCAGTTACCAATTCAATTTATGTTATACTATGGAATCCTATACTAACCTACTTGATTAAATGTGAAACATATATTTTTTATCCCACAGTAGCTTACCTGTTACTATGTGCCTTAATTTTGACGTTTGAAATGGCCACTTCCCTATGGAGGTCTGAAAGTGCCACAATTCAATAAATAAATACACCATCAATAATTATTCAAATGTGTCATTCATTAATTCAAATTGGAATTAAATACATAAATGTTTCATTAAATGTGTCTTTAATTTATTAAATACCAATTCATTTTATGTAAAAAAACATATTTAATTATTTCACTATTTAATTAATTATGTCATGGTCCTGTGTTGCAGCGCATCAATAATTTATTTTATCTGTCAAACTCACCCATCAAAGTCAGTGGGCGGGGCTAACGTTGATTTAGTCTGATCTATTGCTTTAGTCTGAAGTGCCTGGAGAGACATTTTTCCACCGGTTCCAGCACCAAAACTTAACGTTATGGAATCTTGTGACATGTTACATACTTTGGTTACAATTGTGTGTTATTCACGAGTGGTCTTCTTCCAGCGAGAAGGCACATTCATTTCGATAAAACTTAAATTATGTTTAACTTTTTAATACCATGTAGTACCATACGACCTAAAGTTAAAGTTCTGTTTACTTGATCGCTTTAGCATATGACTAGAGTTTTTGAGATGCTCCATGGACCAGCTCAGCAGTAGTTAATTCCTCTGAAATAAACCGTTCAGCATATTCACACCTATTTGCCTTGAGAAGTTTCTTGAGAACTCTTAGAATTTTCCACGACATATAAAAGTTCTGTTTACTTGGCCACGGGTTTCTGTATTTCCTCACGTAGATCAGACGAGTGGCAATGCAGTTCATGACGGGAGTTGACTAGCTAATACACTGATACCAACCAGTTGCCTTAACAACTGTAGCAGTAACCTACAGCAGCTAGTGCTAGTTAGCAAGCTACTACACTAACTTGCTTAGTCAAGAGCTTTTTTTTTTTCAAGTGGCAAGTCTTCTACAGTACACACAATACAAAACCAGCACTACATCACGGTCTCAGTTAATGATGCAACTACGGGTTTTCTACGAGCAGGCAATGCAGCTCATGATGGGAGTTAGTTGACTAGCGTACTGTAGTACCTCACGACAGCTAGCAGCTAGTGCTAGTTAGCTAGCTGCTACAAGAACTTGCTTAGTCAACTGTTAATATCATCAAGTGTAATATCACACAAAAACAACAAGCCAGATTGAAAGAGATAATGTAAACAAAGCAGACAAACCAACACATTTTGATAGATGAAAGCTCTCTTTATTATTTGTAATGTGTTTGTTATTAGGTCTGTTGTCTTTTTGAACCCTGCTTTCCAACTCTCCTCGTATTTCCTCATACATTTTAGCTTTCCTTACTGACTTTTCAATTTTGTTTTGCATTTCTGTTGATGGCTAAATTGCTTTCGGGGTATTTAATCCATGGCCCACTACTGGATCGATTTTCCATTTTCTTCACCTCGCACGCTCTGGATTTTTAGCGTTTAAGAAAAAGTTTTGTTTGACACCCAGTGTTTAGGAATGAGGCCTGCGTCAATCCAAATATCTGGAATCGGTAAGCCTTGACTTGATGTGCAGGGTAACCAATCAGGTATTAGGAATCCGCCCACTGACTTTGATGGGTGAGCTTGACAGATAAAATAAATTATTGATGCGCTGCAACACAGGACCATGACATAATTAATTAAATAGTGAAATATTTAAATATGTTTTTTTTTTACATAAAATGAATTGGTATTTAATTAATTAATGACACATTTAATAAAACATTTATGTATTTAATTCCAATTTTAATTAATTAATGACACATTTAAATAATTATTGATGGTGTATTTATTTATTGAATTTTGGCACTTTCAGTCCTCCATAGCTAATAGCCCCAACGCTACATGAATGAGTATCAGGCAGCTAATAGTCCCAAAGCTACATGAATATGTATAAGGCAGCTATAGGTTGTAAAATAGTGGGCCTAGTCTTACCCGAGAACAAATGTTATGTAAATCAAAGTTGCCCTGATTACTTGATGCATATGTTTGTCCAGGTGAGGTGTGTGTATGTGTGTGTGTGTGTGTGTGTGTGTGTGTGTGTGTGTGTGTGTAACAATGACACTTTGAGAATAACAATGACACTTTGACATGACCTGAGACAAGAGGACATAAGAGGACAGAGCACAGTGTTCCATATGGCAGCACATTTAATATGGAGTTAGATTTGTCTCAAAAATAACTGCAAATGCACAGAGGGTGATCTACAAATATGCCTTGAGTTGCACACGTGTTTTGCAATCCACAAATACAAATTTCCGATTTGTAACTTGTGTATTGGTTTTTACAAATATATGTGTATTTGTAAATATATCATTTTACATTTGTAAAACAAAAAGCCATTTGTGAAACTGAAAATTCAGTTTGTGAAAAAAAAAGCCATTTGTGAAACTGAAAATTCTGTTTGTGAATCGTTCGACAAGTTCGACAAGTGATCGTTCTAATCTACACTGCGCCCGTGGTTAGATTCAACATTACTGATAGAGAGGAAAACAACCGAACATCCTCAAAAGTGGACTAAATTGATTCTAAATAGTGCTGTAAACATTGCCGCGTCCAAGAAGAACAATGCGGCAAAATATACGATAATGTCATGTTTATGTTAAGTCATTTAGATCAAGTTTGACAAACCTGGGAATACACCTTACTGACGATCTAACATGGACTGTGAAAACTGAACACCCAGCACACACTGAATAAATCAAGGCAGACTGTACTTCGTACGTCAGCTGAGGAAGCTGTGAATAGTGTCCTGACAGCATCATCACTTGGTATGGGAACTGTAAAGGCTGTAACTGCAGTACCGCACCATCAGAGCATCTCTCCCTATTCTGCAGGAGACCTACAAGAGAATACTATGTACCAGGGCCCAAAGTATTGTAAAGGACTCCTAACATCCTGACCAGGGACTTTTCAAAATACTGAGGTCAGGCAAAAGTGTTGCTACAAGATCAGAACAGAGAATGAGGACGAGCTACTTTCCTCAAGCATTCTGTATCCTGAACACAAATTACTTCATAAACTGCAATTACACTTTCTTTCACACTTGCACATGTACTGTACACACTTCACTTTATATTCCCTCTTACTATTTATGAAAAATATTTATTGATCTTTCTTTCTTCACACTCGCACAGAAAAAGCTTAACACCAAACGAAATTTCACTACATGCTTTATGTTAGTATTTCTATTTATGTGACAAATAAACCTCCTTCTTTGTATCAATAAAAGGCAGTTATTGCACTTACACCAATGACATTTTGTTTGCTCGTTCGTTCATTCATTCATTCTTCCACAAATGAAAACAACACTGATGAACCATAAAAACAATCTTTATGAAAAATATGAAATATGATACATAAAAGTGTACAAAACAGAAAAAAGGAATAACCGATTAAGGCCACTCAGCCCTTACTTCGTCTGCTTACAGCCCTTGGAATCAAGGTACACAATGTCTTGACAAACAGAAAACTTTCAAATGCAAGTCATCAGCAATGTTGACATAATGATCCAGTGTCGGCTCCTCATTGGCGCCTATATTTCAGCTAACTAGATTGTTTAGTGCAAGGGGAACAACAGTTTGCCACTAAGATGTCTTTTTAAGAACAACACTGCTGTATATAGTGTCCTTGCATTCTCTTGTGTTGTTTGGCACTTAGTTGTCCCTTTTTCAGTCTCGCTGTCTGTCTGGCTCAACTCCCTTGACTGTATGGTTTCCTGATGGATAACGTAGCATGTCCACGAGTGTATCTGTAGACAGTCTCTGCAAAGTCAGCCTCTTCTTCAACATATCCTGTCTGCAACACAACAAAACATTGACAATTAAGAGTCACAGGAGTATCATGAAAAGCAGAGTGGTGGAGGTGGTACAAGACATTACAGGCTAGAACCTATCTGCCATACAGCACATTTAACAGCAAAGATGCCCAAGAAAGGCACACAAGATCACAAACCACACTACACCACACACACACACACACACACACACACACACACACACACACACACACATCAGCTGTTCTCTTGGTTACCAACTGGTACATGTCTGTGCAACCAGCAGACTTAAAAACAGTTTCTTTGTTATAATGAATGACAGGAAGCCATGGACGGATTAAGAAACCACGGGCCCCTGGGCCTGGACATGATAAAGCCCCCCCCCACCTTGCAAAAAAAAAAAAAATGCGCTCAAAAAAACACGCACCCAAATAGAAACACCGCCGTATTCGTATAGGCTATATATATTTTACCAACAATGTGTTGGATTTAACGGTCGAATAAGATACGTTGGCTATTGTATTGGGAAAGTAAACAGGTCAACGTTTTCTCCGTAACATCCACCTTCGGTGCACTGCCCTGCTATTGTTTCTGACATTAGCCTACTGTACAGGGCAACAGCCGAGTGATTCTTTTCCAAATTAAAGCTGATTAAGACCTACCTGTAGATAACCCTCTTTATTTAGTGTGGGATTTAATATGTTTAAGTATAAGTGTGGTACTAAGAATTTTGTTTTGTTGGATTTAAGACTTTTATTTTGTATATACGTGACCAGGATGTTTTGAGGTGAAAGGGTTGCCCGCGGAAAAGGTCACTGGAAGTTGAATTCATTGTGGAAGGTTTAAGGATGCTGCTTTACTGATGAGATATTAAGCTCTTACGGTGTTAAAAAGGTAGACTAAGTTGTGTCATACAGTTAAATAAATGCAAAGTTTCTTTTAGCATCAGTCGTCGAGCCATTATTTAGTAGAGACAGCTACACTACGTGAACAGCATGGGGCAGGAGAGGCTCAATGGGCTGGCTATCCTGCCCATTGAAAAAGCTATCATGCATCACCACTTTAATGTTTGAAAGGCGTCGTTCGGCAAGTGTACTGTCCCTCTGACTGTGCTCAGTTCTTGACGTTCAGATTGTGCGCCTAAACCAGCTAAATCGTATCGTCACATGATCAAATAGACACTTGACATTGGCGACCAAGCTAGGCTACATATTACATTCTATGACAAAAAAAAAAAAATTAGATAAGAAATTATTAATTTATTGAATCGGCTTTTTAATAGTTTATATAGCCCAGTGTATGCACGATAATCATATAATTGTGTTATTGATTGCTTAATTGCTACTGATGATTTCTCCCTAAAAATTTGAAAACCATGATAGAGACTAGGGATGCAACGGTTTTCGGTATTTTAGCGAACCGTTCGGTTCGCCCTGTTCGGTTCGGTTGACCCAGGTGAACCGCGATATTACGGTATGGGTGACATTAAACTTTTAATTTAATATGTGGCTATAATGAATGCACGCATGTATTGGGCGATAGCATGACTGCTTGGGACCCAGGGGATGAGTTCTGCGCTCCACAACCATGCAACAACCAATCAGAATTGTACTGACTTTCCCAATCAGCGCTCTGAATGCAGACGCTGGAGATGTGAGGAGAAACGAAACTTTCCCTGTTGCAGCACGATCATGGCGAGTCAACAAGAAACGGAGAAAAGAACATTTGAAGAGGCACCGTCATCTTACAAATCAGCTGTATGGGAACATTTTGGGTTCAGTGTGGAGTATGATGACAAAGGGAAAAAGATCGTCAGCAAGCAAAGCACGGTGTGCAAGCATTGCTTTCCTACGATCGCCTACTCCACAGGTACATCCAACATGTTGAGCCACTTGCCCCGTCATCACCCGGCTGTAACTCTAAGTGGAGCAGCACGCTTTGTCGCCGAGAACACAACCATCCATTGCTGCAGCATTTCAGCAACAATATGCTTATAATTCCGAAAAACACAAGGCAATAACCAACTCAATGGACGTCTTCGTAGGGAAAGACATGCAGCCCTATTCAGTAGTTTTAGGCACGGGATTCCGTCACATGATAAAGACCATTGACATTGATCCTCGTTTTAATATCCCCTCCCGCACGCATTTCAGCAGCAAAATAATTCCAGAACTGTACGAAGTGACTAGGAGAGAGAAGGTTTGTTCTGTTGTTCTTTAAGGGTGTATTTATAACAGTTAAGTATTTTCTAGGGTTTAAGTGTGTGAATGACAATGTTTGTTGTTTGAGTTTATTGAATAATGTCAATGTTTACATTTCACATTACTTTACAGTATACTGCACTTTACTATATTTAATATTGCCTGTTTTTGACAGAAGGCCAGAATAGTGTTCCTTGTTTAAAATACATTTTGTGATTTTACTTAATATGTGCCCTTTTTACATTTAATTGCATCTTGCATTGTCTCTGCAAGTGTGAGTAGAAGCACCTTGTTGACTTGAAATAGAAAAGACAAATATAACCTAATGCGTGTTAGCGGCAGGATAATATTGATATATCGAAACCGAACCGTAACCGTGGCCCAAAAACCGTGATACAAACCGAACCGTGGCCACACTGTACCGTTGCATCCCTAATAGAGACAGGTTTGCCATTTTGAGGGAATAAATAATACAAGGTGTCATCAAAGCAGTCATCCTCGATCGCTGTTGCCGCTTTACCCTCAACATAATCGGAAAACCAAAATAATAGCGTCTTGTCTCCGTACGAACCTTCCGTGTTGACTTCAATATCAGTAGGCCTACTTACGATCCTGGTGCACATTCAAAGTTTGCAAATAAGCATAGGTACATTTAATTAAAGCCATTAGCAAATTAACCAAATACACCTTTTAAAACCACAAATGAGAGATGCATATCAGCAACTTCACGCAGAGGCTCTGGCTTAGGGGCCCCCTGAGCTCATGGGCCCGTGGTGCCGGTAGGCCCGTTCGGTAATCAATCCCTGAGTAGGACTATTGGGGCCCTGTTACTGACATGAATGGCTTAAGCCTAGAATATACTGCCAACGGCGCATCAGGTCAAATCATCATATCAATACAAAGTTAATAACAGCGACGTCATGCTCTGGCTCTGGCCCAGGGGCCCCCCGAGTTCATGGGCCCCTGGACCTGGGCCCGGTAGGCCCGTTCGTTAATCAGTCCCTGCAGGAAGCCCTCCCAAATGACAGCTGTACTCTTGAAAACTTTTATCTTGGCTTATATATATATAATATTGTATCTGGCAAGGTAACTCATTAGCTAACATTAACTTAAAAAAAATGACATCTACCACCTTGCTATCAGTATTTCAATGTTAGATAAAAGGATAACTTTAATGGTACATGAGTCTTATCCTCCAAAACAAACCACTACTCATTTACCATGGCTCACTGACAACTGAATAAAAAAACGTTAATAAACATTACATTACTTCTCTGCTTAATGACTCAACTAAGGGAGATGGTTACCTAACGTTCACCAGCAACGCTATGTTAGCTAGGATATCTAGCAAGCTAGGAAAGTTAAAGCATTCCCACCAAATGATCAAAGCATATCAACCAAATACCATCTTACGTGAGCTAACAGGTTTCCGCTACGTTCATGAAATATTAACAGTAAGTACGCGTCCATGAAAACCATGAAAATAGATTTAGCTAGTGAAGCTGAAGTGGGCTACGTTAAACGGTAGTTACTCTGTCACTCCTATGTGTTACACCCAAGCGTTAGCGATTCAAATGTTGGTCTCGAAGCACAACATAATAGTAGACTTAACGTTATCTAGACACCACCTCTACTGAAATATGTAAGATTGATTGATTAATAATGATACTAGATGTATCTTAATACAAGACAAGGAAAATTCGTTGGAAAATTCTTTGTACTCACACAGGAAGGTGGCTGCTCTTCTTGTCCGGCCATGATTTCGAAGGTTTTCCCGCAGAAATGAAGAAATGAAGGCCCACTTAGGTAGAGCTAAAGATATATCAGTGAACAACAGCGCCATCTGCTGGATGGTGCTCGTGAATCACAAGCTCACGAGTTTGTGTATTTGTGGAAAGAATGTCTCAAAATTGCGGAACGAATGTCTCAAAAATACGAACGTGTGATTGTTGATGCACAAATGCTGAGACACGATTCACAAACAGAATTTTCAGTTTCACAAATGGCTTTTTTTTTTCACAAACTGAATTTTCAGTTTCACAAATGGCTTTTTGTTTTACAAATGTAAAATGATATATTTACAAATACACATATATTTGTAAAAACCAATAAACGAGTTACAAATCGGAAATTTGTATTTGTGGATTGCAAAACACGTGTGCAACTCAAGGCATATTTGTAGATCACCCTCTGTGCATTTGCAGTTATTTTTGAGACAAATCTAACTCCATAATTTAAAAACTCATTATGCGAGAATTCGTATTTTTGGTTACTGAGCTCCCCCTCAAGTTGCAGAGTGTAGTTCACTTTTATATAACTGTTGTAGATATAAATTACGCTTTGAGGCCCCCTAATGGACAGTGGAACATGTGTATTTGTTGACAAGCTGAAGGACATGGAACTGGCAAAGACAACGTCAGAAGCCAAAGAAGCATGTTGACTGTAATATTACAAGAGTTTTCACAAATTTAAGTCTGCAGAGCTTTATCTATTGTGAAATCTGAGATTATCCCTAAAATAACCAAAAGAATAACAAAACATGACAAATGACAAATTTGACTTTTGCTGAAATACTACTGCCGTTTTCTGCCTATATACTTTGTTTCCTAAGTGTTTGAATGTGCAGTATGTGCAATCAAATAAAAAGATTTTGCTGACATATATTATATTATTGTGCAAAATATACATTGGACAGTGTCCTTTATTACAAGTGAGATGAGAAAGTTTACAAGGTTGCAAACTTCACAGGCCTATTTGTTGTGAGATTGACGAAGACTGATCAAACTTTTTGACGTGAGATGAAGCATATCTCCATGAGACAGGGATGACACCGATATGGTTACATCCTGCATCACATTCTTTCAAGGAGCAAGGACATTTATGATGGAAAAACTAGCAAGTTGGCAACTTTCCTAACACTACCATACATCAACATAAGTCATAGCAGCTAATAAGTTACTATTCCAGCAGAAAAAAATACCAACTTGGCATCTGCTTCAATCCTTTTGTCTCTTTTAGGTCTCGGCAACGTGTGAAAGCCAGTCTGACACATTTAAGTCTGTTGCTCGGTAACTCTCCCTTTTTCTCTTCCTCTTACTCCGTCTTCCTCGGTTTCTTTGTCGCTTCCGGCCATGATGTCCATGCAGTGAATACGGCTCTTGCTTCTTTTTATTGCTAGCAGAAGGGTTTAATTGTTGTTGTGTGAGGTGGTGCCATACGCAGTTCTCGTTATTGCACACCTCCCTCCTCTATGGATTTCCAAATCCAAAGTGACCACTCTCTGTCTGGACCCAGGTATATGCAGAAACAAAAGAAATAAAAAATACTTGGGAAAATTAAATCAAGAACAGTCATAATGAGTAAGGAGTGAAATCAAAGACAGAGGATGAATAAGAAACAAAATCAAAGATGAATATACTTGGACTACACCGCCTCTCTGTGTAGCTAAAGGCAACTATTGTTAGTTAGTTACCCAACTTTGAGGGAGCTGTGTGTGTGTGTGTGTGGTGAGTTGTCTTCCACAAGACGTGTATCATCAATAATGAATTAATGAAGTGGAGAAGGTCCTCAATGACCTTCCATTTTGCCAGAGGTTACTTTCCTCAACAAACGCTTAGCCGAATGTTTGGCAGTGAATTGGCTGTTTTCAACGGTCATTGTTTTTGATTAGCGGCATGTCCCTCCTCCTGACAATGGCATGTTCATCTTGTTACTGGGTGCCATTGGCATGTCCCTCCTTGTGCCAGTGATATGTACTTCCTGATACCACATGCTTAATAAAAAGCAAAACCCCCTCTCTCAGGGAGAGTGTGCACAGTTAGTGCTGGTCAGGGGCGGCCTTCCTACAGGCGGTATAGGCGGTCGCCTAGGGCGCCACTCAGAGGGTAAAAAACTGCGCCCAGCAAAAACTGCGCCCAGCAAAAAAAGAAAAAAAAGAATTGAGAATCAAGAGTTTTATTTGCGCCCCCTTCTATATCCCCAACCAACATTTTTACATTAAAAAAATAAAACTTATATTAGGGTAAAATGAGCCAAAAATCGAAAACGGAAGGGGTACGTTCTTTCTTGGTGTTGTCAGAACATGCTAGCACAGTGAGGCGTTTGGTTAGAGTGTGCGTGTGCATTCAAGAAACTTTAAAGAACGAAATAATGAAGAGGCTAAAGCCATCTGGGGCGCAATTTAAGAAGAAAAGAAAGGAAGAAGAAGAAAAACGTGCCAAGGACAAAGGTAAATCCTTAAATCCTGTTCCTAGCCTAGAATGAATTCCAGATAAGAAAACGTTAATGAATGCTTGAATTGCCCACGGGTACTTTAGTGGAGTTAAGAAGAAAAGTTGAACGTTTTCCCTCACATAGTTCTTTGAGCATTCTACAGCGGCGGGTAGGATATATCAAAAATTATATGTCCATTTATTCTACATTATACCAAAAAGACATGATTAAAATAGGGGCACGCATATAAAGTCAATAGCCAGTGCGAAAACACTACAAATATAGTGCGAGCGAGCTAGCCAGTTTAATTAGACATGATTTAACTAATCAAGAGCTATGCGTCTTGGAATGAAAAAAGTATGTCAGGCTGTCCAAATACACCAAAATACTTGATAACTACATAATAGCTACATTTACCAAATAATAATATACATACTGTAACGTGCCGGCATAGTCGCGCCATAATGCCGTGCGGCCAGGGGCGGTTCTAGCCAATTGGAGGCCTTGGGCAAAGAAGGTCCGTGTATCTTCTGGCCAACCGATTTTCGTTTTAAAACCAGGAAATGGAAAACGGACAACGAGCCGTCTCTCGTCTACCGTCTCGGAGTCGGAAAATGGGAAACGAGGAACGAACCTATTTCCCATTTCCCATTTATTTTCCAAACGGGGAACGGGTCGTTTTCTGTGGTTCGTGTGCGTGGTTATGGATGGAAATTCGGGTAAATAAAAACAGGGGCAATTTTCCATCACTGATTTTGCATTAATATGACCCGGGACTCTACGAGCGTCTAGGCCCTTGTCACAGAACCAGTCCCGGGTCATATTAATGCAAAATCAGTGATGGAAAATTGCCCCTGTTTTTATTTACCCGAATTTCCATTCATAACCACGCACACGAACCACAGAAAACGTTCGAAACGTTTTGAAATCGGATATGGGAAATAGGTTCGTTCCTCGTTTCCCATTTTCCGACTCCGAGACGGGAGACGGAAGACGGTGTCGCTGACGGCTCGTTATCCGTTTTCCATTTCCTGGTTTTAAAACGAAAATCGGTTGGCCAGAAGATACACGGACCAAAGAACAATGTTGAGGCCCCCCCCCCCCCCCCAAAAAAAATAAAACATCGTTTTAATGTTATGTGGAACTGACATTTATTGTGAGTATATGACTTTAACAATTAAACAGTTGTAAATTATTTTAATTATGAGGTTTTGAGTGCAGTGTTTTAGACGTGTTACTTTTGTATTACTTAATCAAAACAATGTTACTTGTTACATTTGATTAATGCTTTATAGTTCTGTTTCTGAATGTTTTCAACTGAAACCTCCAAATGTGTAGGCCTACAGGTCCTGCTTTAACCATTTCAATTCTCTCTATATCTGTTAATTTGTCATGACATAGGGGTCTTCACTAATCACTGTATCACCACCATCGATGTTACTCACATTGTTGACATCACTGCTGTCGTTATCAGCCAGCTGTGCTTGAGCTGTGTTCATGACCATGGCAGTATCATGCGAGTCGTCAGTAGGGGTGTGACAGTGTCTCGGATATGGGCAGCTGTGGTACATGATGGCTCACCGTTTGTAGAAGCAAAGCCAGCAGAGCTAGTTGGTGTCACTAAGCTGTTTGTCTGCTGCTGCTGCTAGCAATCGCTAAACTTGACTTAGCCGCATTATCAGATATTTCTTCCACTTCAACGGACTAATTCCTTTATTGGAAATTGTGTGTTACCTTAGGCAATTTCTCCCTGAACTTCTCATCCTGCCCTTTCCTCTTTCTTTTCTCGCTGCCACTTAAAAAGCGTTTCATGCAACCACACACGTCACCACAAGAAAAATTGTCAGTGACAGAAAAGTCACGTGACCTGGACTAATTTTTTCCATGATGGAATTAAGATACATTTTAAGCTGATACTGAAAAGAAAATAATCGTTTTTCATGCTTATTATGAATTGTCATTATTTTACAATGACAAGTGATTTATTTTAATTAGCAAAAAAAATAAAAAATCAGAAATACGACGAGGCCCCCCTGGTGGCCGAGGCCCTGGGCAACTGCCCGGTTTGCCCGTTCGTCCGGTCCGCCCCTGCGTGCGGCTATGGAATCAGATCAATGCCATAAATATTTTGTAATCTGTAATATAGATTTTGTATCTGTAACATAGATTTAGTATCTGTGAAACCATCTACACTTTCAAAACCTATCTACAGATAAGGATTTCAAATACGAAATGTATCTACACTTTCAAAAACTATCTTCACTTTCAAAATGTATTTACAGATACAGATTTCAAATACGAAATGTATCTACACTTTCAAAAACTATCTACACTTTCAAAATCTATCTGCAGGTACGGATACCAGTTACGCATTACGGATAGGGATACGGATTTCTGTTACGAATTACAAAATCTTTTTGGCACTGTTTTTACAGCCATTCTAAAGAGCCAATCAGCGCTTTTGGCAGATTTTCTAAAGTGCCAATCAACACGTTGTATCCTGTACTGACTAGCCAATCAGCGCTAGCTTGCTGGCAACTGCTGGACCGCTCATTATTCAATAGTTATAACCTAAATCTGCCACCGCTCTGCCTAGGGAGAGATCTGGGGTCTCCCCCGCACGGTTTGAATACAATTCGGTGTACGAACGCCGTGGGGGAAGTTAAACAAGCATGCCTTATGTCTGGCCCAAAGGCCTGATGAACACCTGTACTATTTAGTTAATCTTAGGCTCTGGCGATTCAGAGATCGCTTGGCTGCAGAACGCATTGTAACTAAGAAATTGGTCTCATATATCTCTTCCACTGAGACGCTAGAAAACTCGCTTCCATAAAAAAATACACAATAAAACGTTTTCAAGGACTTCAGAAAATGGTTACAAATAGCCTACCCCAAAGTGCCATGAAAAGAAACGAAAATTACATTGCAAGGTGGTTTTGAAATCAGGCTGGTCATTATCCAGCTGCTGAGGATGCATATGCACTTAACGGTATACCCCCAGCATCACTTTGCATGTGTCTGGAGAACAAGACAATAGCAGTCTGTCTGCTAAATGTTCTCATCGTGATAATGGGTCATATGAATACTGTTCATGGTTAACTTAATTAAATGTATTAATAGGAGATCGGTTACGAAAATGCTAACGTTAGCTTTCGTTAGCTACCAAAGCAGATCCTAATATCTTCCATACAACGACAAGGGTCTTTGAAACAGGTGGAACGAAGTGTGGAGTGAAAACCACTGACTATGATTGTGCGTTTTACAATGACTTTATTAACAACTCCAAATATAGGACTTCTTACTTGTGCCACTTCTCGGTCTCTGATCCATGACTGCTGCATACACCGCTTCACTCAACTTTCCCAGTTACCAGCAAGCTAGCGCCGCTGATTGGCTAGTCAGTACAGGATACAATGTGTTGATTGGTGCTTTAGAAAATCTGCCAAAAGCGCTGATTGGCTCTTTAGAATGGAAGTAAAGACAGTGCCAAAAAGATTTTGTAATTCGTAACAGAAATCCGTAACTCGTACTTGAAATCCGTATCCGTTTCCGTATCCGTAATGCGTAACTGAAATCCGTAAGTGAATTCCATATCTGCAGATAGATTTTGAAAGTGAAGATAGTTTTTGAAAGTGTAGATACATTTCGTATTTGAAATCCATATCTGCAGATAGATTTTGAAAGTGAAGATAGTTTTTGAAAGTGTAGATAGGTTTTGAAAGTGATGGTTTCACAGATACAAAATCTATATTACAGATACAAAATCTATATTACAGATTACAAAATATTTATGGCATTGATCTGATTCCATATGCGGCGGGCTCATACTTTTCTTTGTGTGATACACTAGCGCTCAACGATGTTCCCTAACAATGGGCCTCATTCTCGACAGCAGTTGGGAAGACTTTCCGAAGGATTTCAGAAGGAACTCCACTTCGGAAACATTTATGAAAACATTTGCATTCTCGTTATTTTTTTCTTCTGTGCTTTCTTCTGAACTTCAGACAACTTTCAGAACTCGAAATAGCAGTCGTAACTCTACCGGAATCTTCTCAAATGGGGTTCCTTGGGCCATCTTGTGGTTATTTGAGGAATCGCGTTGAGGAATGACACACGTTTCTAAAATTGCGTCTCCTAATAAGGAGCTGGCAGGGCGTGTATGTATGCAAATCTACTTTCACGAGAACGCGCATCAATCTAAGAAGCTAATCGGAAGGAACCCAGCTGAGAAGACTTCGGCTGCTTATGAACACATTTTCAAGCGTGCGGGAATGCAGTGGAAGCGTTTCTCTTACGTTGTTTTTGCGAAGTCGTGTAAGAAACATTTCTGAAGAATTACAGAAAAAGGTCGAGAATGAGGCCCAATGTTCCTTACTGTTCTTATTGCATGTCGTGGTTCTGTGTTGGGATTGAGTTTATACAGGTGTGTGACGGTAACACAGTCTGTTCAAGATAACCTGTAGCAGGGCATAAAGCCCGTGCCATTTTGACATTGTGTTGTGTTAAGTATTTAGTAATAAAAAGCCATACTTATATAACAAACACTTTTGTTATATAATTTTAGATTCATTTTTAGAAGACTAAGATAACATTATTTGCGATTGGAAAGATGACGTGAAGGTGTGTGTCTATCCATAAACAGTTGAACAGGGGGGCGTGGCCGGAGCGTGATTTTGTTCTTCAATTATTGTTTGTTCATCGTTGCGATCGTTGTTGTGTTAGGTAAAAAAAAAAATGCATTGCAAAATAGTGTTTGAAAGTTGCAATTCTGTTTTCGTGGGATAAAAAAATATTATTATTTGGGCGCTAGGAGTGAAGCTCTGGGAAGAATAAAGTGGAGCTGGCTTTTCCAAGCCCTGCAGCTAGCCTGGTGACACCAGCCTACGTATTTCCGCCTGATTTGATTTCAAGCTCAGAAATCACTAACCTGAAGAGAGTCTCAGACTCCAGCACTGATCATTATGTCCAAATCCTCACTCACTCCCTCCTTTCCTGCCTATGCTTTATATGAGACTGATATATTAACCCACTCAACCTCCCAGTAGCAGTGGGTCTCTCTGGATGATCAGGATATGACTGGACCTAGGCCTGGGCAAAAAATCGATACGATTCGTTTTTTAAGGAAATCGAGTTGTACGATTTTTTTTGTTTGTTTGTTGTGTTTTTTTTTTATCCACTGTCCGTATCACTAAGCTACGGAACCCGGGAGAGGTCACCTTAAATTATATTTTTTCTGGCCGTGATAATTCGTGAGTACGTTTTCCTTTGATTGAGCTCTCGATTTAATAAAACGTGAGCACGTTTTCCTTTAATTGAGCCCTCGATTTAACAAAACGTGAGCACGTTTTCCTTTAATCGTGCCCTCGATTTAATAAAATGTGCTCACTTTTGTCATTTCCGACATTTTCCCGGTTTATTCTACTCAGCAGTCAGCGAAGGACAGCGATGGAGCCGACGGCCGATAGCCTGAAGGAGTTCTTGAAGGATAGAGGTGTGAGCGAAGGGGTTGTTCAGACACTCGAGAATGAAAAGGTATGTGGGGTGCAAGAACATGTTTAACTTCATTAACATTATTTTTTATTCGAGTAACAGGAGGGCTGGCTGGGTTATAACTAGCCTGCTAACACTGCTAAGAACGTGTTTCGTTGATGTCATGTCGTTTGAAATGTAACCTGCTTAGCTTAACTTGCTTAGCTTCCGTTAGCTAAACTAACTTTACACTGCTTAACTTGCTTAGCTTCCGTTAGCTAAACTAACTGAACCATGGCAAACAAAACGATAAACCTTATACGTGTAATGATGAGGTTGAAGTTGACAGCTTGGGTATGATCAGCAAAGGCAAGTGTGTGTGTGTGTGTGGGGGGGGGGGATAGGCCTACAGATTATCCACACTAGTTTTGAGAACAGCTATTGCATTTCTATTATTAAGATCGAGGCCAAAGATGGTCCAATGAAATAGCAACTTTCTTTCACCACGGCTATAGGCCAAACTATGTTTACTGTATTGTGCCTAAACTATTCTTCATTACTTTAAAACAACAAGCCTAAGTGGTCTCATATTGTTTTCTATAGCCTAAAACAGGACTGGTTGTTCTGTTTAAGTCCACTCAGCTGTGCTAGTAACCAAAATGCTGATCTGAAAATGTGATTTATTAGTTAATTATGCTAGTTAATATTCAATGCTGACATTCTTCTTCCATGTTCTCTTCTTTTTCACAGATTGATCCATCTGTGATACTGCTAATGAGTGATGCTGACTTGGCAAAATACATTCCTAAATCAGGGGACCGAATAGCTGTGGTGGCCTTTTGCAGACGATCCAGCACATCCAGTAATTCAAGAAGAGACCATATACTGACTCGACTGCGCCGAAGACTAACAGCAACTACAACGGGTGCGAATCCTTCAAATTCAACCTGGAGTGGGAATAAGAATGCAGAAAAAAGAGAGAGGCGGATTGAATTAGGATGGATGGAGTTTGATTCTAAACAACAGCAATACAAGCAGGTGAAGGCAATTAAAGGTGGAGGAACCAGACATTTGACCATTGATAAAAACCTAACAGTGGAGGAAGTAAGGGTCATGGCAGAAACTATTTTTTTTCCAGACGGGATATCAAAGAACAAAACACTCTCATGTTACCATTCTGAAATTCAGTCCTCACAGATTGCGGTGGAGAGTTCAAGCACTGTTGAGCAACTGTACAGCCTAAGTCGAGTTCGAATACTAAGACTGTATCTCTGCACCAAATTAAGAGAATTAGAGATCGAGGAAGACACCCATCCCCAAACCCCCCAGAGCTCAACTTCTCTTGCAGATGAGTACTTACCAGAACCAGAATTTTGGACTGGCCAGAACACAGGAAATGAGACCTCCACTGTTACAGTTACAGTGTCTCTTCTAGATAGTAGCCCTGCTGATTCATCTCCACATCCATGTTTTTCCATACCGTTGCACTCCCTGTGTGCACAGCCCATCAGTGACCCTGAACCGCCTCTAAGCCAACCATTAGTTACAGGGGTGGAACCCACAGTTGCAGGAATAGGCCTACAGCACACTAACTCAACAGCCAGTGAATCCTTACCATGTAATGCTGTGTATTCCTCAGTTGTTGACCTGACCACTACTGAATCTCCTCCCCAAGCCTCTTGGATTTTTCAGCCTTCTGTAGCAGAGTCTTTCCCCGAGTCAGACAGTGACCATGAGCCCAGTGTCACATTAATCATACGGAGAGGACACTGTCTCACTGATCTTATCAAGGCATTTAAAGATCCTCATGTTTTAGAGTCAGAGATCTACTTTAAGATGCGATTGCCTAATGGTCAGCTTGAAGAAGGGGAAGGAGTAGGAGTTTTCCGTGATCTCATCACAGAATTCTGGACTGAGTTTTACGAGAGATTCACAATGGGGCGTGATGCAAAAGTGCCTTTTATCAGGCATGATTTTCAGATTGAAGAATGGCAGGCTGTTGCTAGAGTGCTTGTTTTGGGATGGAAACGTGCCGGATACTTTCCAGTGCAGCTAGCAGCCCCATTCCTGGAGGAGGTGCTATACGGATCAGCAGTTAGCAGCTGCAAGGATGGATTTCTACAGTATGTGTCAGAGCAGGAGAGACATATTCTTCTCAGTGCCTTGGATGACTTTGATTCAGTCGAAATGGAGACTCTGCTTGACCTCCTTGATGTCCATGAGTGTCACCAGGTGCCAAATAAAGATTATCTCATCCCATTACTCTCCCAACTGGGTCACAAGTCCCTAATCCAAGCACCAATGTACATCATTGAATGCTGGCGCCCCATACTTGATACCTTAGCCCACACTCTCCCGATCGAAGTGCTACATGAACTGTTAAAACAGAAAAAACCAACTTCGAAGACCGTGAAGGAGCTTCTCCAGTTCCCAGATGAGATGACCGCAATACAGCATGCAGTTGCTCGCCATCTGAAACGTTACATTGCGGAAGCTGACCATCAAACTTTACAAAACTTCCTGAGGTTTTGCACTGGCTCAAATTTGGTTGGGCATTCCATTAAGGTTGAGTTCACTGAATCATCTGATTTTCAGCGCAGGCCTCAGGCTCACACATGTGGGTGCATTCTTAAATTGCCTGTTGGTTACTACAATTACCCAGACCTCAGAAATGATTTTAATAGTGTGCTGACTAGTTCTGTCTGGGTAATGGATATGGTGTAGATTGTCTCATCATCTACATAGGGTCAGCTTGCAGTTCTCCAGTTTGGTTAGCTTTATGAGAAAAAACTGCAATGCCTCAAAAAAGGTGAGGAGTATACGCTGTTCTGATACTAAACAGCTCAGGTTATTCAATTGTTTAATGTTAAGTAAACTGTGAATGTGTGCAAAACATTTTAATTTTTAATTACCAATTTTGTAAACAGTCCTGGATTAAACAGGTGTCAATTTTCTTTTTTAATTCTTACACAAGAGTTCAAAACAAGCAGTTGTGAAAAGCATATTTTGAATGTAGCAAAGAAACAACACATTTTTTTATGCTTAAAAAAGTATATATACACTGTAAAATGTGATATGTTGCGTTTACTTGAAGGAATCCAGGAAACCGGTTGCCTTGAACAAGTCTAGTACATTGAAATAGAATTTTCAAGTTAGGTGTACTATGGAGGCTAAGTACACCTTACTTGAAAATTCTATTTCAATGTACTTGACTTGTTCAAGGCAACCGGTTTCCTGGACTCCTCCAAGTAAACGCAACATATCACATTTAACAGTGTATATTTCTGTGTTTTACGTATGGACAGATATTTTTTTAGTTTAAGAGCAAATATTTTGAACAGGATTGTTTACATATAGTATGCCCTGTATTCCTTGTTACGCTGAGGAACTGTTCAACTGAAAATCAATGCCATTTAAACAGTAAACAATGGTGTGGTCTTGCAGAAGTCATCTTATGTGTACTGTACTTTTTATTACTGTGTTTTTAAGCTGGGGCTTACATCATGTGTTCAATAAATAGATTCAGATCATAGGCTAGATAGGTGATGGATGGATGGATAGATGGATAGATAGATACATACTTTATTCATCCCCTAGGGGAAATTCAGGTATCTTACAGCTCACAGTGACAGGAATTACACCACACATAACTGTATTGTATTGTTTGTATGTGATGTACAGTGCTGTGTAAGTAATGATCAATGCAAAAGATTTACTATGAACACAAATGAAAGGGCCGTCTGTTAGTCTTCTCTCCTGAATTTCCCCTAGGGGATGAACAAAGTATCTATCTATCTACAGAGCCCTACTCAATTAGTAGTGGACGAACAAAGTCCCTTAAAGTAATGTACAATTCCTGTGCCTGTGGACAGTTTGAAGACAACTCCAATCCCCTTTCCAACATAACATTTGAGCAAAAATCAAATATGTCAGGATCGCATGGAACAGAACTTAAGAATGTGCAGTTTTCTTCACACACAGCTAAATCATCCGCATTAACAGGTACAAGAAGATCATCAGCTCCCCACAAGTGTGATGCCACATACATCATATCAGGTATGCCAGACGGCACATTCGTGTTTGTAGAGGGGCGGATGCGATGTGCATTCCAGATGTTCATGATGCTGTTTAACTCGTCCTGAAAAAAAAGGAAATCCACATAAGTCAGTGATATTTAGAATCCCAAGAACATCTCGAGTGTTTGGATGTAGGAAATATACATATTATACCTGAACAGGTCCCATGAAACACAGCTGGATTAACGCCTTGTCCAGATAGTCCCCTGTGAAAAGGCCTTCATCCTTTAGCTCGCCAAACATCTGAATCCAGTGCTCAATTCCTTGTCTTCTCATCACTCCCCACCAACTCTCAATTCTTTGATTGGCAGTGCTTACTCCTGTTAAAAAGCTTGATGGTCCTGCTCTTCTGTCTTCATCATTTCGTCTCAAGTACACCTGCATGTCTCTCAAGACCACGTTCTCGGTTCCCATGTCGGTGCGCAAAAGTCTTGGATAGCCCCCCACCCTCTCTATCGCTTCTGTATAGTAGCCCCCAACCACACGCGGATCACTATTTGTGAAGGCAGCCCTGAGCCAAATAACCTTTCTACTATATCCATCAATGCAACCATTTATGCATATACCATAAGGCTTGAGCTTATCATAAGAATCGATGTGCCATATGAAATTAGGCCCACGCGAGAAGTATTGCCTGCGTGTCAGTCGTCGTCTGCGGCGGCACTGAGAGCTTTCAGGGTCAACAGCGCTGAGAATGATGCGCACATCTTCTTTTCTCACCCGCAAACCATGTTCTTTACATTTATAGTACATCCAGCGGTATCCATGTAACCTCCCAGAGCCTTGGAGCTCGCTCAAAATGAACTCTATAATATGACCTAAATCGTCATACTCACGACGGCGGAGACGGTTCGCTCTCAGCATCCTTTTTAATGTGCTCAAACTCATAACCATGGCATGCTGGGTGGCTAAAGTTCTCAATATATCATTGTACGCCATGCCCAAACCATGGTATACCCTGACCAGATCCATCTCGCTAGACAGGTTTCCACTATCCTGGATTGTTGTAACGTGCTCATGTTTAAATGTGTCAACTCAAGACAATATCGAGTGCACGTTTTAGAAATTGTGGCCACGTTTAAGTAGATCGTGCACACACTAAATGATGCTCTCATTGTACCAAATCGTTCCCTCGTTTTAGTAAATAGTGTCCTCGTTTTAATAAATGGTTCCCTCGTTTTACAATGCTTTAAATGAGAGCACAATTTAGTAAAATGAGAGCACACTATAGTAAAACGAGGGCACACTTTAGTAAAATGAGAGCACACTATAGAAAAACGAGCCCACACTTTAGTTAAACGAGCGCACAATTTAGTAAAATGAGAGCACACTATAGTAAAACGAGAACACATTGTAGTAAAACAAGCGCACGTTCTAGTAAAACGAGGGCACGTTCTCTGCACATGTGAAACATTTTGTGATGACCCCTCCAGGGTTCCGTACTAAGCACATAGCGCAAGCATTTCATTTTTACATTCGCCAAGACCCCTGCAGACCTTCCGTAGTGTATTTCCTGTCTTGTCCCACTCCCACCTCATCCACAAACAAACATGGCAAGTGAAACACACGGGGAGAGAGGTGGGCTTGTGCCAAAGAAAGGTGCCACTACCTCTGTAGCAGGGCTCGAAATTGGCACCCGCCAGGCGCCAATGGCGTGTAGATTTTTGGGCTGGTGACTAAATTGTCTCCGATGCTCCGCCACTTGGCGAGTGACATTGCGGAGCAAATCTCCCGTCTATTGCGCCCGTCATGGTTAATAATAGCTTGCAACGCCAACACGAACAGTGGGAGAAGGGAGAGGGTAACATAAAGTTCTTAGAATTTTAATACAACAATGACAATTTGCGCACGAATACAATGTTCTAATATTTTGCCAGCGAATACAAAGTTCTAATACTTTGCCGGCGAATACAAAGGTTATAAAGTTCTTATATTTTGAGCGCGAATCAAGAGTTGAAACCGACTTAGTTGACCACACGCCATTATCGCAGATAAACGAAAGCTAAAATAATGTGCCGATTCATTGCCGTTGCATCACCTCAAGCAAAGGTGCAGAGAACATCTAGGGAGGAAGAAATAACAGCCACCACAGCAGCTACAGCTACACCAAGGGCATGTTGCAGTAGGTGGCTCATTGCGAATAATGGGGAGCCAATACGCTGACGGTGGTAGTAAGGCAGCGTAGAGCAATGGCTGAATAATTATCCCCGACCGGTGGGCTCTCGCACGCCCCCTTCAGTGAAGCAGAGGTACTGTTTGCCTTCCCTCTGTTTTTTCAATGCGGTTTTTTGTCAGATCAGTAAGACTATAGTATAATAAGCTATTGCATATCTATGCTGTAGTGTTATTTGGACAATATTGATCTATCATATAGGTGTCATTTAAAAGCTTAATTTAGATTTTTTTTTAGTAGACCTAATGCAGTGCTACTTAGGTTAAATGAATTCATATGAATATAGTTTTTGCACTTTTTAAAATGAAAATAAATGTGTTTTGGAAATTATTTTACCGTGAGTAGTCATTTCATGGGGGGGTGAACCGAATCGTGAATCGTGAATCGTGAATCGAGTTTTTTATGAAAAAATCGGAGATTTTTTTGGGGGGGTGAATCGCCCAGCCCTAACTGGACCTCGGCTCGCCTTTCCACCCTCCTGTTCCCCTCATACAGATGGAGGTCTCTGTTTTCTGTGTTTGGATCAAGGGACAGGAGGAGCAGACAAGGGTTTCTGGGGTTGAAATACTGCAGGGTTTACATTGGATGTTCATTTGAGTTCATTGGGCCTCATTCTCGATCATTTTCTGAAATTCAGAAGAAATCCCAGATGAGAAAACTATTGAGAATGGCAAATGTTTTCCTAAATCCACCGAAGTGGAGTTCAGAAGAAAGTCCTTCTTAAATTCTTCTCAACTGCGTTCGAGAATGAGCAGTGGCGGACCTAGTCATTTGGGGGCCTAAGGCGAACATAGCCAGGGGCCCTCTTCATCCGTCCTTTTAATGCAAAAAAAAAAGGGCCACCTCAAAGCAGGGGCGGACTGGGGGGAAAAAGTGGCCCGGGAGTTGTCTGTCAGAGCGGCCCACTTAATATACGGCGCGTTGCCCGCTCAATGTATGCAAAATACCCATACACTTAACATAATTTTGGATGATTACAAAGAAATAACATTATATATGTTTTTTAATAACATTTGGATCCACAAATTTGCCTGGATGGACACATGGAATAAAATGATACTGGCTATTGTAACACTCCAAGGTAGGTATAGTTTGCTAGATGAATATGCTTAACTCTGGGCTAGTATCAGATGGTTAGGGCCTATATGTATAACTACAGAGCCTGTAGGAATACATGTCAGCAGAGAAAGAGTACACAATTTTTTTGATAATGATTAGGGCGACCTACATTAAGAAATATCATTTTTTTTGTAGGCTGATTAACTCATACAGCAATACCTTTTTGTATAGTAGATGGCAGCACACAATCAAAATATTTCCCCTCTACCTACATAGCTACAGTAGCTAGTTATATGGATGAAAGTTGCATTCAGGAGCCTTCATAAGCAAACATGATTTGGCTCCACATTAAATTATCCCACTTTTTTATTATCCACATGTCTCAAATGTTGTATGATGCAACATAGCTTTACAGGACACATAAAATATGTCCAGTGACAACGTAAAGAAGGGGGCAACATATAAGTAAAAACCAACCGTATTTATTGTCTCGAAAGTATTTGCTTACAAAAGCTAAATAAGTCTTCACAAAGAAAATAACTCAGTGTTAGGGCAAAAAGCGAACATCCTCACTGTACAACCTATGAAAAGTGACAGTGGGTAGCCTACAAATAAAGAAATACAGACCGCGTTAGCCACTTCACAGCGTGCTAGCCATGATTTTCTTTCGTTCCAATTCTTGCATGTAGGGTTCCACCCTTTGTAGAAACCTGTTGAATCGATACATTTGGTGTAGGAAGTCCTAATTGTTTTGTTGTCAATTTATCTTAATTAGTACGCCGACAGAGAAAAAAAAATCTCCTTTTCCTGAAAGCAGTTCGTCGCCACAATCGCCCTTAAGGTCCGCCGCCACTGGTTAGAACTTAGAACTTTATTGTAGAAATGAACAGAACAGAACATACGATGGGGTGTAAACATCAGTGGTAATGGTAGTGTTGCATGCTGGGTGTGTGATTATGTGTGTGTGTAGGGGTGTTAAAGGTGTCTACGAGCGAGACACGCAAGTATTAGGCTAGAGCAGGGGTGTCCAAATTCTTTCTTGTCAGGGGCCAAATATTAATCGGAGTGGAGGGCCGCGGGCCAAAACCAGAGTTTCATGTTAGGTCAGGTCCCATTATATTGAAATGTAGTGCATATGTGTACCCAATTAACATTACCATTAATATTCTTACCTGCAAACTAAGAAGGGCTAAAAAAGGTGACAAACCAAGCCCCTGTAGGTGGGTCCGGGGGTATCCCCCCCAGATTTTTTTGTTATTTTAACATGTAAATTAAGCATTCTGGTATACTCCAAGACGAAAATAATGGGGAAAGATAACATTTGCTTCAGGTTAAAAAAAGAAACATTTATTAACATATCATACTAATTTAATGTAATCTATTAGTATACACAGGGAAGATAGGTAGGAGACTTATATAATGGCCAATCAACTAACAGCAAGTTAAAGGCTAATAAACATGATTGCAGGCAACAAGAGTGACTACTGATGTTTCGATGGAAATACTCCATTCTATTTGTATCCGTCAAAAGAGAAAGATAAAACAGTTACGTGTAAGCTGTGCCGTGGAAACAAGCGCCGTGACAGCACTTGACTCCAAAGGCTACCTCCACAAACATTTGTTAAGCCAACACGAACAGGTGAAACTTGTAGCAAGAGAGCATCATGCCTTGACCTCAACTGAAGGACAGACTGCCCCAACTCAGATAGAGAGAGAGAGAGCTTGCACATTGACTGCTGGTTGATTTCATATTTCATTTCAACATTCTTTACACAAACATAAGTAAGGTACTTACAGTTGGCAGTTGCTAAACTCGTGTTGACATGTGTGAATTTGAACACATGAATGAACTTGTTCTACCTTTTCCCATTATACATGTAAGTTGAGAAGACTAAAACATCAGCTAGATACCTAGCTATCATTTCATGCAAACGGAGCTCTTCCATTTAAATCGTTTAAGGTTAAGGTAAAAGCTAGCTAGTTAGCTAGCATAGCAACAAGATAACCATAGATATGGATCTGTATTGACAAAAGGTCAATAGCGCCCCCCTTGACCCATCTGAAACCATGTTAAAACTGTGGCCAAGCAGTGAACTGCAACCAGTCTTAGTTAAATATGACGTTGAAACAGAGACCCTGTTAAAAATGGGTTAAAATGCTGTCTAACAAATGACGTTCTAACTATAATTCTGACCGGAGCGCGGGCCAAAATAAATCCAGCGCGGGCCACATTTGGCCCGCGGGCCCCAAATTGGGCAGCCCTGGGCTAGAGTGATTGACATTTAATAACAAATAAACATAGTAAGACTGACGGAGGAGATTAGAAAATAGTGAGAAAATAGTAACCATGAGTGTGAATACAGGTCACTAGGAGTAGTATAAATAGCAGACAGTAATTCCTTTAGGTTGTCATTAGAGGTATATTATGTATTCGGTGAAGCAAGGAAAACTGCCGCAACGAATGATATTTGCGGGAGGGCCGGTTAGTTATAGACTTGGGCCATCGCATCGGCCCATCGGTGCCTGGGTGGGCAATTTATCGTGGGCTTTCTGCTGGGTGGGGGCCTAAGGCAGTTGCCTAGTTCGCCTCAATGGTAGGTCCGCCACTGAGAATGAGGCCCGTTGAGTGTGTGGGTGTTGGTGTGTGGCGACTCTTTGTTGTTGTTGTTTAGTATTGTTGAGTACTGTGGTGAATGTTGTGTCCCTTGATGTGTTCTGTATGATTACTTGCATGCGATGATAAGAAGTCTGGCCGTCGTGTGAAGTCCCAACCCAGTAGCACCAGGAATGTAACATGTTGTCCTGCGTACGACTGACATTGTTACCTCGGAAGTCGGATAGGTAAGTGGAGGGAGTGTGACTAGTGTGACTAATGAGCTGTGTAAGAAATGCTGAATAAGTTCAACTTCACAGATCATTTTATTTACCCACTGTGCCCCCAAACTCCCCCCCCCCCCCCCCCCCCACACACACACTCCAAGAAAAAGAGTACATTACGGCACATTGAATGCCAGTTTATAACTGTTTATTTACTATTTTGCACCAGAAACATTTTAAAACATACTGATCTCATTATAATGGTATTAACACAGAAACATATTTCATTTGGGGTAAAATGTTGAAATGATGAATACAGTCTCATTAAGATTTACCATGGTACATCATTTTGTGGTAGTTATATGAAACAAGGTATCAGAACATACATGCATTAACAGAGGGACTAAACACTTGGGAGAGTGAGGTTATACAACACAGAGCTCATCAAAACCTTTCACACACAATGGCTTATTATTTCTGCTGTGGTAATACTGCATGTGTTACAGCAGACTCTAGAGGTTCAGATATTGTAATAACTGGGGTCCAGAGATGTGGGAATGGCTTCAGTCTGTTGTTGTCCCTAGGATCAAAGATTCTAAGGTCCATCTGCCAGATCCTTACGTGTAAGTGATTTGTTAAATGATGTGATGTGTCACAGCAGCTTCACTGATGATCCAAAACCTAGCTCAAACCCAGGGTAGAGTGTGTGAGTGAATGTGGTCTGGACACTGTACAGGAGGGTCATTGTGTCAGAGATGCTGTAGAAGGCCAGAGTTCCTGCCCTGTGATCCACATACACTCCTATTCTGGAGCTGGCCACTAGAGAGAGTCTAGTCTCTTTATCACTGTGCCAGAAAGAGTAGCTGGTGCTGGAGGGGCTCAGACTCCAGGACTGATCTTTACATCCAAACCCACACATATCGCCCCCTCCTTTCCTCCTGATGCTTTTATATGAGACTGCTATATCAACCTATCTCTCCCCACTCCTCTCAACCTCCCAGTAGCAGCGTCCAGACACACCCTCTCTACACAGCACCCGGCACCACCTATTAAATCTCGCTTGATGATCAAGATATGACTGGACCTCATTTCTACATTCCACCCTCCTGTTCCCCTCAGACAGATGGAGGTTTCTGTGTGCTGTGTTTGGATCCAGTGTGAAGTGACAGGAGTCTGATGGAGGAGAAGACAGGACAAAGGTTTTTTAAGTTAACATCTCACTGAGTGACAGAATAAGTAAATGTTAAAATTAGTGTGTGTGTGTGTGTGTGTGTGTGTGTGTGTGTGTGTGTGAGTGTGTGTGTGTGTGTGTGTGTGTGTGTGTGTGTGTGTGTTTGCACTCCCCATGTATACTCAAAGACAGATACCATTAATGCAGGGACCCCGCCTTTGCCTAGACTACATACTACTACACACTACATACACAATTTCAGCCAAGCAACACGTTGCTTCAGGACCACAAATACCCCTTTTCCACCAAAGCTGGCTCTGGGCTGGTTCTGGGCTGGTGCTTATGCGGTTCGGTGCTGGTTCTTATCTTGGAACCGGCTCGGTTTTCCACCGACTGAGAGCCAGAGTAGGGCTTGCTACGTCTTTAAATCACGTCATACACCTTGTTGTCCTAGCAACGCGTTATAAAGTCACTGAACTGAACTGAACTGTCAAAAAATGGAAGAATATATAGTCATTTTAATGTTGGCCATTCAAGCATACACCGCACTTCGCAGACGTACATGTACAGCTCTTCGTGTTCGCTACGAAGAGAGGATACGTTCACGAAGAAGGGTAATTATCTAGGTTACCGTAATTATCTGAAAAAAGTGTCCGCTAAATGTTAATGTAAATGATAGCATACCAATGCTAGCTAGCGTTAATAATAATAATAATACATTTTATTTAAAGCGCCTTTCATGACACCCAATGTCACTTCACCATCAGGTTGTTAGAATTACAATCACCACATAGAAATAAATAAAAATAACAAAAATAAAAGTCAGTCAGTCAGTCCATAAGAAGAAATTAGTTTTAAGTCTGCTTTTAAAGTTAGAGTCACAATGCCTGATGTAGTTAGGCTAGCTAATAAACGTAGCAGCTCATATGGACTATAGTTGTAAACCAAAACATACATGATTTTACCTTTGCAGATCGTATTATGGCTGAGAGCAAGGCGGAGGTCTCATGTGGTGTGGACGTACCCCCGGTCGCGCTACTGGTGGGACACCGTTGTGCCTGATTTCACCCAGGCACAGTTTGTCCACAACTTTCGTCTATCCCGGGAGACATTTGATTATGTTTGCGACCAGGTCCGGCATCTTATGACAAGATCTAACACCAATTACCGTATGGCGGTCCCTCTAAAAAAACGTGTGGCAATTGCGCTTTGGAAGCTGGCCACCGGGGGCGAATACAGGACCATCAGTTACCTTTTTGGGGTCGGCCTAAGCACAGTTTTCAACTGTGTAGAGCAATTCTGCATTGCTGTAGTAAGTGTCCTGCTGCCTCAACACATCATTACACCAAACGCTGCAAAACTATTAGAGATTGCTGCATTCTTTAATAACCGGTGGAGAATGCCCCAGTGCGTTGGAGCGATAGATGGCAGCCACATACCCATCATGGCACCTGAGGAGTATCCCCGGGACTATTTCAACAGAAAGGGGTGGCACTCCATCATACTTCAAGGTGTTGTGGATGGAAAAGGTCTGTTCTGGGATGTGTGTGTGGGTTATGCAGGGAGTGTACATGATGCCAGGGTTCTGAGGCAGTCCAATTTATGGGATCTGATTAATGATGGGGAGTTATTCAGCTCCCATAAATTGGTCATCTCTGGCATCAACGTTGGGCACTACCTCATTGGTGACCCAGCTTATCCCTTACAAAATTGGTTGATGAGGCCCTACTCTGACACTGGGAGACTGTCCCAAGAGCAACATACTTTTAACTACAGGCTAAGCAGTGCACGATCTGTTGTTGAAATGGCATTCGGGAGACTTAAGGGGCGATGGAGATGTCTCCTGAAAAGGAATGATTGCAAGCTGGAGCTAAGCAAGCTGATGACCCTGACCTGCTGTGTTCTTCACAACATTTGTGAAGAACATGGAGACAATTTTGTTGAGGAGAACAGTAGGCAGGTAATTATTCAGCCTCCAGGTCAGGCATTGCCTGAGCACGGTGAGCTGGAAGGGGCAGACATAAGGTCAGCCATAATGACCCTCTTCAATAGAAGAGAGGAATAAATGTTTATTGTCCCATAACTGTGTTCTGTTCTTTTTACCTGATAAAAGCTGCACATCTCATCAATTCAAGTTTGAGTGATAGGTGAAGTAGTTAGATGATGGATAAAAAAGCATGTGAGCCTTCACATATTTAAAACTGAAGAACAAGAGTAAATGGATAAATAATTATATTTGTATTAATAAATAGTTTGATACAAGAATAAATAGAAATAATTAATGATTAATCTTATTTATTGGCTTGGGACTCCATCGCCGTCACCATGCGCCCCATAAGTCCGAGCAGTGCGCCCGTATCAGTGTCCATTTTAGTCATCATTTCCCTGCTAAAATCTAAAAAATGTTGGTCTGCCTTTCTCATATAGTCAATGAGGTCATCATTTCCTCTCTTTCTTTTTCCTGTTAACAAAACAAAAACATAACAATAAAGATTACTAAACAAAGTAATGACTTCACTTGGCTTACCAAAACATGAGCTTCTTAATATTTAGTTAACAAACACACCTTTGGCTTGCTGTACGGAGGAGGAGGCCAATCCACCAGAGGTAGATGGTGCCGGTGAGTTGCTGTCCCGTGGCGGCGGCGACGTTGGTTCCTCACCCTCCTCCACTTCTAGATCAGTGACAGACTCTAACAAATAGCCAAATCAAGAGAATTGTGTCTTAAAACAAAGTCTTCCAAACAACAATTACATCAACTTCAGTCTTTTTGTGGTGAAAAACATCCAACTCTCGTGAAAACATTAACTTTTTACTATTGTAACCATGGCTACGGAAAGTAAGCTAAATAGCAAGCGCTAACCTATTAGCTGTCTATCAACTAGCGTCAGCTGCTAACGTCTACAACTTTAACGTTTCCCAAACAATTTAACGTAATGTTAAAAAGAGACACAGTTAATAAATACATTTAATTGACGTAATGAGAAGACCTACCTGAAGCAGGTTCGCTGTCATCCACTATTGCCTCCAACATTTCTGTGGCTGTGGCTGAATTAAGCGCACCACTCAGCTGACAAGCCGGTCGGTCTCCCAATACCGACTCCAGGATCTCGTAATAGGGATTTTTTTTTGGACGACCGTTCCCACTTCTCCCGTGCTCCTTCTTCTGGTCCCTATAATCTTTTTTTAATTTTTTAATTTTATTTATTAATTGTTCCGTCCCCCTCTCATACCCAGCCGCGGCCATCTCCACCTTAATTTTGTCGAAAATCGGCTTCGTTCTCACGGCCCCATCTAATTTATTCTGTACCTCTGTAGAGGACCACAGAGCCAGTAAGCATTTTGTCTCCTCCTCAGACCACTGCTGTTTTAATTTCCCATCCATTTTTTGCTGCTGTTGCGGTTAGTTTTGTTGCTGTTAATGGTCTTTTTTTGAATGCCGGCGTAATGTGTATTTGTTTTGACACGAGACGGGACCATAATCCCGCCCCCTGGCTCCCGACGTCACTGGTTCTTGTTTTCTGGCCCACCTAAAAGTTGGTGCTGAGTTGGAACCTGTTTTTTGGAACCGGAGCCAGGTTTTTTTCGGTGGAAAACCAAAGAGCCCAGAACCAGCCCGGAACCAGCCCAGAACCAGCCCAGAACCAGCTTTGGTGGAAAAGGGGTAAAAGAGGAGAGGTGTAATCTGATTGGCTGGTGAGCTCAAAAAACAACCTTTCGCCAGAATTACGGACAGTACCTTTAATGGTCTATGTAACAGGACAGGAGTGAAGCATTCATCTATTCTGGAGGACATACGTATCTTCCGTATAGACTAAACACTGGCAGCATCAGAACCACTGGACTGGGCCAAAGCTTCAATGCAAGTCACATGATGGGTCCCCTTCTGAGGGTGTTGTGTTTACCGCTAGGATTTGTTAATTTCTGGTTTAAATGCTGATTCAGTCACACTGACTACAGTACATTGTGTATTATTAAAGCATGTCTGGATACTTAACCCTTAGAACTCAGAGCGTTTTTTGTGATTTTTTGTATATCGGGCTTTAAACACATGTGGGAGGCCTTCAGAGAGGTCCACTACTATGTATCTTATATCATTTTTCTCAGCAGAACCTAAGCAATATGATAATGTAGGGTGTGTTGTATTTTAACCAACTATATGAAAATGTCAGGGCAATGATCATGAAAAAAATGTGAGGTCCGATTCAGATTTTTTTAAATAAATGAGTATAGACAATGTCAAATATACAGATTAAAGAGTTTTTATTGCCTAAATCTGTAAACACATTTGTTCTGAAACAAATTAAGTCACTGTCTTTGAAATAAACCTCACCAAAATGTATACATGGTCATATAGCAGCAGTCTGTTGTAGGCGTTTTTGGGAGGCTTCATAAGTAACCCATGAGATATGAAGGTTGTCACATACCCTTACACAGAAATGCAAGGTTATTTACAGATGGAAAAGATAAATGAACACTTATTTCATAAAAATCTAATTGAAATGTGCAATATAATTCTCAAAAATAAATAAATATGTTAATTTAACAACAATCTATTATAGGCGTTTTTTATATTTTTCATAAATAACCCATGAGAGATGATGGCTGTCACACACCCTTACACATAAATCCCAGGTTATTTACAGATTAAAAGCATACATTAACACTTTTGAAAAACAAATCTCATTAGAATGTGCAATATAATACCAAAAGCAGATAAATATTCTCATATAAAAGCAACCTGTAATAGGCGTTTTCAGAATATGTCATAAGTAACCCATGAGGTATGAGGGTGTCACACACCCTAACACATAAGTGCAAGGTTATTTACAGATTGAAAGGATAAATACACACTTATTTGAGCATATCTCAATTAAAAAAGAAATATACTTTTCATAAACAAAGAAATAATGTCATATAGCAGCAACCTGTTATAGGCATTTTCAGAATATTTCATAAGAAAAACATGAGGTATGATGGGTGTCACACACCCAAACACATAAGTGCAAGGTTATTTACAGATTGAAAGGATAAATACACACATATTTGAGTATATCTCAATTAAAAAAAGAAATATACTTTTCATAAACAAAGAAATAATGTCAAATAATTGAGCAGCAACCTGTTACAGGCGTTTTCAGAATATGTCATAAGTAACCCATGACGTATGATGGGTGTCACACACCCTAACACATAAGTGCAAGGTTATTTACAGATTGAAAGGAAAAATAAAAAAATACTAATCACAATAAAAACTGCAAGGAGGAAGGAGCCTTTCTTTTCCTCCTTAGTGGTGGTTGGGCTTCAGACTGGTCACCTCTACAATACACACAAAGAAAAAAAAAAAACAGTCATTTCCTGTACATGTAAAGCAACAAAATTGGGTGTGCGCTTTCAGCATCTGGCTGTCCAACACTGTTCATATGCAAATATTTGACCACTTTAGGAGTGGCATCATATATACACCTGTGTACGTATGTATTGTGTAAAATAACTATTATAGCATCATATCCAACCATGCAGTGACAATGAAACTTTTCCTCAAAAACGTTATCAACAATACAGTTCATATTAGGCCCATCATTTCAAGTTATATCAGTGCAAGCATACACCCAACAACAATGCTGGAGTGTCTGCACTATCCAAATCACTGCTACAATACAGATGAAATGTTCAGGAAGGGGAGTGAAGACTGGACACACACACACACACACACACACAGTAGCCTTCATTTGGTTCAGTAAATTAGGCATGGCTACTACAGTAGTAGGCTATAGCTTTCACGTCAACAACGGACTGCTCAACATCTGAAATCATTTCAGACAGCCCACAAAACATAACCCCTAACACTAAACGAGGTAAAAGCAAGTAACCAAAACGGTTTATCATAAGCTTATTAGTTACACATCATCATGTAGGCCTACGTTTGCAAAACTACGACTGTCACCACTTGTCACTCGGTATGTCTGCCTGTCAAGCCTTGAATCTGTCACTTCTACTTACAAATGCGACTCGCGGGAGATGCTATACTTCAGGCAGATGGGATTTGCTTTTCCAATAAGGGTTACACTCGGATGTCACTGTATGTTTATACTAAATTGAAATTGTCAAAACTTTCCCGCTATTTCGCCATCTATTTCGCTATCAAACGTATAACAAACTTACCTCAGACCAGACGAAGCAGCAGCAGCAGCAGGAGGAGGAGGCGGGATGTTCTCGTCTTCACTGCTCTCACTAAAACTTGACTCGGCGTCAACTTCTTCCTCGGCCTGGATGTCGTCCCACATAGACAAAACATCTTCCACGCTAAAAGCTTTACGTCCACGATTAATTTTCAATATTGTTTTGAGTGGATTAATGAATGAGTGGAGAGTTGATGGGTGGATAATGATAATGATATACAGCAGCCAGGACCAATACAAGCGACAAAGCTATGCTAACCGTGCCCTCTTTTGCCGCCTACTTCACTAGTCAGGAAACTCCTGCTCTGATCTACAAAAGTGTTTCCTGTGGATTGTCCACTTCCTGGATATGGTACATGCACTATCCTACAGTAATACAGATCAGTGGTCTGTCATATGAATGAATGGCGTCGTTTGTTTTGGTTTGTCCACGCTGTTTCATGTGGCAATAAAATGACATCTGTAGCTTTTCGCTGCCGCGAATTCAAGTCATAACATTCTAACAACATTCCGGTCGTGGTATTGTTTATGTTTTGTTTACATAATGATAGTTTTATTTCTACTGCACCTAACCACACATACATGGAATCAAAATGAAGCCTGAAGTGTACTCTGTTGAAATATTCAAGAATGACTTCCTGATTAGGCGTTGCCTTTTAAACAAACGTATCAGAGTGACGTCAGTCACATTTTGACGCGTCGGCGCGTCAATTGAGTTCTAAGGGTTAAGCTTAATTTTATGCTCAGAGGCGCAAGCGCAGGCGCAGGCGCAAGAGGCCCTTGAAAGCTCCTTGCAAGCCCCAAGCTCGGCCGTGTGTCGGCCGACTTTTCTAGACTTGCACCAAAATGTACACAACATTTACACAAGCCTCGCAGCCTGCAAGGCTGTGATTGGTCTGCTGGTCGGTTGACTACGTCCTGTCTGGATGTCATAACCCATCGTAATGAACCGAAACCACTTTTAATGAACCGAACTTTGTTTGAATTGTTTACTTTGATGAATATGCTATTCGCTAGCGCGGTCTCTATGGAATTTCCCCTTTACGTTAGCATTAACGTAGTTGCTATCACAGCTTAAACATGCAATGCTATATGAAACGAATGTTACGAGATGAGATTACTAAAATGTATTCTGCATGTCTACTCAGTTTTACAGTGCTTCCCAAGTAAAGGTTTAAAAGAACTTCAAGCTTTAGACTTTCTGTTAGAGAACCTGTTATATATCTGCCGAGCAAATGTACAAAAACATTAACGTGAATTAATTGATGCTTATACCTCTCTATGGAATTTCCCCTATACGTTAGCATTAAGCTAACGTATTTTCTATCACAGTTTAAACATGCAATGCTATGTGAAACGAATGTTACGAGATGAGATTACTAAAATGTATTCTGCATGTCTGCTCAGTTTTACAGTGCTACCCAAGTAAAGGTTTGAAAATAACTTCAAGTTTCAGACTTTCTATTGGGGTTTTCTATATGCCGAGCAAATGACTGGCTCATAAACAAAAACATTATTGTGAATTAAACTTCCACCTATTGTTCTGGACGTGAATTGCTTTGCAACACGGGCAACCTTTTAGGGAGCATGAATTGCTATGAGTACATTTACACAACAATGTGACACCGTTGCAGAAGCATGCTGGCCCCTTTAATGTATCTATCAAAATTTAAATCCTTTGGAATATTGTTCTTGAATTGTGGATTATGTACTCCATTTAAAGATTGAAAGATTTAAGGTTGTGTCTGCATGTGTGTGTGTGTCTGGGTGCGTGAGAACATGAGTGTTTGTTTGTGTGTGTGTATGTGTGTGTCTATGTGTGTGTGTATGTGTGTGTCATCAGGAGTGTGTGAACATGAGTGTGTGTTTGTGTATGAGTGTGTGCGTGTGTGTGTGTGTGCATGTGTGTGTCATGAGGAGTGTGTGAACATGAGTGTGTTTGTGTGTGTGTCTGTGTCTGTGTGCATGTGTGTGTGTGCCTGTGTATGTCTGTGTGTGTTTGTCTGTGTGCGTGTAAGTGCGTGAGTGTGTGTGTGTGTGTGTGTGTGTGTGTCTGTGTTTGTGTGACTCGTTGATCTGATAACTTTACAGATCTCGTATCCATAGGGCAAGTGTATATTTAATATCAGCTGGGTATCAATGCCAGTGTATTGTCCTAGCTTTTGGCCGTTCATGACTTTAAAAAAAAAGAAATCCCTAAGATATGCACCCAGAAGAATGTGTCTGGCCTGGTCTTTGGCCACGACCTAAAAGGCCTTGCAGAGATTGTGCAGAAGTCCACTATGCTAACAGGAGTCATGCAGATGTTGAACTGCTTAAACATGTAGGACCATTCTGAAAACGTGATTGCTACTGAAACTTGACTCGTGATTTTGAGTAAAGTAAACTATATAAAACGTGTGTGTGTGTGTACAACTCACATTGTAGGAAATCCTCTCTGGTTGTAGGTTCAGGAAGCAAAACAGCCTGGACTTCAGTCACTATTGAGAGAGAAAAAATAATTAGAAACAACATTGACTGGCATAAAAGTCAACATTGCATTAACCTTCTGTTTTCATGATAGCAGTACATTTGTTTTCTCTTGTTGAGGGGCATGAGTATGAGTCTCCAGCTTCTTTAATCTTAAAGACCCTCTTAAAGACAAGTAAACATGGAGACACCTGCAGAGTATCTCAGCTTTGCCGATATACAATGGATATGTTACAAATATGTGACATTGAGAAATACATCACATTTAGCATGTTAGTAAAATCCAAAGGGAAAGTATAGCAAGTTATGACATGTAATCTGATTAACCTGCTGCAGATATCTTCATGACTTCCTCCTTGCAGAAATCCTCCAGCAGCCCCTTTAATGAGAGATTTCTTCACAGCCTCAAAAGAGAGGCCTTGGTTCACATAGATGCAGGACACGTTTTTAGACTCAGGTGTCTCACTGACTGACTGGAACGTCTAAATAACATAGAGATAGAGAGAAATAGAGAAAGAGACATTTAAAAAAATACAAAATCCACGTATAAGTAAGTTGTAAGTTTAAATTTACAATCTGTATTTAATGTAGGTTCAGTTGATACAGTTAATCAGGAAACGTTTTTGTTAACTTTAACTAAAAGCAAGCCCATGCAGTGATTCCTTAAGTTCAAGTTTTTAGGTTGATGATATGAATCCCAAATGAATCCAACACAAATGGTTGTCCAAATGCCACTGGTTTGCCTTGATCTACATGTGGTCTGACCAAAGAGGCCGAGCAGTGGCGTGCACAGACATTTTGGGGGGAGGTGCTCAGGGGGGAAGGGAAGGGCACTTTTTAGCGCACGCGGAACACCTTTTTATAAAAAAGTTACACGCACATGTTGAATGAAATTTTACTTTTATTTGTATCATTCTCTAAACGTGAGTTTCCTATAGAAAAAAGTCACACCACCAACAGATAAAATCCACATCCTATATTAACTATATACAGTCCTTGCGTTATCTGTCATTGGGCTATACAGCGTAAAGCTTTATCAGGTGACCAGTCGGCTAAAAATGCTTAGTTGTTTGTGGCTGTATGAGACATTTTACTGCACAACAAAATGATTAGGCTACACGTTGGGCTTAGAGGGCAAACTATACGATTTTACTTGATCTGTAAGACAATAAAGAGACCAAACAGTACCCCACGAGGAGTTATAGTGAGCTAGACTGTTTAATGAAGAAGCAGATGGGCATTTTTCACAAGTAATGGGGAACTTCCCGTTCCTTCTGTCCCAAATGAATGTGTTAATTTATGTTGTCTAACATAACATATAGGCCTACAATAGAAAACGTTCTTCTTAACACATAGATTTGCAAAATCTACCGAAATTATTTGTAGGCTTATGTGGTCGTCCTCACGTTATCTGTCATTGAAGAAGTTTATCAGTGACCAGTTGGCTAAAAAGGCTTCAAGTTGTTTGTTGCTGTATGAGACATTTTACTGCACAACAAAATGATTACACGTTTTGCTTAGAGGGCAAACTGTACGATTATACTTGATCTGTATGTTACCTGGCTGGTGGGAACACGGGAGAAGATGCCTGTCTGCGACCGTGCCTGCTATGCTGGAGATGCTTCTGTTTACTGAAGCGCATGTGGTGCCCTGCGCGTGCCTGCGCGAGTGCACGTGACAAAGGAAGAGAATTGAGTCTGGTCTGTGCAAGGGGGACGTGGCTCATTTTTGGGCATTGTTTCAGTCGTTTTTAATCGCTTAGGTTTTTAAAAGATAATTTCAAAACCGGCCTCAGTAAAATGTTAATAATATTAAAAAAAAAAAAAAGTTTCAAAAGGGCATTTTCGTTGATAAAGGGCAAAAAGTCCTGGTGCGTTAGCACCACCTAGTGTATATGTGGGCACGCCACTGGGCACCACGCCCATTTTCTAAGACAGGCGCGGCCAAATTAACCCGTCCTGACTTCACAATGTAACTGCTTCTCTCGCAGCCAGTTTGAATAGTCATTCATATCCCATGAGTAAATCCGTGTTCATCAAATACAAAAATAGTCCTACACTACTGACCCTGGCTGAGAGGTGATCTGTGATGTTGCTGAATAGCCTATTGGTGAGACGCCATTTCATTACAAGGCTTGAGAAAAACACAAAACAAGTCTTTGTGGAGCTAAGATGAGAACCAGCAGGAACACTGATTGACTGAACATACATGCAGTACATCTTTATTTAAATGTGTTTATAGTTTATCTTGTGGAGTTGATAAAAATGTACAAAATAATGTCATTCAGTCAGTGTCACCCTCCCAGGACCCTACAAAATGCCCACAAACATCACAAATTAAATGACAATTTAGGCTTTTTTTTATTATAGTTATTATTGAGGTACAGTTCATATGTAACAGGAGATTCTTTGCCTGATTTCCGTTGTTAAAATGTTATAGCTCTTAGCTCTCATAAATGAATTAGGCTATGTGTTTTCATTTCTGTATGAAAATGCTTACCATCTGAAGTCAACCATCTGGTTTTACAACTTCATTCGACAGGCGTGTTTTTATGCCATTGTTATTCTCTCTCTGTCTCACTGTATAATGGACCTAAAGAGGTTGAGTCTATATGACTCTTTCATTCCAGTAGGAAATGATTCATGATTCACAAGTCCAGTCTATCACCAAGAGAACTCCTGTCTTACCTGTTTCTCTCTCCTCCCTGCAGAGGCTGACACACCAGACAGAGCAAACAAACACAACTTAGATTCGTACGACAAAATATCTCCAGAGGCTTCTCATGTTGGGTGCAGATCCTCTCCTGTAGCTCTCATTCCAGACAGGATTTCACAGCTTTGAGTTTTCTCTCAGTACAGACGTCACACTCCACATCTCCAGGTCCAGCAGTACATGGAACAGGAGCAGTAACTTGGATTCTGGTCTTCCTGATCTGCTCCACAAGTTCAGCCACAATATTATTTTTGTTTAAAACGGGTCTTGGGGTGAACGACTGTCTGCACTAGGGGCAGCTGTAGACTCCCTTCTGATCTTCCCGAACCCAGCAGGCGTTCGTGCAGCCCATACAGTAACTGTGCCCATAGAGAATAGTCATTGGATCCTTCAGTAGATCCAAACAAATTCAGGGCTCTCAAGTTTTGAAGACAGGCAAGAGTGACATATCCCCCCGGCAGATAGAACACCAGTATGCTAATTTGTGGAAACATCAAAACACATTTTTGAACTTGAGCCAGGAACATTGTGTTCCACATAACTAAATAAAAAGATGGTACGTTTGCTGAAAGCCAGTAGGGTTTTTGGAATGTTGGAACTTGTCTCACCTGCCCACCTAGAAGGTTTTGCCCATGGCTTTTTCACTGGGACTTTGTTGATGATTCAACAGTGTTGTATGTGTGTCTGTGTGTGTATGCACAGATACTCTGTCCCCTCTACCTTCAGGCTATTTGTTTAACTTCCACTGTGAATCATCCTTACTTGATTTATCATGTCATGAATCACTCATTGCATTCATCTACCTCATATGTCAATTTATGTAATGTAACCAATATGTTTTTACAGAAATTGAATAAGATGCTTGGCCAGTAATTTGTTTTTAATGTCAAAACATTTGGTTTAATTCTCGCAGTATTATATTTTTTGTAATCTAGTGTATAAGAAAAATGTTAATGAAAAATGTTGTAGTGCAAACATATCATGTGAAATATGAAGAAGGGGTTGTGAGAACATAGTGTGCTAGAACAGAGAAAGGGCTCAATCAAATTCTTGCAGAAGTGCTTTAAGTCACGTTATACCACCCCACCTGTAGACCTTGTGTCACTTCGTGTTCTCTTTATCTCAGTAACTATGCAGGAATATATTTGCCAGTCATGAGGTGAGACATCTCTGATGCTGAGGTCATTCATTGTGGCATTGTTGTTTAATGTCTGTAGACCTGTGGAAAAAGACAAATATAACTGAAAAGCATTTTGTTTTAGAAGACTTTGGGCCTCATTTATAAAACGTACTTACACACAGAACTGATCTTAGACTGTGCGTGCGATCAAATCCACGTCTAAGTACAGATTTATAAAAACCGTCTTAGACGTAGAAAAGGACGTATCTCTACGTCTGGTTTCAGTTCGTGTAAGTACTTTTCCTTGCGGCAATACTGAAGTACTGCAGGAATTCAGGACTCTCCGAGCGCCGACACGCAGCCGACACGCAGTTTCATCATCATGCACCACCGTCACCATTTGGGCTAATGGTGAAAGGCCAAATTAATGTTTTGCTCAATAAAATCAAATAAACTATTAGAATAATTTACACATGAATGAGATTCACATCTTATAAACGGGTTCCCGCGGGGTCTTAAAAAGTCTTAAAAGCATTGAATTGATGAATTTGGAAATAATACCTTAAAAAGACTTGAAAAAGTCTTGAATTTTGATATCTAAGTCTTAAAAAATTCTGCAGTATAATTTCTCCGTATCGCATTCTCCTTAAAAGTTTAATTTGTCAACCACTATTATTTTGATTAAATAACGTAGCCTAAATAAAGAGTGGCGGAACTCATAATTGAGAGCGCAACGCTTCCCGGGTAGCAACCTTTTCTATGTCAATGGTCCCAACACGTCACTTTGCTATAGCAGTGCAACACAGACACAGACCACAAGCAACAAGCCAAGCAGAAGCGCGAAAAATCAAAGAAAGAACACAAAAAAGTTTCACTATCGACGTTATGTTATTTTCTAACTTTTTTACGTTAGCTTGCTACCCATTTTATGCTGGGGTTATGGGGAAGTGTAAGTTAAATGAAGCGTGGAAGGATAAGCAAGCATTTTGCCACTGGTTGAGATAACCAGCCAGCTGCTAGCACTAGTGCAGCTCTTCCAGTTACGAAAGTTATGAAAGCAGAGGTGTTGTGGACCCTTAACACCATCGCCAAACACCAGTCCTACAATGGAAATCCAAGTAGTCTGCGAACGCAAGCTGTCATTCAGGTGAAGGCATTTTCAAAAAACGTTTTAAAACTTTTTAATATGATATTAAACGTTGGTACGCTGCAAGGGCGTTTGGCTATGTAAGGTAGGCTATCCTGCTAATGTCAGACAGTTCTCTGACAGACGCCTCGCAAATCACATTAACCATTGTTTTGTCTTTACCGGTAGGTCTGTGAAATAGGTATTAAGTTTTTATTTAAATGGTCTTAAAAAGTCTTGAATTTGTCTTGGAGAAACCTGTAGGAACCCTGTATAGGTATTCCGTTTTAATTTCACAAGTGTAAAACATTTTGCTCAAACTTATAACCTATAAAAAGACTAATAGTGGCTTAATTTTCAGTAGGAGTGTGAAATAGTGTGCCCGAGCGGTTGGTTTGGTCAGACTTAAGGGATGGATGACGGCACAACAGTATTCCAAAAAGGGTTTTTTAATTTTCTATTTCTTTTCTACCTGCATGTTTAACAGACAAACCAAACAAACAAACAAACAAACAAACACTGAATGTAACATGAAACAAACACCGGGACAATGCCCACTTAGCTATGCACTAGCACCTGGTTTCAAACAACCATCACTTTAGGTCTGCTCACGTCAGCAACCTAACACACCGGGACAATGCCCACTAAACTATGCACCTGGTTTCTTCAACCCTCAACTTCGGTCTGCTCTCGTCAGCAACCTTTCTCAACTGAACTATGCGGCCCGTATTTAAACCAGCTGGCCGTTACCACCGACACTCATTAAACAATTAACAGTTTCGCACGGTATTCTTATCTTCCACGCAAACTGACATGAAACATCACATACGTACATGCAGGTTCTATTAACAATTCTACAATGAAACACTTAATAAAAAAAAGAGCACGTTTGATAACTATGAACCCCCCCTGCCCCGATGAGCACGTCTCTCGCAAAACACGAAATAATCACAGGTAATCCTTATCAGCCCTGCATCCCCGTTTGCTTCCCACGTTCCAATTAAACAGTTTGGGCCACCGATCAATGCACATAAACCCCAGCCCATTATATTCTTCACATAATCACATATATCACACAACAGTATCATATATTCCAATGTTCATATTAATGTCCATCCGAACGCATTATAGACACAGTGACTCAGATCTGCGGGGAAACCACCGCTTTAAGTGACAGTAGCCCTGCGCTCTGTCACATTACTCCCCCCTCAAGAGTGGACGTCCTCGTCCACTCAAGAAAGGTAGTCCTCTACAACGTTCAAATGTCAATCGGAAATGTTCTTTATCCTCATCCTTAATGTTCCGCTGGATTTTTGGGCCCTCTCCGGCCAATGCCGCTTGGGTTGCTGCTGTTGAGACTGGAGCTGCCGCTGCGCCTGGGACAACAGTCACTCCTGCTGTTCCTGAGACCACCGTCGGGACTGCTGCCGCTAAGCCTTGGCCTCCTGCTTCCCCTCTCTCCTGCCGAACTCCCTCTTGGAGAACATTGAAGTGCTGCACCATACCTTTCGCCCTCTGTTTTTTTCCGGGCTTGTTCCTGCTTGGTACGCTCCTCCTGGGCAGTCATTAGCCTCTGGAACATGTTGTGGAGTTCTTGCAGTGTCTTTTCCATAGCTGACTGGGAACAGTCATCATCTTCGTGGACTTGCTGCTTTTTCCTTGGCATTGTTGCTCCTCATCCGCCACCTTTCAGTCTGACCTGAGCCCGCTTGTAGTTTCGCTGCCACCAAATGTGAAATAGTGTGCCCGAGCGGTTGGTTTGGTCAGACTTAAGGGATGGATGACGGCACAACAGTATTCCAAAAAGGGTTTTTTAATTTTCTATTTCTTTTCTACCTGCATGTTTAACAGACAAACCAAACAAACAAACAAACAAACAAACACTGAATGTAACATGAAACAAACACCGGGACAATGCCCACTTAGCTATGCACTAGCACCTGGTTTCAAACAACCATCACTTTAGGTCTGCTCACGTCAGCAACCTAACACACCGGGACAATGCCCACAAAACTATGCACCTGGTTTCTTCAACCCTCAACTTCGGTCTGCTCTCGTCAGCAACCTTTCTCAACTGAACTATGCGGCCCGTATTTAAACCAGCTGGCCGTTACCACCGACACTCATTAAACAATTAACAGTTTCGCACGGTATTCTTATCTTCCACGCAAACTGACATGAAACATCACATACGTACATGCAGGTTCTATTAACAATTCTACAATGAAACACTTAATAAAAAAAAGAGCACGTTTGATAACTATGAACCCCCCCTGCCCCGATGAGCACGTCTCTCGCAAAACACGAAATAATCACAGGTAATCCTTATCAGCCCTGCATCCCCGTTTGCTTCCCACGTTCCAATTAAACAGTTTGGGCCACCGATCAATGCACATAAACCCCAGCCCATTATATTCTTCACATAATCACATATATCACACAACAGTATCATATATTCCAATGTTCATATTAATGTCCATCCGAACGCATTATAGACACAGTGACTCAGATCTGCGGGGAAACCACCGCTTTAAGTGACAGTAGCCCTGCGCTCTGTCACAAGGAGATATGGCTGCATTGCTGTTGTTAGAGGATATTGCCAACTGCGCAATAAGGAGAGAGAGGTTTTTTTTGTGATCGTGCAGACTTTTTGACACAGGATGATGTGTCTGATAAGCAGGTACCGCTTGCCGAGAGCGTTGTGCCCAAATGGCCTCTCGTCTAGAGAGGCGCACCAGAGGCAACCAGGCCATACACGTTCAGGTATTGTCCGTTCTTGGATTCCTGGCTACAGGAACATTCCGATGAGAAATTGGAGACCAGTCATCAATCCCCGTCATCATTAAGCAGAATTTTGCCCGATGTTTTTCGCAGTATAGCCTACTATCCCATATGCCCGCAATTTATTAGATTTCCATACAGTGCCCAGCAAAATGTGAAAGAGTATTTCCTGCGTAAAACAGGGTTCCCAATGTATTCTCATCCAGATTTCGCTCACTCAGAAAGCCTAGGAAGCCCACTTCAATACAGCACAGGTCGGTAGTGGAGCGCACCAAAGCCTTGGTGCTGCTGCCGCAGATGCGGCTTCTGGTGCTGCTCGTGCTTCGGAGACGTGTCTACTACATGTCAAATACTTTGCTTTTGCCATTACGCCACCAGACAGGCTTTCTTACGATGTTTTGGCCCCAACTGCTGTTCCATCAGCAGAACGTTGATGTCAACCTCACTTTAATTCTTCTGTTTACATGTTTCTTTCTTTCTTGCCACTGTCACAGAGAGTTTGTGCATTGAGGATGCGCTCTGTTTGTGCATTGATAATATGCCGATTAGTTTAAATAGGGGCGTTTTGAGGGCGGAGATTCAGTTGCGCACAATTTCACGACCATTTGTGATTTAGAACCGAAGGATTGGCGTACACGTGTTTTTTGTGGGTACGTCTGTTTTCTGTGGATCTCACTTACGCTCATTTCAGGAAATGTCTTGATGGTTGAAATGTAGGATGGTTTCTACGCAACGTTTTATAAATGAGGCCCTTTGATTTGAAGGCCATGGGGTGTAAGTAAGACAGGACAAGAAGACATAATACAAGGTTATTGAAAAAGCAAAACAAACCTACAGTATATTTATAATTTTTTTGCAAAGTTTGCATACTTGGATGGGTCAAATCACAGACAAAGGCATACAAACGTCGTAAATCTGCCATTTTGCGAGTTTGAGCATTACCAAGAACACTTTGAAGAAGCATTACACAACCTGCACATACAACTGTGGCACCTGTCATAATTTGCAGAAGGAGGAAACCCAAAATAGTGGCAAGTTGCCAAGGGGACGCTGCTCCTCAATGATGGCTATGCTCAATACATTCATGCCTTAGTTCTTAGAGATTGGGTTTAGTATTTATTTATTCGCTTACATTTGCAGTGTTCATGTCATTCACATTCAGTCACTTAGCAGACGCGGCCTTTGTCCAAAGTGACGTACAAGGGAGAGAACAGTCAAGCTACGAGCCATATAGACCTAGTGTAACAATAAATATTACCTTGTATAATTATGACTATAAATGTGAAACGTAATTGTTAATGATACAAATATTCTCGTATTTATTATTATTATAATTATTTTAGTCCGAGGATGTCTGTAGAGTTGACGTGAACGCAATCACCAATGGGTTCTCACAAATTCAACTGTTAACCCTTTTACTGTAATACGGAGTTTTTTCAAATGTCATTCCTCAACGCGATTCCTCAAATAACCACAAGATGGCCCGTGGAATTGCATTTGAGTCCGGCAGAGTTACGACTGCTATTTCGCGTTCTGAAAGTCGTCTGAAGTTCAGAAGAAAGCACAGAATAAAAAACTATGGAGAAAGGCAAATGTATGGCCCTCATTCTCTACAGCAGTTTGGAAGATTTTCAGAAGGATTTCAGAAGGAACTCCACTTCGCAGGATTTAGGAAAACATTTGCCATTCTCCATAGTTTTTTCTTCTGTGCTTTCTTCTGAACTTCAGAAGACTTTCAGAACGCGAAATAGCAGTCGTAACTCTGCCGGAATCTTCTCAAATGCGATTCCACGGGCCATCTTGTGGTTATTTGAGGAATCGCGTTGAGGAATGACATTTGAAAAAACTCCGTGTTAAAAGGGTTAACGGTTGAATTTGTGAGAACCCCTTGGTGATTGCGTTCACGTCAACTCTACAGACATCCTTGGATTAAACTAATTATAATAATAATAAATACGAGAATATTTGTATCATTAACAATTACGTTTCACTTTGGACGAAGCGTCTGCTAAATGACTGAATGTGATTGTAAATGTACACGAACACTGCAAATGTAAGTGAATAAATAAATAAACACTTAGCCCAATCTCTACTTACTGCAAATTATACGCCTACTCGTGACCAGTCTTCACACCTATGGTGGCTATTTTGGCTGACAGCACTGACTGTGATTTATACTCCTACTCGTGACCTGTCTTCACACCTATGGTAGCCATTTTTAGATTTTTTTTTTTTAAAGTGACTTCTTAAATGTGTTTTACGGACTTCGGAAGTTCAACGTAAGAAAATATCTCCATCTTATTAATTAACACCTGTTACGAGTTGCTTTCGTGTTGATTTGGGAAAATCTGACAGCACACTTGGTTAATGGCTGCGTGCCCTAATAAGGAGCTGGCGGGGCGTGTATGTATGCAAATCCACTTTCACGAGAACGCGCATCAATCTAAGAAACTAATCGGAAGGAACACAGCTGAGAAGACTTCGGCTGCTTATGAACACATTTTCAAGCGTGCGGGAATGCAGCGGAAGCGTTTCTCTTACGTTGTTTTTGCGAAGTCGTGTAAGAAACATTTCTGAAGAATTACAGAAAAAGATTGAGAATGAGGGCCAATGACAATCTAGTGTGCACGCACCAAATCCCCCCCCCCCCCCCCCCGCACACACACACACCACTGTGTATGTGTGTTTATACACACATGCGCCCGTAAACAAAGATTGTGATATTATTATTTATTTTTTTCAAATAAAGATTCATTCTTTTTTTATTGTGTTATTGGGGAGAGAGTGCTTGGGGAAATGATGTAGTTGTACGTAGGGATTCGGATGTGCTGGGAAAATATGGCTAAGTTCGGTGCTTGTGTAACCTGTTATGTTGGATAGGGAACAGTCGAAGATTTTGATTTAAAATAATATTTTTTTTCTACACGTTTTGGACTGAGCCTGTTGATACAGTCTACTTTTCATATAGCCTAAATATTTAACAGCCAGCACACCTTATATCATGAGCGATCAGAATAAAATGTTCCCACATGTCAGAACGACCTCTCTTCCTAGATGCTTCCATAATGATGATAAATCAATACGAACATAATGACTGTCACAGTATGAGAAGAACCCAATACAATGTTGGGCGCAGAAGTTTTTATGCTTTGACGGCGCTACAATTCAGTCTCGAGACAAGGCAACTGCCTGGTTCGTGTGTGGCGCTGTGAACCACTCAGGTGGTTCATTCGGAGAAAGAAGCGATTGCTGTTTCGTACGTAATATGTCACGTGATTTTTCTGTACCAAAGCAACCTTCGAAGCAGTGGTTCAATGGTTGGTGTAGTTCACGCCCGACTCACATTGTTGCGTTGGAAGGCGTTGATGCGTCAGGGTTAACGCATCCCCATTCACTTTGAATGGGGTGACGTCATCCTTTGCCGAACTGAATTGTGGCTCCGTTTGGTTCGCGTGCGTTGCGTTCCCTGCTTTGCTTGCGGCAAGAGTTGAAGAATGTTGATCTTTTCGAGAGGCAAAGCATGCGTCAGCCAATCAAATTCCCTTTCATGCATAACTGACAGCACTGGCGCTAGCCAATCATATCCCGTATATGCTCACGTCTACACAGCGGCAAGCTAAAAAAAAAAAAATGGCTGACCAAACTCCGTAGATGGTCGTATTTCTACTTACAAGTTGGTTGTTTGACTTTTTTTGGTTAGATTTTTTAAAAGTTACCGAGAAATAGACACTGTACAATGTAAAAACCCCTTTATTGTAACTGAAAAATGCGTATCATAGGATTTGCGAGGTGTCTGAGCACCCTTTCTAATGATAGCATGCTACTACTCACAGGGTAAAAGCTTGCTAGTGACGTGATTGGTTTGTTGACCTGTCAATCTCACTATAACGTCTCCGTTATCAACAGAACCCCATGCGCCAGACTCCTCCTCCACCGTCAGTTGCATCAACGCCTTCCAACGCAACAATGTGAGTCGGGCGTAATGGTTTGAAGCACGTTCCGGAACTTCAGTGTCAGTCTGCCATCACTAGCATATAATAACTCGATTAACTACATTCCAAGCGAATAAGGTTGATTTTGTTAAATTAAACTTACATTGCAGTTAACGTTTAGTCTACTGGTGTATTTGGTTATCTTGTTGCCATGCTAGCTAATAATCTTAATTTTAAATGATATAAGAGTGTAATTAGCGTGAAATGATAGCTAGTTATCTAGCTGATGTTATTATATTTTGGAAAAGTTAGGAATCCTCAGGGTGACTATATGCAGCATCGTATGAAATAATTCATATTCACAAGTGGATTTTCACATAACACACGTTTATGACAAGCCAACAGCTGCCAATTGTATGTTATCTGTTGTGTGTGTATATAATGCTGATATGAAATACAAACATTAGGCTAGTTAATGCGTCAACTGTCAATTGAATGGCGATTTAAATCTCACTGAAAGTGAATGCTTCATCGGCTACATTGATACATTGTAGAGCTTTGTTAAGTTGTTTGTATTGTGTGAAATATTAGCGTAAATGCGCTGGTATTCTCTTTATTTGTGGGCTGAGAAGTCATTAGCACATGTGAGTTTACATTGTTTTCCTCGTTTTCATGCCGAAATATTTACTAGGTTATGCGAGTGAAATGAGTGCACTATATTGCCCTGCACACACATAACAAACATTTACCATTAACCAAACATAAGAGATATTACAAATGCCTGCTTTAGATGGGTGTGTGAACACAGTTAAATACATACTACAATTCTGAAATCACAATTGTGTTTGGGTCAATTCAACCTTTCTTAACAACTTCATGAGAGCTGTTTTACCAAACTACATTGCAAAAGAAAACTATACAGTAACAATCCACAAAAAGTAGTACACAAAACATTACATAACCAACTCATCAAAATTTATCACATATAATTCCTTTAACACATAGGCCTATATATGAAACACAAAACACACAAACACACTGACAACCAAGACTCATTCTGTGCCAAAATCTGCTGAACAGTTTGGCGGTCATATTTTGTAACGCTTTGCGTTACGTCTAGTTGTATTAAAGGATGAACTAAAGTCTATTAATGAAAAGCATTCTCACATGTGAGTCTGCTTTTTCTAGGAGGGTGGATAGCAGAGCAGATTGCGTCATCTGTGGAACGTTTGGCCCGGTATGCGAACTGAAAGGGGTCCAGGGTGGAGGGGAGGATGGACTTGATGATGACATGACAAGCCGTTAAAAGCACTTCATTATGATGGGGGTCAGTGCCACAGGGCGATAGTCATTGAAGCAGGATGGAGCCGGTTTCTTTGGCACAGGTATGATGAGGGAGGTCTTGAAATGTGATGGAACAGCAGCTTGACTCAGAGAAGTGTCGAAGATATCCGTGAAGATATCCTTAAGCTCCTCTGCGCAGTCCCTCAGTACATGACCTGGAATGTTGTCTGGGCCTGTTGCTTTACGGGGGTTGATGGTGGAGAGTGCCCTCTTTACACTTTCGGCAGACAGGCACAGAGCCTGGTCGTGGGGGGGGGGGGGATCGTTTTTTGTGGGTTTGTGTTATTTGTTGCTTCAAACCGTGCAAAGAAGATGTTGAGGTTGATGAGCAAAGAGATGTTGTCGTCGCAGGTCTGTGATGCAGGCTTATAATCCGTTATGGTCTGGATGCCCTGCCACAGGCTGCTGTCCTTGAAGTGGCTGGTTATCTTTTTTGAGTAGTCCTGTTTTGCTCTTCTGATGCCACGGGACAGGCTGGCCCTCACTGTTCTCAGGCCAATTCTATTCCCGGCTCTGAAGGCTTTGTCTCTGGCCCTCAGCAGCCGGTCTCCAGTCAGCCTTGGCTTCTTGTTAGCCCTAGTGATTATGGTCTTTGTGTGGGTCACATCATCAGTGCATTTACGGATGTAGGAGAAAACAGTGTCTGTAAGCTCCTCATTGTCTATGTGGTTGTGTGTAGCTGCTTGCTTGAACATGCCCCGGTCTGTTGTCGCAAGACAGTCCTGAAGAGCACACCTTGATCCATCCGGCCACACTGTAATCTCTTTCCGAACCGCTTTTTCCACTTTCACTCTGGGCCTATATGCCGGCATTAGCATAACAGTGAGGTGGTCAGAAAGTCCGATGTGGGGGAGGGGGGAAGCCTTGTATGCTCCTTTGTATGAGGTATAGACCAAGTCCAAGGTGTTTATCTCCCTTGTTGGGAAATTGACATGCTGATGAAATTTTGGAAAAACAGTCTTTAGATCAGCATGATTAAAATCTCCAGCAACGATAGTAAATCCATCTGGGTGTGCTGTCTGTTGTTCGCTGATGGCCTGATAAAGTTCACAAAGTGCCTCATTCCTGTCACCGCTGCAGGAGGTTGGAGGGATATATACCGTGATTAGCAAGACCGCAGTAAATTCCCTTGGCAGATAGAAAGGACAGCACTTTATGATCAAAAACTCCGCCAGTGGTGAACAGTGTCTGCATACTATCACAGCGTCCTGGCACCACGCGTCACGTATGTAAACGTATGCTCACACTAATTTACAAGTAGTGTGAGCAAACTTCTGCTTGGTAGAGAAGCGGCCTCTTGGCATTGCATGGGGAATGTGCACAAAAGAGATAAGAGAGATGAAGGCGAGAAGAATGGTCTAGAAATAAACAGGGAGGTAGAGAGACTGCAAGAGAGAGAGAGGGGGGGGGATTTGGGGAGGAATTAGTTATTTGCACAGTGGTCATTTAGACCAAAAAGGTGGTGTTCAAGATAAACAGATGTCTAAAATGAATCTTTATCTAAAATCAAGAAACAAATTGTTACCGACACTTTCATATGTGGTGGGAAAAAAATTGAAGCATTGAAAGTCTTCCATCAGTGTCTTTGTCAAGTAATATCTAGACAAGTGTAACTTAATAATGAACCTCTATGTACTTCAGTTAACTATGAAATAAGCCAAACTATACTGTACCAAATCAATGTAACTGTTGGTTTGTAAGTGTAAATATGTTATAGTTACAGTTTGAGTGTTTGTGTGTGATAGTGTGACTGTGTGTGTGTGTGTGTGTGTGTGTGTGTGTGTGCGTACATGTGTGTGTGCCTTTGTGAGTGTTTGTATGGTCAGTATAAGTTTATCTGTGAGCACCAGCTATGTGCGTCACTCTCTGCCTCTGCATGTAACTCCTGCTGTCAGATGAGAGGCAGTCGTGGTGTGCTTCTCATACCCTCACACTCACACATTACAGACGCAACGCACACTCCAGAATAAGGTAAGAACTATTTACAGTCATCGGCGCTCTACCAACCAATGTCACAAGATGTGTGTTTTTTCATTCCATGGCGTATTTGGAACAAATTCAGCTGTATATCTGACTACTTAGTGTGGGAAAAGGAGAGCACTGAATATGGTGTATATTCAATGCTGATAGGTTGTTTGAGCTGATCATCGTTGGCCATTAACACTACCCTTGATATTGGCAAAAACATGGAGGGATAGGATAGGATTTGGGGGTAATGTGGTGATGAATGGTATTAATATTGCATAAAGTATACGTGGATTGATGCAATTGTGTAAGTACTCTGAAGAAAATGATCAAAGCTTATACTCTTGAAATGAACAATCATGTGAGATCTGTGAGGTCTTTGTGTAGATGATCCGTGCTTCTCATAAATGCAACAGATGTGAAATACATGGCATGCATGACAAGATATTGTGATACACGGCCTGGTATTTC